>NW_028288749.1:2452047-2758553 GCF_059628265.1 Tinamus guttatus
ATGATCATAGTGGTGCCCTAATCTGTTTTTGGTCTGATGAGACCAGAAAATGTGATACCAGCAGATAGGACACAGATACCATCCAGTGATTTGAAAAGA
Source organism: Tinamus guttatus (assembly GCF_059628265.1). Classification (NCBI taxonomy): domain Eukaryota; kingdom Metazoa; phylum Chordata; class Aves; order Tinamiformes; family Tinamidae; genus Tinamus; species Tinamus guttatus. The sequence continues at coordinate 2,452,147 of NW_028288749.1, forward strand.
AACCTTTCCTTGCAGTACAGGTTTCTGCTAAAATAGCATTCTTTGGCATTTAAAAATAACTTCAGTAAAAAGAAGAAGAAATCCTGGCTACCTGTGGAGTGGTGGTGCCTTGATCTTAGGTTTTTCAACAGCTGAAGACAGAGTTTTAATCTGAGGTTTGGCTGTGGGTGATGTCTCCAGATCTTGGCTCAACTCTGCTTCTGTCTTCTTGATGAACTCATCATATGTCTAAGCACGAAAAACAAGTATGGCTGTTAATCTTTTAAGATGTAACTACTGTTCAGCAAACAAAGCGTATGAAATGAATACAGCACAGCCTCAACTACTTGAAGGGCACTATTTTTATGTAAAGCAACATGCATTTTATCTTCCTAAAGCTCCACAGTTGTAACTTGTTCTTCAAAGTAAAACACTAAAACTTTCAAATCCACATTAGTATTACTCTTTAATCCCCGATAGCTTACTAATGTGTAAAAATACGCACAAACTGCCTGAACATTGTTAGCGTCCCATTAAGGCTAAATATTATAAAGGAAATAATGTTTTTGCCTTGGGGACTTGGTTCACTACTGAATGTGGTTAAATGAGCAGAATACATCACACTCCTACACAGGAGTGTAGATGCTGCATGATCTCCTGTCAGAATAATACAGTATACCATAGTATAATGATTTATCCAAGCTAGCAATCTGATTTTTACTTTGCCCTCCTTTCCCCTGTTCCTAACCTCTAGCTGCTTGATCAAACTGGCCTCCTGGGCTTTCAGTCTCTCCTTTTGTCTTTTCTTCTGTTCCTTTTTCAGTTGATAAACGACAGATTTCCTTTTTCGAAGTTCATCCTTCAGGGCCATGATCCGGCCTTCAATGTCACTCTGGTCAGATGTGGTTTCTGAAAAAGCTTTGTGTTAGCCTTTAAATAACTTACACAATGCAGATTACTCTTACTTAAAGCACTGAATAGTCACTTAGTAAATAAATGACTTAGTAAATGCAAAGCACTGTCCAGATGAAGTATCAAAGAATTTAATTTCAGCAAATTAAACTCAACATATTAAGGCTTCTAAAGTAAAATCCCAAATTCATGACACTACTCATTATTCATTCTTCATTCTTCCCTACCCACCTAGTTACATCCACAGGCTTTTCAATTAAACTTGTACCAACATAGAACAAAGTAAGATTCTAGTCCCACGTTGGTGTTGACACAAATAAATACACAAAATTCTTAAAAATATTTATTTGACAGAGTCTTACTGACTAAAACTGGAAGAGCACATCAGGAAAAGGATCTCTCTATACTAAACCACTTTTAATATTTTTTTCCTCCTCATTTATTGAAAGCCAACCTGAATACTAGGTTAAAAAAAATGGAATATGAGACCATACAGTAGTTTTTTTATTTTTATCACTCAACATCAAATCTTAGGCCCTTTTTAATGTACACAACTCTAACTCTCTTTCAAAAATAAAGAGGGATTCTCTTCCTTAGGGGCTTCAGTATGACACAGATCACCTACAGCTAGTCATGCACACGCATTACTGAATTTCTTTTCCCATGTGCCTAGGAGAAAACCTTTTGGTGACAATACCAATGGAGATTTAGGACACAAGGAAGTAAGAAACGCTCAGCAGTTTTGCAAGACCCAGCCTGACACACCTAGAACTTACTTTTTTCTCATGATCCACCGTCTTGCAAGCAGACTGTTTGTGGACACAAAGCTTCTGCATACGTACTGAAGGGTCCATTAGCTTAGCACACACCAGCACATGTCCAAATGGCTCACTTGTATAGTTGTGATAAAAGAACTATACTGCTTCTTGAGCCAGATTTTGTTCAGAGGAGGACGATCACATTTGCATGCTGCTGAACCATCTTCTTGTTTCTTAAAATGAGTGGGATGGCGCTAACCTGGCATACTTTAATTCTAAAAACATCCTGCCTCTCAACTCTTACCGTCTTCATACCTGTTTGCAGGAAACTAGAAACTAAATGTTTTTTGTTTGTTTTTTTTAAAACAACAACACCCAAGCAGATATTAAACTTACCCGACTGTGTCATCGATAAAGATTCATCAGACCAGCTGTTAGATATCTGATGAGACTTCACAACTGAACGTAGCTGCCCTCCAACTCTGTGGCTGCTTTTGCTGGAATCTTGCTTTGATACAGATACACTGCTTTTAGGAGGAGACTATTTGAGAATAAAAAGGACAAATAAGCTCTTGTAAACTACTTGTAAAGCTCAGTTTGAAAGCAGAGGGGGTTTCATCATGAGCTAATTACAGGGAAAGGACATAGCTTGACTAGAGAACTTCTCTTAAGTAACAGTACCTTGCTAAATATCTTAAGAACTTATCTTAGTTTCGTAGACAACAAAATAAAAAAAACACCATCACGGTCAAACACCCAGAAGAGCAGGAGCTAATTGCTTGTTTTGAGTCTTGATTTCAGTAAACCTTAAACTAGTCTATTACCACCTAACTGAACTGAAATGTTTCTGACTCACAGGTATTCGAAATACTTGACGTAATAATGTTCGGTAAAAAGTAAGACAATAAAATCTCCTTTTAAATACATCTGTGAAAGTAAAAGGACTTCTCTATAGAAGAGGTGCATGATGCCATTTTAAATAACTACAGAAATACTGCCCTATTCTTTGTAGCTAGGCCAACAAAAAAAGAGTAAATGTTATTTCACTAAGCTAAAATGTTGCTTAGTGGATCAAGACTATAACATAAGGCTTTCACACTCCTTGAACACAGCTTCTAGAAGGAATGTACGTAATGGAATGTACATAGCACATCTAGCCCACAGCTGATTCACACTGGTAAGCTGGCTCAGTGTTCCACCACTTAATACCACATGGCTACGTGACACACGTGAAATATTTTGCAAGACTGCCCATACAAGACATATTGCAAGACATACCTAAACTCTATGCTGAAACAATTTTTCCTCAAGACGTAAAGAATATATCTCACCACAATTTTTATGTATAATATTGTAAAATATCATTGCAAAACACAGGGAAGAATTTAATCTCTGCTTAGACAATCGGAATGGCTACATTCCTTATGTTCTATGATAGCTATTTACAAGGCTAAGAATATATACAGCATAAAAAACTCACAAGTTTGCTAGGTGAGGTAGAGGACTTGATGTCTTCAGGATAAGCCATTTCTTCTGTAATTGTATGATGATTTGGGCTCTCTGACTGCCCATGGCCCATAGTTTCTGATGGGACAGACTCAGGAGCTGGACTGCCAAGATCTTCTGGGACAGAGCTTTCACTGTTGAGGTGAGAGCAAGAAGGCACTGGAGACTCCTCTTCACTGGCTGTTTCTGAGATAGGTTAATGAGAAGGAAAAAGCAGAGCACATAAAGAGCTTGCACTGACATACATGCAGCTAATAGTATTGGGATTTCAAGGAAACTGTTGGCTGCATATAAAGTAATAACTGTTTCTAGCACATATCAAATTGATAAGAATTTTTTCAGTTGCCTAGACACCTATAGGTGAATATTCAGAAAGAACAGGCATGTTTACCAGATAACTATCATACATAGTGATTTCTGGATGTTTAAAATAAAGAGCTTTTCAGGAGATTCTAAAATTTTCCACACAACAGGTTCCAAAAACATAGTGAGGGAAACCTGTTCTTCCAGCTGACCATACAGCAGAAAGAGTCACTATTATTATGAAGAAGTTACAGTGCAGCATATAATCTGCAGACACGATTTTGAATTTAGAAGTGATTGCTTCCTTTATGGTAGTTGCAGAAAACATTTTCATGTTATGATTTCATCATGACTCTGTCAAACTGGCAACAAGCAAAATAATAACCTGGGTTTTCCATACTCCTGTTTACTAAATTCCACAGGACATGGAACATCATTGAAGCAGCCATAGAGAACAAGTCAATATTCAAGCAAAGACGGAGTGAGGAGTTTTTTCTCCCCAACTAGGGTTGTGCTCCAATGCTTACTGGCGGATACAGTTAACAGAGGCACAGATGAGAGAATACACTTCCTTTCTGTCATCAGTATGATGATTTTTTAATTCACTGGAACTTAGTAACTCACAGAACATCTATAAAATGTCCTACAGATTCCTAAAATCCACAGGGCAGTTTTCAATAACAAGTATAATGGGCCATCATTGTGAATTCTCCTTGCACAGTCGAATAATACACTGCTGGTTTCCAACAGAGTGGGAAAAAAAACATGGTTTCTGGGACAACTCCTGAAGTTTCAACACATTCTTCCTCTACACTTCTGTTCTCTGCAGCTGATCCTGAAAGTGCAGTCCACTTAAGAGTGGTAAAGCTGCAGCTCCCAAAATCTAGGAACTTACCTTTCTCAGAGAAGCATCACATATACAAACTACACACCTGCACACGTCAGTACATCTGAACTTCAGCTATTTCATTAACAGAGGCAGAGAGAAGTTCAGAGCAAAGGCAAGGAATTAAAAACAACTTTAAACTTTCGGAAATGCAAACAACAAAGGGAAAGCAGCCTCTGATGGTAACAGAAATAAGGCTACCAGGAGAGGGACACAACTGCAGTAGAAGAGGGTTTTAAGGGGTAAGTTGAAATTAACAAATTATTTTTTGTTGTTGTTTTGTTTTAAAAAGATAAATATATACTTTAATTTGTATGTAGAAACACCTAGTGGGTCTATGCTGCACTACACACCTCAGAGGATAGACAGTAAAGGAGGAACACAAATATAACTAAGCTTTTAAGTTAAAAGAACTAGGCAGAAGAGAGTAAAGAGCAGAGTGCAAAAATCAAAGATTCTAAGAGCATCCAGAAAGAACAAGCACCATAAAAACACACAGAGAAATAAGGGAAAGAAGTGTGAAACCAGGCAATAGTTGATGCCAGGTTATGTTTTGCTCCTTTCGTTTGCATTTGTTCCCCCTGCTTGCTCTTTCTAGTACTTATTAGCATGTATCCTACTTCAAATATATCCTTGCTATTTTTTTTTTATTTTTATTTTTTTATTTTTTTATTTTATTATTATTATTATTTTTTTTTTTTACCTTTGGGCTCTGTTCTCTGATCCCCCAGTTCTTTCTTGGCTGTTTTGGGCTTGAGCTCTTTGTCCCAGGCAGCCAGAGCCTGTTTTTCCATGCGCCGTATTTCTGCCTCCTCTGCATCCAGGCGGCGTTTCCACTCCAGCAGCTCCTCCGCATGTTGTCGACGCTGCATCAGCTTCTGCTCTCGCTTAGTTAGGAACCTGAGACACAGAGCACGAAGCGATGGAAATGTAGTCAACCACAGCCAAAATCCCAAGAGCCAGATACTCTCTTGCCATAATTCCCAGAATTTTAGCTGTTCAAATTGTTTTCCAGAATAACATCCATACTAACCAACATCTCCTAAAATTCTGATGTGCTGATAAAAAGTCTACATATAAAAACCTACATATAAAGCAGACATAAGATTCTTTGCAGTAAATAAAATCTACAGAATGTTACAAGAGCAGATAAAACAAACACTACTGTCTCCTAAAATTTCTCTATGACTTTTTCTTCTTAAAAGAAAAAGAAATTAATGAAGTGCTAGAATGCCACAAGGCCATTCACTTCATAGTTTTAATTCTCTTGCCCTTTTCAGAGAATTTTTTTGCACCAGGTCTCTGAAGATACACTTAAGTTTGGTCCATTAAAGAAAAATCAAGTTTTACAATCTGTTTTTCACTCTCCATTTTAAACAATATAAGCACACTGTTTATGTGCAAAAGATCCAAAACTTAACATTGTTAAAAGTGCTATGCATTATTAACTAAAATGAGCAGTGGGAGTTCCCAGTTTGAGGACATGAAAAAAGTACCTGTGGCATTAAACTGGAACCCTCAAGAAAGCAGTGACTATTTGAAAATTAAAGCTTTTTATGTAGTTTATTCCAAAGACAGAGAAAAGACTGTAGCCCTAACTACACCCCACAGTTCTTTCCAAATATGTGAGAAAAGGTGATTCTGTACTGAGAGTCCTCCTGAATTACTGGAGTTTTTAATCTTTCTTCCTCTAAGGACAATCCAGATGGATCTTCCCCCCTGGCACGTTGTCAGCATCAAGAGAATAAAGAGGTTGGGTTGTTTCTTCCAGCTACTAGCACATATGGATGCTAGTTTAAGACTGGCAGTAGATTAAAAGGAAAGCTCATGCTTAAAGCTAGCAGTTTTTTCCCTTTGGGATAAAGATTTCTCAAGTGATCCACGAAACCTCCAAAATGTCAAAATTCACGAAGAACTTTGCAAATACAATAGTTTGTGCTTAGATACCTGTTGTCTTTGCCCTCTTTTTTTTTTTTTTTTTTCTGAGTAACAACAACTCTGGTGTTATTTCTAAATATTAAGCTTAGAAGATGGCATTTGACTTTAAGACAATAATTGGAAGTAAGCTCAGTATTAATCACACAAACTTCCTTTAACATACCAGGTCTATAGTGTAAATCAATCCATTACATTTCCTTAATATAAATTCTGAACATGCCAGAAAATAAAAGTGATTTTTTTCTGATAAAAGCCAGTGAGAGAGAGAAAGAGATCCTGATTAGTACAGAAGCAGTGGTGCCTAACAAAACAATCTTTCGAGATCTGCAGTACTTGGCTTTGCAAATGCCTTTGTAATTTGGAATTTTCAAGTCAACCCTGCATCTACATTTTTAGTCTCAAAGCAGTTTTAAACTTCATATGTGCTTTTTAAATCTCCCGTGGTTCAGATGACCCTTTTGTGCACACAGACTGGAACGATCATTTGACTAATCCACAGGTCTCACCTGCTGGGGGATCGTGTTCTTGTTTGCTCACCTACTGTCCTCTCTATTCCCTGGAGAAGTGATCTGGCAGTTTAACAGAAAGGTAAAGATTCAGATGTGTGCTTCCTTAAGACACATACAAATAAGGATATGAAAATAAAAGTTTAAGCAGCTAGTAAGACATCTGGAATGTGGCCACCATTCTCTTTCCTATGGTCAAGACAAGGATGGATGAAAAGTAGAACCATCTTGTAGACTTTCTGGAATACCTGTCACCTTTCAGGTGGCAATGAGTTCCATGATTTTGCAGGTGACATTACTGCTTTACAGAGAGACAACACTGTCTACTCTAAGGCAAAAATTAGCAGATTAAACATCAGAGACTAGATTAACAACAACACACAGTCACACTTGTGTGTGTTTTGTCTTTCCCCAGTACTAACAGATTCTTCAATTCTTGTGTTCAGTTGCACAACTCCAGCGAGTCAAGCAGCTCATATATTTGGAATCTGTTATGGATGCCAATGCTACAATAATGACCTCAATGCACAAGGCAACTTTTTCTTCTTCTTCTGTCACCAGCTGTTGATTTCACCAGAACATCTGGATCTTCACAGTTGACAATATCTTGAGGAAGAGAGTCTAGTTGTAATAAAATTCAAGAGAAAGACTAAAATAATTGGATTCAAAGGAATACAGCTTCTCAACACAATGTCAAACGAATTAGACCAGAAGACCACAATATGAAGGAGAATTAACTAAATGAGCACATAACTAAATACTATGCAAAGACTAACTAATAAGGAAATCAGCAGTTTGTTAAAAGAAGCGTTAATAGAAAGAAAGAGGTTCAAAAGTTTGATCTATAAAAAAGGGATTAAAGCAACATGGCTCAAGATGCAGATCCTTTTATAAGGATTGACGAGGTAGTATTTACTACACACCGGAGGGTTCCAGTTGAACACCAAGGGTACACATTCATCCTCAACAGCAGGGCAGTTCCAAAGGGAATATTCAAAACCACATCTAGCAGGATGCAAGGCAGGAAAGCCAGGGAGCGAGGAGGAATCAGCAGCACTCAGATTATACCATCCTGATTTACAAACCTGAACTATTTCTCTGGTGCTAATGTCACGTGTTCTATCCACTCCATTCCAAAAGGTTAGGAAAAGAGACTGCAGACCAAGATGGCCAAATTGCAGAGCTACAAATATTAACCTGGTGCTCTGGACCTTATTTATACCGCACATACACTCAAGGTACACTGGCTTTAAGCCCAAACTAGACAGTTCCAGTGACTATTCTGAGGCAGCCATGAAACAGTGGGAACAATGTGAACTGAACTGTCATTCCCAGTGCAGCAGTGATAATAAGAAAATAATCTGGAAACAGTGAATAAAGTTGGTCAAAAATGTTTGCTGATGAGAAACCTCTTGACTTTTTTTTTTTTTTTTTTTAAGGACTGAACGGAGCATGCTCTATCAAAGAGTCCATCACTTGAGAAAGGTACAGTTACCTGACCAATTGGTTGTAGATATACAGCTGGAATTTGGGGTGGAGGTTGGGAAAACAGACACTGAGAGAGGCCCAGTGGTGAGACGTAAAGACAGAGAAGAAGTAGTGAACAGGAGAGCAGTGTCTACAAAATAAGGAGGAAGAGTTTAAAACCAAGATAGCAAAAAAGACAGAAAGAACGAGAAAAGGATAGCATCTAGCAAAGAACTTTAAAATTAATTGCGTTTGACATTGTATACTTATTACCTAATATCTGATGCAGAAAAACTATATATTATTAGGCAGAAGGCAACAGAACATACACACTTATGCATAGTCTATTCAACTTTCATTTTCCTGTTAATTAGAGGCATGCCGCTTTCAAACTGTTATAAATTGGAAGGAGCTGGATTACTCTGATGCAAACTTCCACATACACTTGTTAAGAGATCTCAACCTGACCATTTCGCAGTCCTTGCTATTCCAGCCCTCAACAGAGAATATTATTAGCACTAAAAAGCATGCTGGTTTTGGGATATGAACAGCTTTGTTAGTCTGAAATCCTAGACATGTTTTCATTCACCAGGCCAAACCTGAATCAAACATTTCCCCAAAGGGAAGCCCCAGCAAAAGGGCAACAAATAAATAAATAAATAGCTTCTAAAGAATGAGAAATTCCAGGGAAAGTCCAAGATATAAGCAGATTTCTGGCAGCTGTTTCTTTCTGGGGCTAAATGCTAAGTCTGTCTTGGAATTGGCCTACATTGTCTCTCTTATTTGAGGTATGAACTGCAGAAAGGTAACATCTGTTTAAAAAAAAAAATCTACAAAAACTTATGACAGCTTAAACTGGTATTTGCTCATGAATCACAGAATCAATGAATGACTGCTTTAAGCTTATTCCTAACAAACGACCATATTTAAAGAAAGATAACATGCTTCATAAAGCTCTGCATCATGAAGCATAAAGAAAAGCAAAAGAAATCAAGCAGCTAATCAGTTTTCCTATTGCACAGATTATCATTATGCTGCATATTCATGAGAAACAAGGGAAAAGGGATTAATTCTCTTTGACAGAGCATGCTACTGTTCACATGCAGGCTACAAAGATTCACAGATTAAAAAACTTTCACTCCCCTTTTAGCAGAAGAAAAATACTGGAGCTGTCTCATAAGGAAGGACGTGAAAGGATTTTCCCTTTGCTATAGGGCACAGGAGATCCAGCACAGCAAGGCTTGCTTTCTTCTAACATACTAATACTTTGTCAGTCAGATTCTTTCCTTGTGCAATATAAGCACAGGCAGCTTCCTATTCTTACATCCCAAATCAACAACATATTACTCTATTTCACTATTCTTGTGCCTTACAAATAACTACATAAGAAGACACCAAGTTGGCACTCTTTAAAAACAAAACAACTTCCCCCTGCCCCAAAAAACTCCTACTACTACCAAAAAAAAATCTGCAAAAATGTGTGCAAAAGCATTGCAATCAGAAAGATCAAGTTCCAGAGAATGAAGTTCCAGGATTCTAGGAAGGTAAGCAAGTATGGAGGTAAATAAAATAACTATAAGGATAAAGAACACTTTCTATCTGCTACTATCCCTTGTAATAGGGAGGACAATTATGTACTAATATGTTAGTCTTTCTGGAAACACACCTGCTGCATAGGAATGAAGAAACAAGGGAAAAGTATTTCAAAACCAATATTGACAAAAACGCTACTGATAAAAAGTGCCAAAGAGTCTTGAATATAAGAGTATTCTGGTTATCTCTTAATTCCAAAAAAGGTACTGCTTAAATTAATATGCTTATCTAAAAATTCATAAGATTCAACTTAGTTTGGTATCACTATCTATCATCATTTGTATGCTCTACATTATTTTATATTTTAAAGCTCTGATGTAAGAATCATTAAAAAAGAAACAGTAATTTAAAAAATTGGGGAGGAGGCAGGATTTTGGAAGCCGAGAGCAGATTCTAATTTCCTATTTTTAAGTCGCTTCCTAAAAATCAGAACATACTTAGGGAAAGAGTTTGCTGCTATAAAGATGAGCTGCTTTCTACAGGGTTAACTTGAAATGCCAGGGCTTACTTTTGGAGACAAGATGCTTCAAAAAATGAATGATCATTTTGGCTGTTCAGTTCCCTAAGCCCTACCAGAAGGGTCAGAATTAAAACAAAAGCATCCCATATTCATTACCAGCTTGAACAGGCAAAGATCATGCAACTAGAACTGGTTTTTATCATCTTCTTTTATCTTCTTCTATTTTTTTTTTTTTTTTTAAATTTTCATCAACACAAAGGTACTTCCCAACAGACTACAAGCAATGAGGATGCTAAGGAGTCACTAACAGCTTATCTTTACAACCTGCAATCCTTGTTTTTTAGATGTTACCTTCAACTTTAACAGTTAAGAAAAAAATATTACAAAAATCATCTCTGTGGACCAATACTTAATGGCCCAACTTAGTAACCTGTAACTTCATTACTTGATTATTTCCTCTGTTCTCTTTTTATTTTACCTCTCCAATCCGTGCACCGCTCAGGACAAAAGCAAAGGTCTTATTAACTGTCTTCAGTCACCCACTATCACCTCTGTTCATTACCAAAATACTTACAGAACTCATCTCTCTAGCTGATTTTAAGGCAATGGGAATTGAAATTCAGCAGCTGGATACAAGACAGAGCTTATGTGCTCAAAAAGCTCACTGACTTTCTGTGAATCACATCTCAAAACCAGTTACTAATTTTCCCCACAACATGACTATAGCTATTAATAACTTACATTTCAATGCAAGATAGAAATAGACACAGTAATTCCAAGGTACCACTCATTTTACTTCTCTAAATTAAAAGTGATAAGAGCCAATATAAAGTACAGACATTACTGACTGCCTAACTTGAGGTCTTTGATTCTAACTTGTACTTTGACAAGATGCACTATCAAGGTGTACCATTCAAATCCTTGCATGCACAAACATCAATCTTATAAATTTAAGTGCTTTTATGGAATCTATCAAGTCCAGGGAACACTAAAATCACTCTTCCCAAATACAGTCTTGTGCATGTATTGCATCACTTCAATGAATGGACACACAGCATGCCAGCTAACAAGGTTTGAATCTCAGTATTCATGCAAGTACAATAGCCTCTAAAATATTATCTTCAAAAATATATATATTTCTTTTAATGCATCTAACAAGCTCTTTTTCAGGCAAGTCACATTTGAGAATTAAAACTTACGTGCCAGTGTAGATCAACGAATATATATGCATGATATAAACAGCTCTGTAATCTTTCTTATGGCTATTTAGTGAGCATGGCAAAAAAAAAAACAACTTGCTCTCTTAAAATAGTAAACAACTTTTGTAAAAGTAAAAAAAAAAAAAGAATTAGTTACTTTTCATCCATTCTACTGCGCATTTTTTTAAGCTTCTCCATGATGCTACTAGTCTCACTGCTGGAAACTGAGACTGGGGAAGGAGTGCGTGTTTCTGCATCTGTTGGAAGAGGGCTAGAAGCATTGCTCTGTTTGATCTCATCTTCACTGGGAAGTTCCTGCAATAAATGTTAAAAAACAATTAAATCCAATAGTAAGAGTAAAAACAGTTATTAGGCTACCATCTCTTTTTTTGTGTGTGAATTTATCCCACTTTTTAGAGATTATATCAAATAATATCTCAGATAAATCTGTCTATCTGCAGATCTCCAATGAACTAACTTCATACTCCAACTTCATTTCTATTTTACACACAGCTTTTTACTACATCCTTTCTTTTCCTCCATAATTTAAGTCTCCACTGGTTCTGGACAGTATCCAGAACTAAAAAAACCCCAAGAATGCGAACATTAAGTCACACACAAAGCAGAAATCTGTGGTTTGTTTTGTGGTTGTCTTCTTTTAAGAGTTTAGGTTTTAAATCTTTAGGATCTAATAGGGCCATACTTAAAGCATTCTTTCCTACACAACCCTCCTTCTACTCACTTACCAGCAAGTATATTCCAACTTTTCATGATTTAAAAAACCCCAAATCCCAAAGGCCAAACTTTACAAGAATCAGAGCCTAAAAGAGCCGATTGTCCAGAAAGGTAATATACCCAAAGTCATTGGTCCCTAGTTTGAGGATTAAAAAACAACACCTACTGTTTGATTAAAATAAAGCATCCATTTTAAAGCTTCTCCAAGGATATTTCCTTAAATAATGTTCTAAAGAGATTAAACAGATGAAAATGCTGAAACACAGAGGATGAGGGAGTTTTAGGAAAAACAAATTTGTAGTCTGGTGACAGGTTCAGATTAGTAGCCTTCTATTCCTATAGACACTGTAGCCAAATACCAGCTGCAGAGACAAAAGAGGGAAGAGTCTCAATTCCATACTGACACTTACCAGTTTGTTTTCTCCCGCAGACTTTAATTTTTCCTGCAGTTTCATTGTAGTTTGATGGATTTTTTCTATTTCTGCCTGCTGTTTAAGAATCAGTAGCCTCTCTTTCCGAGCAGCCTTGTTGGCTTCCTGAAGATGCTTAATTTCTGCCTTTTATGTAGAGAGTAAACAAAATAACTATAGTTACAAATAGCTCAAAGACACACTTTAAGCCTGCCACTGTCTGTACTGCAAGATTTATTATTTTCTCACATAATTTCAGTAATTTTAGCCTGCAACTTCAACGGCAGACACAGAAGATTTAATTATCACCCCTGAACTTCACCAGTGACACTACTGATAAAACACCACTAGTATGTTTTATTTATAAAGAAACACTACCAGCTTCCTATTCAAAAATCCCAGAACAGTCTTCTCAATACTTTTACAACCCCTGAAATATTTAATCACCACACAGTGTTTTCAAAAGTTTTTTCCTACATGGCATTGGTTACCTTCTCCTGTTGTAATTTCAGCAGCAGATTACGCTTTAGCTTTGTTATAGGAGGCATCTTATCATCCTCTCCCTTGTCTCGCAAGTGCCTGAAAATAAAAAGATAGAAGGGACTAAATAGGAGGGGTGACAAGGGGAGAAAGCCATACACAGATAATGAACAAAAAGCTTTTTAATAACAATATTAATAATAATAATAACATAGGATTTCACATGAACAGACAGAAGTGCTGCAAAGGTAGCTTGCTCATCATTTGAGAGGACAAAAGAATGGATCTTGGGTCACTGCTTCACAGTCCTTCGTCAAATCCACAATGATAAGCAGCTAGAAGAAAACGTCTGGCGGACAGAGGCTCCCTCCTACAGTAAGTCACCAAGTCGGGAGAACGGGAATATATCCCTGATTAAATCAGGCAACTTCTATCCAGTAGTATTAGTAGGTACCTCTACTGGAATTTCATGCAAAGCATACGGAAGGTTGGAATAAAATAGGGATATCACATATGCAGATTCACAAAATTTGGCTTAAGTCAATTAAAAAGACCTTGAATCATCAACACCTTTATATTTTCCAGCATTAAGACTTGTAAAGTTAGGAACTACCCTCTCTTTGACCAACAACACAAACCTCTCATGTTCTGCTCTCGATTAAACTCTTTTTACCTAACTGTACCTGACAAACACCAAAGCACACTTACAAATTATGTTCAAGTGACAACAGTTGTATATATTCTAAGTATCAGAAGATTAGTTCATTTACTGAAGTTTAACAGAAGGGAAGGAGTGGAAACAAAATCCACAAAAATAAACAAATGGGTTAATAAACAAACAGAATCAAGTAGGAGCACAAGAAAGCGACCAGTTAGCAACAGTGCATAGTTAGAGCTCTCTTACTTCTTCTGGTGCTCCAGCCATGCTAGTTCAGCCTTGGTCTTCTCCTTCAAAGCCCTTTCCCTGAGCCGAAGCAGTGAGGAATGATGAGCTGCTCGCATTTCTTCCTCTTTCATGTACTGCCTTACCATCTCCATGGTAAACTTGGAAAAACTATCTTGCCCTCTGGAGAATGGCATGCTTAGCTCCTGGAAGGCAAGACAAACTCAGCATGATTTGATAATATAGGAATCCCCGAGTTTTTAAAAATTATGCATATATAAACATATAAACTTATATATGTGTGTGTTATATGTACACTGATCACACTGCATATATCACACTGACATGCAGTGTGATTCATATCACTCTGCATTTTGTAGTACTGAAAGAGGAAAAAAAGAAATCTAAAGCTTGCAACCACAACTAAACGAATGGCTCACTTCAAGCCCACTAGCTTGAATGCCTCATGTCAATTTATTTACCCTAACTACATCACTTGCCCTACCTTGATAGATGACAGAGCTTCTTTTCCTGGGCAGACTTCCTCATCAGAATCACGACTACCTCGTTTCTTTTCCAGGTTAATTCTGCGATGACTCTCAGAGGGTAGCAAAGACCGAAAAGACTTTTCCTCAATTTCATCCTCTGTCATAGACTCATCAAATTTCAGAGAATACTCTGTTGCAATTGAAGCAGAATCTGAGGAAGAAATCAGAGAAGTGGTTTTATTCTCAAAAGTATGTACCAGATGGCTGTGTAACTCTGCTTCATCTCAGTAAAGGTGTAAAAGGGGAGAGGGATGACTAACCTAATGCAAAAAAATAGGAGTCTTAGGAAAGAGCGATTTTGAGCTAGAAGACAAAGACGACAAAATGATATACTACTATTTAGCTAACAAAGACATAATGAGGTTCTTTATAAGGTATAAAGGTAAGCCATCCCATTGGGATGGCATGTGCCATTCTCTGCTACCTCTTAAGAGCCCAACAATCCACCCGGGATTCAGTTTCCTTCACACATGTTGCCTCATTTATTTCAGAATATAATTCCATAACACAACCTCCTCCTCCCCCTGCTTATCATCTCTAGGTTCACCACAGACAAGCAAGAGCTCTAACCTTTTTCATCTGGCAGCGATAAAACACTATCGCTCGGCAAGGAGTCATCCACAGCAGTACAAGCCTGCTCTTCAATACAGCTACTGGTCTTCTCCCGCTGGGAAAGCTTTTTCTCATTCTCCTTAGAAGATGGAACTGAAGGACTCTCTTGACGGCTGCTGGTACTACTGTTTCACCAAGAAATAACATATATGTATATTTATAAATGTATACACATACACATATATACATGCATGAGTGTGTATATTTAAAAACCCACAAGTATAGTACTTCAGACATTTCAAAATATTTAGTTTACACTACTACTGCACATATTG
Source organism: Tinamus guttatus (assembly GCF_059628265.1). Taxonomy (NCBI): domain Eukaryota; kingdom Metazoa; phylum Chordata; class Aves; order Tinamiformes; family Tinamidae; genus Tinamus; species Tinamus guttatus. The sequence goes on from NW_028288749.1 coordinate 2,467,597, forward strand.
ATGACCAACATCCCAGAGCAACCAATATTCAGGTTTTGCTGGCGGAGTTGGTTGTTTTTTTGGTTGTTGTTTTTGTTGGGGTGGTGGGTTGGTTGGTTTGTTTCTAAAGCTGAGCAGCTTTAAATTGGACATTGTACTCCAGATACAGTCTCACAAGAGTTGAATAGGGTGGAATAAGCGCTTCCCTTGACCTGCTCCCTTATCTTGCTAATATAGCTTGGTAAGAAAGCAGGTGTGGAATTCTTAGGTTCCTAAGTTATGAAACAGAAAGACATCAAATAAAAACAAATACAGCAAATATGAACCTGAAAATATTAACACACTATATACAATTGTGGAATGCAGTTTAGCAAGATTTTACAATTATAAACAAAGCAAATTCTAGTAGAAATATAAGCCTTCAAGCTTTAGAACATAAGAAAAACTTCACCTGCAGAAGGTTTAAAGTCAACTTTTGTTTAATATAGACTTTCCCTCTTTAAAGAAAAAAAGAACACCTTGAGGAAATGTCTCATTATTACTTTGTATTTTTTAGATTCTATTTCGTCTTTATAGAGGAAATAAAACGTGAGACCTTCTTACCTCTGATCATGAATCTTTGATCTTGAGGATTCTGAGTAACTATCAAACACTGGTGAGTATGTTTGTTTTGAGTCACCCTTCTCCTCTTTGCTCTGTGAAATGGCACCAGACATAGATTTCCTGAAAAAGGAAAGTGTTTGGGCTGAATCTGCGTGGTCTTAGAACAAAGAATAATAACTTCAGTTTTCTTACATATCAGTTCACTAAGAGAAATAATAGCTAAATTTCTGAAGTGGCCACTTAAGCCTTAGACTAGATAAAAAAAAAAAAAAAAAAAAAAAAACACAAAATGCATCTACTTCTGCTCCTTTACATACAATTTCACTAAACAAATCTCTCATGCTTGGGATATACTATTATGTGCAGGAAGATGCATCTTAAATGCTCCCTTGTTATCACACCTTATGATTGTCTTCAAGAAAAGGAGAAGCAAAAACAAACAGATCCTAATCCCCCCTCCTCTAGATGAGAAATACATTAGACAAAACCTGTTTGCATCAGCTCGTGCTCTCAGTTGTTTTATGAACTCCATATGATGCTGCCGCTGGTGGTCAAACAAAGTTGTCATTGGAGCGGCTGGAGCATTCACAGTGTCTGAGATTTGGGCTAACTCTGTCATCTGAGTACAATAAAAAAACAACAAAAGAAAGAATACAAAGTCAACATCATCTATATATTTTTTGAAAGAAAAAATATAGCCATTCCTCTTGCAGGGAGCTTGCCGATCTAGTGAACAGATGAGACACACACATGATTTTGACATTGTTTATAATTACATATGTGCCAATTTGTTGATAAGAGGTGCATACTGCGCTGCATACAGTTATTTTATTTTTAGAGTGGTATTATCCATGTGCAACTATAGATGTGTGAAAGATATTGCCACTTATCACAGCGTTCCAATCACTTACCTGAATTCTGCTCACTAGAATGACTTCCGCATAGGAACACATTCTCTGAGCTACAATTTACTTTTAAAAACCTGCCAGAAACAATTACTTTTCATATTTTTTAATATACGACATCCACTGACTAGAAACATGACAGAAAATTTCAAAAAAATCACAGCATATGGTAACACTGTTTTTAGAAGCTTCAGATTTTACTGATTTTGCTCTTGTTCAAATGTCTTCACCTTCAGGAGCAGAGAACTAAGAGTTGTTTCAAAGGAGAGGGGGTGTTAGCAGTAACAACGTGTTTTCAAAGGATTTAAAATATACATGTTGAGCTTTTCTCCTCTTCTTTTTTTTTTCTCTTTTGTCTTGTATTGCACGTGGCTTTCCAACATATAGATCAGTTATTTTTAATTGGACTATCTGTATACATCGCTCACTATTTTCCTTTCCTTAGCATAAACAAGCATATATAAGAGCATACTATATTATCTCTTTTGCATAAGATAAACATCTAATTGAAAACATTGCATAAAATGAAGCCCCTTCCTTTATACACAAGAAATTACACTGTACATCCAAAAAGATACCCTCGCACACAGTGACTGGTATTTCCATTCCTGCATCCCACCTAAATGGGCGTTTGTTCCAATCACTATCCCCTAGGAGTCACTTCCCACTCAGTCACTACTCTCTGATTCAAACTTAAATCAAGACAAGAAATTAAAACTCCTCACTGAAAGTAAATGAATAAATTGGAGAAAAAAAGTCTGCGTTGCCTCTGCCCTGTTTCTTAATTTATTTCTACTCATTTTGACTCCCTCAAAGACATTTCTTTGTCGGTCTCTATCCAAGTCATCCACCGCTGTCTCCTATCAACAATGCAGTAGGTACCTCTAATGCCCGAGTTGTTCTGTTCCATCAACCTAAACCATTTTTGTCTATTTGGGAATTATTTAAACTTCATGTATTTGGTAAAGCCCACAAGTAGTAAATCCGCATTCTACAACCATCATTTATGATAAAAACTGCCTTGATAACCACTAAAATGTGCCTGTGCATAAGCTGCAAAGAAGCATCCTTCTGTGTTCGTATCCATCAATCAGCCTTCTGCACCATCTCACAACCCAAATTCAGAGTCATTGAGAGTACAGAACTATGACAAAGCAAAAGCATTCTGGTTATTGTGCTTCTTATCTGTGTAAAGTGGCTGCTATGTTTTGGAAATAGCAATTATACTTAAAAACAGAAAATAACTGTATATCACATGAAGAATGAAATGAAATTCAAAGAGAATATTTTAAACTCTGGAGTGAAGGAAGAGTTCTGATGATTTTTTTAAAATTTGTTTTTAGCTATTCCCTTTCTTCCTCTAAAGGAAGCAAATTTGCAGTTTTCCTCCTTTTCTAGTTTAAATGCATATGAATCAGGCATAGGATCAATCCCTGATGGAGAGTAATATCTACAAATTAAACATTCTGTGTTTACTATCATCAATCTGTCCTTCAAGAACAAATTCTTGAATGGTTTATTAACTGGAAGGTTGTAAGAATAATGAACAGGAATCTTAAGTCTGACAACTGACTTGTTTCTAAGCTGTGATGCCAGAAAAGCTCTTTTTAACTTCTATCATTTTTCATGTTGTGAAGGTGAAGAAGCTGCACTGAATAAAAAATAACCTAGAGGAAAAACAGTTTTTGAGTAACACTGAAATTAGCAGAGTGTCTCCTTTCATACAGGATCTCACCTCACGGATTTGGCGAGCTGCATCTGTAGTAAGAAGTGCAGCTTCTACCTGCTTGGCTACAATCTTGCATGTGTTTTCTTGCATCACTTCTACAGCCTCCTGCCGTGCTTGAACCAGTTGTTGTAGTGACTCTGCATGGACCTATGCAGAAAAAAACATCTAATCAAGATCTTCAAAATTCTCTAGTAGAGTTTTACTTGTCACAACCTAGAAAAAAAGTTCAAAATTTGTTCCTTAGGGGCCTTTTTCAGCTGCAATAAACTCCTTCACTATTTCTATATGTTCACAGCCTTTGCCATTTCCATACACATTCACAGCTTCACGTTAAGAATATTTGTAGGCTTGGATTTATTTACAGCATTTTGCCTTTTATACACTCCACAGTTTTTGAAGGGCAGCATTACCTGAGCTGCCTTCTGCCTTACCTCTTCCAGCTGCCTCTGACTTTCTAAAGCTTCTTGTTCTGCCTTCATTTTCAAAAGAGCCAAGTCCCGTTCATGGCGCTGCTGCTTTGCCTATACATCAAGGAAACAAGTTTTAACATTGGAAGCTAAATGCAAAAATCCTTTCCACTGCATGCAGCTACCTTAGAGAGACAGATCTGCTCCAATGGTGCCTCTTCTGCTAAAGTCAAGTTTTCAAGCTACCTCCTGATTATCTCCCTTTTAAAATAGGCACATTCCTCAACTGTTTCCACTTCAGTGTGGAAGGAAGGATGATTTAGGAAATCAGTTAATTCTACTTAAATTAGAACACACAATGCTGTCAGAAGGAAATTTCACCCCAAAATCTTTTGCATTAAGACAAAATTTCATGCGTGAACAACTGCACTGCATTGCATCAGGACCCAACACCAGACTTGTTAATTAATTATGTTTTAGTCTTACTGAGGTGCCCAGTCACAACCGTGATTTCAGATAATGGTGACATGTTCCTAGCCCGCTATTTCTTTAAAGGCAGTAAGAAAAGTAACATCAGATAGTAATCCAAACAAAATGACATGATCAGAGATGCTCCAGCACGCCCATTAAAACTTCTCTGCATCTCTAAAGTATTAGCTATCTAATTTGATTAACTTTCTTGGAAAATATAAAAGAGGAATGTTAAGTCAAGGAAATATTTTCCCATTACCTTTAGAATCTGAGCCAAAGACACACTCTCCTGCTGGGCAAGCGATACGCCTCGTACTCGTTCCACGTCGGAAAGCTGCCGCACAGACTCCTCAATAGCACTAAGGTAGTTCAATTCTGCTGAAAAACGATGCTGAAGCCCGGCGGGGGAGAAGCGCATACACCCTGGAGGGCAAGACTCACTGGTCAGTCTCCATAGGCTCCGCTGGCCCACGTCGTATAATAAAGAGCACATATATAACACAACCACTCACCGCTTGCCGAGGCTGCTCCTGCTCTGGGCCTGCTCATTCCCAGACTGGGCTCAGAGAAGGCTACGTGAGGTTTCAGCCCTGGCGCTGGACTTGCAGAGAAGCCAGCAGGTGACTTGGCTCTTTCTCCTGTTTTGCCTACAGAATCAAACCGCAGCAATTTTTGGGAGCCTGGAGATGGGGAAGAGGTTGGTGTCTTTTGGGATCTTCCCTTGTCCGAGAAGCTGACAACAAAAGCAAGAAAGGCATCAGTATTCTCAGGTCCTGGCATTTGATAAGATTTTAAAGCAATAATCTATTTCTTCTACATATAAACACTAAAACAGATCTATGCAAAAAGCCTGTTCTTTTATAGTTTACATAAGCTCAGTCTGCATTTAAGAAATAGCATCATGAGATTGGTTTTGCAACTGCATTCCATCTTGAAACTAAGTTTATACAGTGTCCTATTTTTCCACAGTATTAAACATTGTTAGCATACAGGTACAAACAAACAACAAATTATTTGCATGTTCCAATCCAAGGACAACATTGCTGGATGTGGCAAAATCTGTGGCAGTAATTAAATAAGGGTAAGAAAACTTCCTTCATATAAATAACACTGTTATTAGTGAAAAATAACATGAAATTTGGTGAAAGTTTCATGAAGTGAAAATTAAAAGAAAACAGGGACCTGAAGTAAGGAGTTTAGTCCACAGTTTGGTATCTGATGAGCAGACACTATTACATGATCCAACCAGCAGGAACCTGGTCACTTTAACATGCATGTGAATTTATGCATCTGTTTTGAAAGTCCAAGTCAAGAACTTTATTTTACTCACAGGAAGTTACGATGGTATTTTGACAGAAAGTATAGCAAACTGCATTTTTTTTTTTTAAGAGGTTACTATCAAAATATTGATGCAACTAAAAGTGTAAGGTACTACTTTGAGTTTTGATCCTTTCATCAAAATACAATAAATGCTCCAACTACTTAAAAAGACATTTTGCTATACTTGGCACCTCTCGGTATGTTAAAAGGAGCTTTTTAAACTTAACACTGGATGTCAGCACAGGTCACTAAAGTAAGTCAACACCTCAGGATCATTCTATATCCACAAAGAATGAGGGAAAGCCCATTTGCATTATTTGTTGTTTCGGCAGGGGGAAAAATGGAAAATGAAAACGCAACTGAGCATATCTCATAACTCTGCATGCACAGACACATAATCATTTTTTTGGATAATGTAGCATAACGCTCCTAGACAGTTCACATTACCTCATCAGGGAGTGTGCAGACAAGTTTTCTAGTGTGCTGTCAGTATCTGGGGTCTGCTCAAGATCCTTATTAGAAATTCTATTACTAGACAAGGACTTCTTGGCCTGGTGGGATCCCCGCTCCAGGTCAGACGGCATTTTCTCTCCTTCCACTGGAAAGTGGTGAGAATTTCCATTGCAAGATTCCAGTCCTAAAAATCAATAAGAAAGGCAAAGTTCATGTTTGGTATTCTAAGTATGAATCTTAGCCATCAGGAGCCCCAAAACAAATGACTTTTTTTTTTTCCCTCTCCATTTAATAATGCCTTCGAAATAAAAGTATGTATATCCAGTAAGAAAAAAAAAAAAAAAAAAAAAAAAAAAAAGCAACTCTGACAACCTCCTACAGAGATGAACTCAATCATATTCATTTGCAGACATGTAGTAGTAGTTTCCTCAATGCAAACTACAGGCAATTCTCTTTTGCATATATCAACTAAACTATAATTTTTAAATTGAAAATAGTATCAGTTTAAATAAAGAAAATATCAATTTAATTTCTTAAATACTGAAAATCAGAATGAAGCCTACCTTTATTTTAGTAAACAAGAGAATTTCAAGAAAGTAGTAACAAAGAATTTTGAATGCCTAATCTTTTACTTCTCTCACAGTTTTAAAGCTATCTTTTCCCTTATGTTATTGTTTAAATATTGGGTGTAGCAAATCTCAATTTTATTCACGTTTTCACAGTTTACAAGCTACCACAGAAGCATATTTATTAATTTGTGGATGCAAATGTAAGCTGTCTGTGATCTAGAAATGAAGCATGTCTCCTTCGCAAAGGTGGCCATACCTCTGATTGCTAAAAAGCCTATTGGAATGAAGTTAACTAATTTGTCAAAGGCTGGTTTAAGAAAGGAATATTTTTCAATAATGTTAATAACCTTCTGCCCATTTGTTTTTGGATGACCCTCATTTAAGATCAGAGACAAATTAGATAGACTCAAAAAAGAAAGAACCATGGAAGGTCACCAGATTTACTCACTCAGTTGAAATAAGGACTAATGCCAAAAAAAAGGCAACTGGGTCAGGGCTTTGTCCAGTCAAGTTTCAAACATCTCTAAGGACAGAGATCTCAACCTTTCTGTTTCCCTCTCTAATGTCTGACTACCTGCATAGTTTTTTTCTCCTACCTTTTGACGGGAATCTCTCTTGTAATTGCTCTTTATCGCTTCCTGTCTTATCCCCACCCATCTCCAAGGCAGGTCTGGTTTCACATCTGCATTCTCCAGTTGGGTAGTCGAAGATGCCAGGAGGACACTGATTCACCTTAGCCTTTTTTTCTTAGGCTAAGCAAATCCACCCACTTAAGGCTTTACTCCTATGCAGTGAGCTGCACCACTCTAACCTGCACAGTATCTGCCTCAGTGTGTCAGAGCCATGGCATGAGAATCACAGTTACAAAGCTCAGACTGGCAGGGACCATAACAGACCCTTCTATAGAACTTCCATTCAAACTTGGTCAGTTAGAACCAGAACTGTTTACAAACAACTTCTGAGTATCTCACTGGGCAACTCGCTCCAGCGCTGTTATCCTCACAGTAAATTCTTCCTTACGTTCAGAGAGAACTTCTTGTGTTTCAGTTTGTGCTTACTGCCTCTTGTCCTACCACTGGGCACCACTGAAAAGTCTGACCCCATCATGTTTATACTCTCTCTTCAGATACTTATGCACGTTGAAAATCTCCCTCGGCTCTCAAGGCTTAAGAACCCCAGCTCTCTCAGCCTCTCCTTCATCATAGTAGTCCCCAGTGCATTTGCTCCAGTAGCTCCATGTCCCTCTCGCACTAGGGAGCCCAGAAGTGGACACAGCACTCCAGATGTGCCAGGCCTGAGTAGAGGGGGAGAATCATCTCCCTTGACTCTTCCTGATGCACCCCAGGACGCCACTGGCCTTCCTGGCTACAGGGGCACCCTGTTGGCTCAGAGTGTCTGTAGTTCACCAGGAGTCCCAGGTTTTTCTCCACAGAGCTGTTCTCCCCAGGCTGTCCTGGTGCCTGGGGTTATTCCTCCCTACCTGCGAGACTCTGCACTTCCCTTTTTTGAAGATTATGAGATTCCTCTCAGCCCCTCCCCAGCCTGTCGAGGGCTCTCTGAATGGCAGCACAGTGCTCTGGGCCACCAGCCACTCCTCCCAGTTTTGTATGATCACTTGCTGACTGTGAACTCAGTCCCTTCATCCAGCTGTGTCCAGTCCCTTCATCCAGCTGTGTCCATTCTGGGCTGCACAGTACAAGAGGGATGTGGAGCTGCTGGAGAGAGTCCAGTGCAGGGCTACAAGGATGATCAGGGGCCTGGAACATCTGCCCTATGAGGAGAGACTGAGGGAGCTGGGCCTGTTCAGCCTGAAGAAGAGAAGGCTGAGAGGGGACCTGAGCAGTGTCTAGAAGTACCTCAAGGGAGGCAGTGAGGAGGATGGTGCTGGCCTCTTTTCAGTGGTGGCCACCAACAGAACTAGAGGAAATGGCCAGAAACTGAAGTATCAAAAGTTCCACAGGAACTGAAGGAAAAAATCCTTCACAGTGAGGGTGCCAGAGCACTGGAACAGACTGCCCAGAGAAGTTGTGGAGTCTCCTTCTCTGGAGATCTTCAAAACCCGCTTGGACGCAGTCCTGTGCCACGTGCTCTAGGTGACCCTGCGTGTGCACGGGGGTTGGACTAGATGACCTCTAGAGGTCCCTTCCAACCTTAAGCATTCTGTGATTGTATGATCCAGGTCACAAGTTGAACAAGATTCGACGCAACACTGACCTCTAGGGGTCAATCTTGTTTTCTTACTGGGGAGCCCAAAACCAAACACGGCTCTCAAGATGTGGCCTCACCAGTGCTGAGGAGAAAGGGATCACTTCAAGGGGGCAGCTTCTAATGCAGCCCAACATAAAGTTAGTCGTCGTCCCTACAAGGGCACACAGGTGACTCACATTCACTTGAATGTTCACCAGAACCCACACAACATCATCACAAGTGCTCTTTTCATCACAAACTGCCCTGCCCTGTAGTATTCACTTGGCTGCAACACTGACTGGAGAAACTAAACAGCTTACACAATCAGAGAACAACTGCTACAGACATGTTTGCTCCTTCCTTTTATATGTGAAGTGACAGACATTTTTCAAAGAGCTTTAAAGAGGAAAAAAAAAATTCTTCCATCAGTGTTAGATTATAGTTTCTGGATAAGCAGAAAGACTGCAACTACCATGATAAAAAACCCTAAAACATTCTTCAAAAAATCAAGTATTGCACTTACGTTTCTTTTTCCCTCTCCTTTTAGAGGAGGCAGATGAGCGAGAAGATGCTGCAGACCGCGGTCCCGATGAATGTTGGGATGCAAGTTCTACAGAGCGAGGTTTATGGGGAGACTTCCTACTGGAAAGTTCTTCCTGAATGCTCGAATTGCTGCTGCCAGCAATGCTAAAAAGCAATATATGAAGAGTGATTAACTAAAGATGTCCAACTTCCATCACATAGTTTTGATGGATTTCTTGAGTGCTAAGAGACATGGATGACTACAGCTATGCTAAATAACATAAGCCTTATTATAAAGCCATCACCAAAATCATTGATTTTGAAATTAAACACGATGACAAGTAAAAACATTAAGAGTTTTGACAAAAAATTCAACATACTGAAATGTACTTCTTATAAGGTAATAGGAAATAGATAATAAACATCCTTTCAGATGCAAACTAATGGTTATTTGATTACAGACTTGGACTAAACCATAATGACTCTGAAAACTACTTTTTTTTTTTTTTTTTTTTTTAAGATAGGCTATGGACATCTGATAACACCAATAAACTGAAAGATGAATAGTTTTCAATAAAGGATTCTAAAATAATTGCAAAAAAGGAGTACGGGTAATGCATTATATCTGGAATAACACCAACAAAGATCAATAAAGAAGCTTAGCCAGAAAGAAAGCAATTTTTTGCAGCTGTTTTCAACATACAAGACTATTTCTTACCTTCCTTCCTTCTGAAGTAAAAATATAAAACAAATGCAATACCTCTGGCTATATTCCTTCCAACACATGCAAAACATGGAAATGTATCTTATGCAAAAATGTAGTTTTAAAAAGTTAATAAGCCACTAATGAATTAGGAACTGTAGGATTTATGGTGGTCTTAGTTTAAAAACTGCTTACATAAACTTTACATGCCCATTCTGAAGCATTTACTGAAATCCTAAAAACAATTCTAGAGTTTTTACAATCTATTCAGTACTGAAGTTATTATTTTAGCAGTTACAGATCTTATTTCTTTCACAATTTTGCAAAGATTAACCAATTGAGAATCTTAACAGCTACAAAGGTTGGGGAAGCGATTTTCACCTGATTACAAAGCTTCCTGCCAGGCACATATCAAGAGTACTTGACTGCAGCCTTTGTTTCAAAGCCATGCTGCTTGATACAGTAAGGGTCATCAGTATGACACAACATAACAGAAAACTCATCTGACACAAAGGAAACAAGCATTGCATTAATTCTCTCAGAAATGCTGCTTGCTGATTTCTGTAAGGAGGCTAAAACACAGGTACCTGAGGTCACGTGCAATCTTTTTGTCTGTCAAAGTGCTGCTTCCCTGCGACGAGGCAAAGTCATCTTCGTAAGAAACGATGCTCTCTGGAGGGCTGGCAGCAGGGAGCAAAGGCCGCAGCAGGGCAGCCGCTCCACTCGGCCTTTCATCAAACACTGCAATGTGGGCAAAGAGAGGGAAAAGACAAAAAAAAAAAAAATCAGGTGCAATTTGCATCAAACAGATAGTAAAGCTTTAGAAATAAAAGATTTTCAAACCACACTGCGTTGAAAAGATTTTTTAAAATAAAAACATCAGCAAAATATCAATACAGACACCCTATGCCAGTTTTAACAGAGAATAACAAGCACAGTCTTCCTCATCCGTAAAATAACAAAGGCTACTTCATTAACTAACACATCTTTGAACTGCATGGCACTTGAGAGTAGAGCCATCGCAGAAAATGTAAATGCAGTCACCTTTAAGAGACACAAAAAAGTAAAATAATTAATAGCATGAACACAGGAAGCCCAACCTCAACCCAACCCAATGTGAGATAAATTAACTTTTTGAAAAAGACTCCTTTTCAAAATCAGGAATTCAAGGCAAGAGAAACAATACTCAAAATGAAATAATTTTGAACAAAAAAGAAAAGCAAACAAAGCATCCTGCATCAGACTTCTGTAAAATATGCCCTAAGATATTAAAATGAGCAATTAATGCTTGAAATGTGCGCATGGAAGGAAGAAATATTTCCAATTGACTTACCAAAACCTTATCTTCTCAAAACTAAACAGCTACTGAAGCTATGGAAGTTCACGAGGAGTGAACATGTCACATTGTTTACAGAGGCATTATCAAATAACTCATATGAACAAAAATGCAAAAGCAAAGCACTCAGCTCCCAGCCACAGCAAAAGTTACATGTTGCTGCGTTACACATCTATGTGTAAAGAGATTCAGGATACACACGCTGAAATTTGACACGAAATAAATGCTGCATAAAACATGAATTTCATCTTTCTGCCTTAAATGAAAAAGACAAGATGGGATGTTATTACAGATGATTGGGAATTCACATACAATAGGAAGATGGAAGCTCCCTGGTGGTTCCATTTATACCCACAACAATAAAGAAACTGAAAGCCAAAAATGGCAGGACTACATCTTCTCACTGAAAGGGTCTTTTGGGTATTTCTTTAAACACTTACAAGCCTAGAAAGATGGTCTGAAATGTGCTAGAGTGAGAAAAAAAAAATAATAAAAGGATGATATTTGTACAGAGTTGAGGTAAACAGAATGGGAAGAGACTCAGTTAAGTGACTTATGACACAAAATTTTGGCAGATTTCTACAAACGAAATCATATGGTGAAGCTGGGCATCACAAAAACACCAATTTTCAAACCCAATCTGGGCAATTTAGTATACAATTTTGGATAAGATAATTGCAAACTCTGCATTCACATCTGTGTAACTGCAGGTCAGCTTAATATATTTAATATGCATTGAATGATTTGTTATTCTAGATGTATCACAGGTATGGAACTGGCCCAGGTCTACTGATTCCATCTTATCATTAATATTGTCCAAGGTATGGGGCAGCTACCAATCTGGAATTATATATAGCAATCTAATATAAAAATAATCTTCCCCCAAAAGAGGGGATTTTCTTTTTAGAAAAAAAGTAGAAAAAAATCATTCATTATTCAAAAGCTATATGAGGAAGCCTTATACAGGTTCATTCTCCACCTGTAATTCCCCCCCCGCCATTTCTTCTCCTTACCTTTCCCATGAAGCTGGTAACTTTTTGCAAAAATGTTGATGACACTGTGTGGACTTCCCTTCGCCAGCTCCTCCCACGGTCCCTTGCTGTACGAGCCACTTGTCTGAGTGAAAAGTGGTGAATATTTTTCTGTTTCTTTCTGAAACTCTTTAATGGGCTCAAAAGCATTTCTCTCTCGAACACAGAAGTCCTTCTCCTTCAACACATCCAGCATCTCCAGGGGTGATTGCTTGTGTTGGCCTCCCTCCTCTTCTGAGAGGCTTTCCTCACTCAATAGTGGCCCTTCACTGATGGAGTCTATGCTGGACTCGTAAGGAATTACTGCTTTGTTCTGACCATAAGCTTGGCTTTCGTGCCCTGGGGAGTCAGTTTGTCTCTTGGATAAATGTCCCAGTATTCCTTCGTGTCTATTAGCAGCAGGGGATCTCATCCCAAGGCTGACTGCAGCAGTATGAGGCCTGATAATCTCAGGAAGCTTTTTAAATTCACTAAGGTTGCCTACCCCAGGTAGGTTATCATCAAAGGCTGTATGAGATACACAGGTACCCAGCATTTTTTGAATTCTGGCTGAAAAGGCATCTTCATTTTCCTCTCTCACAGGAGGACTCACAGCCTTTGCCCAGCGCCCATCATCCTGGTTTTCTTGTAGGAATTCATGGTCCAAGCTCCACATGGTGCCATAATTGATGCCAGCTCCAGCCAACTTTTTGGCTTCACTTTCAATCCTGCTAGAAAGGGAAGCAGCTGTAGCTTTCAGAGCTTCAATGCGATCTAATTTGCTCTTATATTGGTTAGCAGTAGATTTTACTGAGAGATTTTGCTGTGCAACAGATGAATTCAGGTACGGCTGTGATGGCAAAGTGAGTGATCCCACAGCTGCGGCGTGGTTCCTCCTGCCTGCCAACACGGTGTCACACTCCTTCGACAAAAGGCCCATTTGCTCCAGACTCCAGTTTTGAAAGCAAGGGCCTCCGTTCGAACCCGCATGAGCTTGAGAGCGAGAGAGCTGGGCTCTTGGGCTCAACCTGTCAGGCTGCACCCATGCAGGCTCCATCAAATCACTTCTGAAATGAAAAGTCAATGTTTAAGTTGGTGATTTACAAGCACTGTTATTTTAGGCAAACACCTTATTACCATAAGCTTATTTTCTAGAAAGAATTATTTTAGCAGGGGGACCAAGAGAGTGCAGAATGTTAAAGACAAGTATTATAAAAGACAGAGCAAGTCCAAAGTTGAAAGGTTGTTTACAATACATGGTGTGATGTAGAGCGGTAACAAGCTGAATATTCTTGATCAGCAGCAAAAAATTTTTCCTACAAGTTTCCTGACTTCAAAAGCAAGGAGACATCCCCCTTCTCCCCTTCAGATTTCTAAGCCACAGAATGTCCCCTCTACTTGTACTCAGACCATGTCTCACTGCAGCTACTACTAAGGCAGTCACCAAGCACAGTTAGAGGAAGGGAGAATTAGAAATACAAGCATGTTTTAAAACACTGCAAGACAACCTTCTTATTTACAGATAGCTCCAATTACCATAAGAGAAGCTCTGTAAATGGATAGCTCTTCCAGAGATGCCCACTTGGAGCTTCCTTTGCTAATATCACTTGCATAGCATCCGACTAACAAAAAACCTGCAATATTCCCTGCAAACCCTTCTTTTCTATTTACTGTGAGGCTTTCCAAATAATGTATGGTACCCTACTTAAATCTCAGCTCTTCCCTACTCTTTCTAGCTACACTTATTTTTACCTTATGATGTTAAGCTAACAATACTTAGCATATTATGGTTTAGCAGCTTACGTTGCACATAATTCTAGATAATCTTCCTAGCTGAACTTTTCCAGAATAGAAAGAGGTCTTGCTGAGTTTGGAAAGTCAGTTTTGATTTGCCTAAATAAGAATAACCAAAAATGATACTGATTTGATTATGGCATTAAAAATGACCACACATATGCACATATGACAATTAAGGGTATGCAAGAAAACCTATGATTATTATTTTCATGAAGTGTTTGTCTATGCACACCAGCTTACAGTAAGAGATACTCTGATGAGACACTGGACAATTAAGAATGGAATAAGTAGTAAGATGGGAATAGACAAAGGGTAGCTGAAGCAAAAGCATGGGTATTTGGTAGTAGTTAGAGGCCTGACCCAAGCTAGGAGATGAGATGGAAAAAAATGAAAAAAATCAAGAAAGAAAAACTGACAGACATTTACATGAGCAGTTGCTATTGCCTGCTGGCAACGGCAAAGGAAATATAGTCTCCCGATACGAAATGCACATCTCTGATGTCAACAAATAGTAACAATCATACACTTCATAGACTCATTAAATATCAGCAACCTACATTTGCATACACTTTCCTGCATCAGGTTCCTCCTTATCGAGAAAAGCAATATAATTGCCATAAAGACAATTATATAGTATATGAACCTAAGAGTCTAGTTGCACTATTTCCCCCCTTCTCCAGAGGCCCATAAGTGCTCACCTCAGTAGCGGCTGCTGAGGCTCTGACAGTGACATGTCACTACTTGAGGACGCACTGGGAGGACGCTCCTGAGCCTTGTTTTCTTTGTCGGATTCCCCAGAGGGTTGATAACCAGGTCGGGGCTGGATATGGAAGTACAAAGAAGAATACATTTCCAAAAGTCTGTAGGAGTTTTAGAAGCTCATGTCTCACTATAACTACCTACTATCACATCCTACCACACACAGACTTAAAACACAAGGCAGATTCAACCTTGCTTGTACACTGAGCTGGTTCAACTGAACACATCAAAATGATATCAATCTTCTTTAACACTTGCTTTCTGACTAGCAAAATTACTTAACTCACTGCTGATCCGGCATGGCCACTGACTGACAGTAATCTTTAATTCAAAGCCCTTTAATTCATGGTCTGACTTACATTTACAATTTCTTAAGGACCAACCAACCACTACAGCTGGTTGTTAGTTAATATTCTGAGCTCTGTTCCTATTTATAATAGCTCTGCTTCTATTTATAATAGAAAGATGATTTCCATTCACATTCCCGTCAGGCAGTGCTGTGCTGAGCAGCAGTCACTAGCAGGAAGTTTGGACTAATGCCACTGCATCTTATAAGCAAAAGCTACTTTCAGAGCCTGCTTTACACCCTTTCTCTTGACTGCATCAGGACAAATCACAACCTTCCTAAACATGACTCCCATGCAAACAAGCTGCCACACAGGCATCAGCTGTACCTGCATTTCCTGCACTGTGAGCACCTGAGCTGGCTGTTCCAAAAACGTCCGCTCCAGCAGCAGCTTAGAATAAGTCTCCTGTAACCGTTTGGCTGCAGAAGGCTCACGAGGTGGCACATTCTTTACTTTAGTAAAAGCCTCCTTCTGCTTTCTGTAGAGCTCTTGGAGTCTTTTGTTTTTCTGTTCTGTTGCCTCTTTTTGTGCTTTCTTCTCTTCATTCTGCTTCTTCTTCCTCTCCTCTTGCTGCCTAATGATGTACTGACGAACCTCATCCGTGTCGTAGTGACGTTTCTTGGAGATCACCTGCGGCTCCTCACTGGGAGCTAGCTTGTCCGGTTTCCGTTTGGTTGGACTGTGGCTCCTGGCAATTTGTGCAGGCAAAACACATTTCTGATTCTGCTTTTCCACATCCTTCTCTTGCTTTGTACTCACGGAATCCAACTGGAGGTCATCAAGAATTCCACGGATCTCCACTGGCAGAAAGTCCTTATTTAAGGAAGTGTGATCCCCTCGGTTACCATCCAGACGAGTGGATTCCCGTTTCTTCAGACTAGCCTCAGACCGCACTTTACTCCTCGACCTTTCAGAACTTCTGGAAGAGGTTTTATGGGTAACATCCAGCCTAGAGTCTGAACCTGTCCTTCCAATACGGCCTATTAAAAAAAATAAGGTGGGTCAAATATTTCCAGTAAAAATCAAATTTGGAAACTACACGTCATACTGAGAGAGCTGCAAAAATTAGGATGGAAGAGTGGTGAGATACATACTAGTGATGAGAAACTGTCGAAAAGGCTGCAGTCGTGATGGAGATTGATAAATACAGTAAAAAAAAAAAAAGACATCTTTGTTAAAACACAGCTGCATATTTACTACATATGAAAACTTTACACAGTTATATGCAGAATTAAATCTGGTAAACCTTTAGATAAACAACCTCAGACAGATACTTTCAACTTTTTAACTCAATTGACACAATATTATACGAAAAATATGTGTAACATAACATATGAAGCACATCTGCAAAATTCATATGGCTACTGGACCAACGTCTATAAGATGTTCCTTTTTCCACTAGCCTCAAGGTGCAAACTCAGACTGTAAGCAATCCATTCTTTTCCAAACCTGTTTCCAAACTTTTCCTGAGTTCTTGAGCACCTGCATAGTAGCATGTGCATGTATCATCTGTCAAGTTGGGCAGGGCAGACTTCCCATGAGACTCAAAAAAGTTTCAGCATCAATGCAGGCAGAAAGATTATGTATCACAACTATAAACTTAAGTAACATCCCTTTGCCCCCTGCTTTCTTGCTACCCTCCCCCAAAAAAGAAATGTTAATAAACAGAGTTACAAAATAAAAACATGGATTACATTCTAAGGAGTAAGCTTAACTTTACAAACATGCACATTTACACAAGAAACTGAAAAAAACAAGTGCAGTAGTAAAGTAGGACTTACCAGACTTTGTAGCTCTCTCTCGTCCTGCTCTGTCACTAGATATAGCTCTTCTGTCCTGTTCTATTCGAGGGGCTGGACCCAGTATCTTTTTTACCAGCTTTTGTCCTTCCCGCCAGGAAGATGCACTTATTACATAGTTACCACCTGCAAGATATTTAAAAAAAAAAAAAAAAAAAAAAAGTGAAGAGCTAGAGGGGTATAGAAAAGAAGTTAAATATGTATTACAATCATTACCCATTGCTAACTATAGCAAGGGCCACAGTTTAGCTCTGCACAAGTGGTACAGCTGCAGGCACGCAGAGCAGTGATGCAGCAGTGACACACCATGAAGATGCTCCACGCTGAATCATACAAGCATGAAACGCGCTTCAGGCCCACACACAATGCAGTGTAAAAATGCAAAATATCTTGTAGCCCAATAATGCCATACAAAACCTGAAGGAAACAAAAGGCTTATATAAGTCTAAAATTAATAGGTTGTTACTGGATGGAGAAGGGAAATATTTATAGATTATTGAAAAGCAGCTCTATCACCACAAGAAAACGTCAAGATACTAAGAACGAAAGCAAAGGTGGGGCATAAAGAAAGATTCATCTTTGCATTCAGAGAATGCCAGCCAAGTTTCTAGAAAGAACTTCAAAGAGACAATCTTAAAGATGGGGGTCTCATGAGGATGTAACAAATACCAAGCAGCAATTGTTCTAAGGAACACTAGTGCAGCGTCCTCTAATCGGGATTTCTGCACCCAGAAAACAAAACAAAAAACAAACAAGCAACCAAAAAAGCTGAGCTATCACCCTACCGGCCAATATTTAAATCAAGAGCAGGCTGCCCTGCAGTATCGTTTTATCATCCTACATGAAACTAAATGATGAAAACTGGCACAATGGCATCTTTACCAAACACCGGTAGGTTAAACGCTCAACTCAACTAAACTCACTTTTTCCTCATTGCCTTCCAATACTATTAATTATGTTTTGAAAAACTCTTCTGGAAGCGCTTTGAAGAAAAACCATCATAAAAATAAAGCATAAGTCATCTATTTCAGATCACTTTTTGCCCTTAAAAAAAAGCTTGAATACATCCAGTTGATGTCTAACCTCTCAATTTCAGTGTCTGTTTGGTCAGCATTTAACAGACGAGCCCGTACACTACATGAACACAACACAGAAGCTAGGAAACAAGAAAGGACTGCAGTCCAGCGCCCTACAGGGCTTTGAAAACATGGTATCAAAGCAACCTGAAGAGGAATCCAGCACAGGAGACCAACACTGCTTTAACATTCCAGCTCCTCAGTCTTCTCCCCCTCCTTTTTCTTTACCAGAGCAAGGAAAATATTCACCAAGAAGCCTGAAAACCACTAATTCATCCATTTATTGCCAGTACTTTCTGCTTGCACTGTAAGCTACCCAAACTTTTTCCAATTATCTCACTTGAAACACATCACTACTACAATCCCCTTTTGCAGAAAGATGCCTCAGCCAAACGGGTTCTCTTGCCCAACTCGCTGTTCTCAGATACCGCTGTGCTCCTTCAAAAAGGCAGTGGAAAAACTCCTCTTCCATTTCAAGTCAGCTGCTTGAACTAAAACAAGCTAAGGGAGCAGAACATGAGCTGTGGCTATTTATACTCTTGGCTGTGTTGAGCAGTTCCTTACTGCTACGGCTGGCGGAGGATGGACCATCCCTGACAAGCCACTGCGTCAGACCTGCAGCTTTTTTCTCTTTCAGGGATTTCAGGGCATCATTCTCCTCGCATTTGGTGCCCTGGTGCAGAGACAGCCAGCACTATTAGAACATGAAACGGGCTCTGTGCTCCTTTCTCATTACACCAAACTTCTAAAAGCTAGTTCAATGCCGTTCCTTAAACATTATTAATTGATCAGCATGAGAAGAAGCAAATCCAAACTTTCAGTACCAGTTTCAAGTACTAGCTCATCATAACACAGTATTTAAATACCATGTAAATACCACAACATGGTATTTACACGCAGCTTCAGTACTTACAGCATGTACAAATGAACATTCACCTTACCCTCAAAAACTTTGTAATAATTTATTGGTTTTTAAAAGCACCTTTTTGCTTATAGGTTTTCTTTAACAGAACTAGATATTTACTAGTTATGCATCACTGTAGATAAGAGGAAATATATGCCCTTTAAAGGTGCAAGACATGACTACCTTGACATACCTTGCAGGTATTCAAAGAAAAAAAAACAATCTCCCTAGTGTGACTGCCCTCTTAACTGCTTACTCCATTTGAAAACTGAAAGTAAATTCAAAACGAAGGTGGAAGTCCTCCCATTTCTTTCACTACTCACAATATAAAGGATTACACAACTAAACAATTAAGGAGCAGTCAGAGAATCCTATGGTACAGTCATAGTCTCACTTTCTACTACAAAGCACTGCTCTGCAGTAACCTTCCCACACTGAATATAGAGTAGATATTTAAGACAACTGCGAAAAATAAAATAATTCTTCATTAGTGAAGAATCTGAGAAGAATTCAAAAACATTATTATTTTCATTTAATCCCACGGCCATTTCTTCAGACCAAATTCCTCTCTGAAGCATACACACAGCCTTCCCGCTAGAGGAGTACTGCTCGTCACCTTGTCTGGATTCTGGACTTGGCAATCGTGTCAGCTTTTGAACTTTCCGTACTGGTCTGGTCGCTTTTTTCTCTCTGTTTCTCTCACTAGGTTTTTCTTTCACTGTTGAATCCTCTAAAAACAAATGAGAACTGTTAAGTGATACCCCATGGGAAAGAACAAACATGTAAAGGCAAGCTTGTTTCAACATTTACCTTGAAGTGGAGCTCAGAAATGCAACAAAAAAATCACTCATTCTCTCAGATCAGATATTGAGATCAATTACCTTTGAGTCAAGCATTTTAAAATCCTCCCTGGAGCTTTAAAGCTCAAAAATACAAAATAATACCACCCCATAATAATTTGGTTTAAAAATAAGATACACTTTATTTTTTCTTCTAAGACATTAAAATACGATCACTTTGAAGCAAGTATTGTTTACCTGCTCACCAGAACATAGCAAGGCCACAGACAACAGCCATAATAGAGCTTTACAGCTTTCTCCTGTATTAAAGACATTATATTTTCCAGTATTGACCCTCCCCAAGACACCCGCTTGCTTCAGTCCTCAGACAGGGGCTGCTGCCTCCCCCATTTCTCCTCCACGAAGACGTGGGCTCTCCGCTCCCTGTGAGACTCGTGCCAGAGGCGCCCAGCGAAGCAGAATTCTTCCGTATCGCTGAAGCCCTCCCTTACAACACAACTAGGCTTTAGAGCTGCCAGGTAAAGCAAAGGTGACAGATTTGAAGCCTCGCTGTTTAGGCAGCAGTACTGATGTTTACGCACCCTAGTTTCAGCTGAACCCACCTAATGGATGTCCACAGAGGAATTATCAAGAAGACGACACTGGGCTATGGAAATGGCATTTTAAAGAGTCCATTATGCTCTTTACATTATTTCCCCACAATTTTTCCAGTCATCTTTCACCTGCCAAGCAGCGCAAGGCAGACGGACTCGACGCGCTGGCTCTAAGAAGCAGAGGCTTCAGTGACTGCAGGAATCTAAACTGTCTCTTCCCCTCTTGCAGTGGCCAACAGGCCCTACACCATAAGAACCCACAAGCTGCTTCCCCCTCAGTCCATTCATATTATAGCAGTTTTGTTCTAGGAGAGGCCAGTCCTAAGTATCTTTAAAACAGTTACTGCCATAACTTTAGTTACATCACTGCTGTTACAAGGGGCAAGGGGATAGGCACGTGGCTGAGCACCCACACCGCTCATTGCTTTTGTTGACAGAAGTCCTCTGAAAACACAATCTAGAGGCCTTTTTAATTGGACTCATGTTTGGATTTCTATGCGGAGCTCATGTATAATTCACATTAAGTTTGTCAAAACTAAAAAGAAATGCTGATGCAAATTAGAAATTTTGAGAAATGTGGCATAAATGCATGGACTGATGTTGAATATCTGCACAACAATTTTATTGAAATGGAAGTGTCTGCCCTTTCTGAACTTCTGAGTGGTTCCTGAAAAATTCCTCAGTGCCTTGACAAGCTGTACAAGCAAAGGAAAACTGACATCTGATCATTTCCACACCAGTTAATAGCCACATGCAAAGAAAACACCATCACACCAAGTTTCACTTTTGTCTTAAATATGTTTCGACCAAATGAGGAGAGTTATTTTTGCTACATAATAAGCATCATCATAAACTGCAAAGCTAGGGGTCCTCAGAGAATTTTATTTTCTAATCCCTTCCTTTGTATTCCTCCGATCTCTTCCTCCTCCCCACAAGTCGGTCAGTCAAAAGCAATTCAATCTTACAGCACTTCACCGTAACCAGTCGAGCAAAATAAATAGCACACTTGGGCATCCAACCCTAGGTTAGCTACAGAAAAGAGCTGTCAGTGATAGTACAGTTTTCCAGAGTGAAAAGTGATTAAAGATGGGGTCTTTGCCTTGCAGTCCTAAGCAACAAAAATACCCATGCTGTTAAATGAGCTCATCACATAAAATATTTTTTCCTGTCTCCTCCCCAAAGTCACACAATAATTGTGCTGCAGCAATCTTAATTACCTCTGAAAAAAAGAAACCTCACTTTCTTGGAGTACACCAATCCCTCTGAAAGAAACACGATACTCAATCCAGCTAAACACCAGAGTATGTGTGGCATTAGCTACCTATATGTCCCCAACTAAAGCACTGCTTTAATTAATTTTTAATTACTTTTTTTTTTTTTAATGAATGGGAGAGAATTTTTTTCTGGTGTTCAGCCAGTTGCATCTCTTGAGGACAGAGGGTAAAACATAATTAACTCTTCTATTTTTTATTTCTGTGACTTTGTGGATTTGTACCAAATAAATTTATCTGCATCTTAGATAAAAGTCTGCATGGCTTAATAAATTTAGCTTGTATCTCACCTGCTAACTGTAGTGCTACATCTCTATACAGCTCCTGGCTAATGCGAAATTCTTCTTCATGCCAGACCTTTCCATCTGGAGTGCGAACCTTCGTTTCAGCAGGATTGAAACCTGAAAATAAACCATTTAAGAGTTTAAAATAACTCTGCAAAACATAGAGAAAGCTTTTTTTGGGGAGGTGGGGACACGACACAGGGTGAGGAAGAGAATTGACGAGCAAAAACACTACTTAAATTCGTGAAAATAAAACAGAAAAAAAAGTACTATACCAGCCTGACAAGAGTTGAAGACCAGACTGGATGAAGGGAAGAATTACCAAGTGCAAGCCAATTTTCCGGTACACACACAGTTACTAACTTTTAGGACCATAAGAAAAAAGCATATTGGAGTAGATACAAATGGTAGAGAGATTCCTTTTATTGTAATTTGTGAGAAAGGAAAGGAAGAATTCCAAAGGAATTCATACTTTTGAAAAACCATGAATTTCTCCCCTTCCTTGTGCATTTCTGCAAGCATACAATCCTATCCACTGCTGTATTGCCCAAACTCTTCTGTAAGTCACTTGCACATTCTGACATATTGCTCAACAAAGTGAACTCTGCTCCTTCTCCACGTGTAACTAGCAGGCAGATTCTGCACCTCCGTACCTTTGTATGCTGGAGCAGCAGGTGCAGCTGCCACTTTTCTGACCTTGGGAGTCACTGCATTCTCTGTATTTGTGATGACAACGGGTTGCTCAGCGTATCCCAAATGCTGCCCTCTGCCACCCAGCTCTTCAGATTGCTCCCACTGCTTTCGAATTCGCTCCTTCAGCTTCTCCAATTTCGCATCATGCTGCCGTCGTTTCAAAATTTCCAGTCTGTGAGCACTAGAGGTGCTGGTGGCAGAAGGGGAAGATGCTGCCAGTTGAAACCCCTTCAGTTCAGTGTCCTGGGATGCATTTCTCACAGGGGTTTTAGCGCTACTCTCATCTCTGGAACCACTATTTTTTTCTTCTTCCAATCTGGGAGGTGTCGCAACTTTAAAAAATACCTCATTATTCTGCAAGGCATCAATTGCTGGTCGGTCATTCAAATACCTAACAACAGTCTCATCCGCAGCAGACGAACCCGGGCTTTCAAAATCTCTGCTGTGTAGATCCCGTTCATCTCTGTCATATATCATACGACTTGCTAGTTCAGCCTTTCCTTCAGCTTCACTGAAGTCCAAACTAGACAAAAGTCGCTTGGCCTCTATGTGGCTGGAACTTTGATAAGATGCGGGACCAAACGTATCCCTGATGTAAATAAAGGAGGGAAGAAAGGGGAAAAAAAAAAAAAAAAAGGTCTGCATGAGAAATAAAACCATAGGAGCTTCCAACCCAGCAATTATTACCACCCATTACTTAAAAGAATGGCTTCTTAGGCTCAGTCTTCACTGCACAGGTAAGTTCTTTCAGAGTTTGAACGCAAACGCTGCAGATACGACAAACCTGAAAAAGTTTCTATTCAAAGTCGCACCAAAACATCCTGCCTTATATTTGAGCACTAAAACCACCAAGAAGTACTGCAATGAATTTAAAGCTGACTGTTCAGAAGTTTAGTAGGCTACATACCACCAAGCATTTTTCCGCAACCATCTTCCCAACTCCCTTTTTGTCCAGGGCAATAAATATTAATGGTATATGGAAATTTGTAATATCAAGTAAAGAAAAGATACTTTTGCTAGGACAAATCCTATTGCTCAATATATTTTACATACATATAAGTGTAGTCCTTAATTGAGAACATAACATATCGGCAAGGCAAAAAAGCGAACAGTTAGAAAAAATAGTTTCTTTGGAAAGCGAAATCTGGGTAGATAGCCACCCAAACACATGGATACTAAAGAAAGAACAACAAGGATTGCTGTAATTTCCATTAGGGAATGATGATGCAGAGTGGAGAACCAAGGGCACTCAGAACTTCTGCAGCTCTAAGAGGAAAGAACAACTCAGTAATGTTTAAAAATGAAACAAAACCTGAGACTTTTGTCTTGCTAAAGAAGGCAGCAAACAACCCGTTTGCTATGGTGAGCACATTTATACTAAATACACTGTCAGGACAAAAATCTATTTAATATTTTTATTAATGAGGGACTGGATATGTGAAAACTCTGCATCTAAGCCACCTGGTTTAATTTTCTGCAAGTATTTTTTACAGAACTCCCTTAAGCCACATCATAATACTGTAACTGTGAAACTGTCTACATTTTTCCTTAGTAGCATATATGTGATACTGATTATTACACTACATGACAAGCTACACTATAAAAGTTGAGTAGTTGTTTGCTACAAACACTTTTATTAAGTATCTACTACAGGCTATTGGTACAGGAGGAGTAGCACATTAAGGTAGCAGTTCTGACATTAATCCCAAATTCATCCCCTGTCCCACCGAGTTGGGAAGTGCAAGGACAACAGATATTTTAATAGATATATAGAGGAATTAAAAAAAAATCACTGCCTCAATTCCACTGCAAATCGGTCAGCAGCAATTTGACTTTACCAAGAGTACATTTCTAACAAAATGCTAAGTATAGGATAGAATTCATCAAAAATCCATTACCAACCCAATACAGCTATTCATTGAGGATAAAGCCCGTGTGAAAAACATATACTGCTGATAAAACACAAGGAGTGAAGACGTTACAGCCCTCTATGCTCTGATATCACAGCAATTATAATCAGTTTAATTCTGCAATAAGTCTTTAAAAACAAACAAGCAAAAAAAACACCCCACACTTTCAAGGTATCTTGCATTCCCTATGGTGCTAACACAGGCTAAGTAAAATAGGCTTGCTGTAGTTTTCTCCATTCCTCGCCCCCACCATCTATGGCCTGTATGATTCTCTGCCTTGATCCAGCTGTTCTTGCTCATTTGATGACCTAGTTTGGGGGCTTCTTGCACACGAACATGCATAATGAAACCTGAATGCATCCTTAGTAATGCTCTTGCTCTGCACTGCCTTATGGTAAAACATTTCAGAACTCATGATGAAAAACAGATCAAATAAAGCTGAAAAAATCACAGGGAAATATTCTTTTCAGTTGCTGTTACTGAAGCGAAATACCTAAGAAACCTAGCAGCCCACGGAAACCACAGCCATGTCAACGGGATGATGCAGCCCCTTTTACACAACATCAACCTCGAATTCTTATTCACTGTACAAAAAATAAAATTTGTAACATTTTTGAAAAGAAAAACACTTCCATCCACACCATATGCTGCCAACGTACATAGGTAAGGTAATGGCTTTTCAGGATTTGTCAGAAAACTTTGGTAGTAGTTCAATTCTGGTCTTAGTATATTTTTCTTTGGTAGTCAATTCTCCCAGCACTAACCTGTACGAAGCCAGTGGCTCACGAAATTCCACACGGTTGCTTTTCTTTACGTTGCTTTCAAGAGTGGTTGCTCGAAGAGGGCTGCGTGAGGACTTCTCCTTGCTTGACTTATTTTGGCCGGAGGAGCGGGAAGCTGAAGCAGAAACCAAAGAATTTGCTGTAGACTTACCTCTCTAGGAAGAACTTTGAACAATCAAGTCCCAAGATAGTAGGATTCAAGATAGTCAAAATAAGGTAGTAAATACTCAAAAAAGTGGTAATATTTCTAAAGAAACAGTAATGGTTAAGCAGAACTAATTAAGTAACCTATGCAGGTTGACTCTAGTGCCATTAGAGGTGATTCTGTTTTCATCCAATGCCAAACTACTCTAGCATCCTCAGAGTCAGCATGATAGTTTCTTACAGGCAAATACTCTTCTACAACGAAATTATGAACACCACAGACCTGGCATTCTCTAGGCTGTAACTGTTGACAAACATCAGAATATATAAATAGTTACTCCAGCGTAACACAGGCACATAGAGCTGTTACCATGAAGGCCACAAATACAAGGTATCAGAGTAGTTTAAACAGTGGTCGCTCACACACAGCCTTTAGCTGGAAGACTTTGGAAGGCACATGATTTTTTTCCCAATCTAAAGGCAAGGAAAAATGAGTTTCTTCTGGATATTAGACCTTCATGAACAAAGATCATTTACAGGAGACAACCTGGAGGGAGAGGGACAGGGCTTTACTCTGCCTTACATTCTATATCTTAAATAATACATACCCTTACGGCCTATTTTCCTGCTAGTGCTAGCACAGGGCTTCTTGGCATCCATTATGGAATCAAATACAGCTGTGCTGGTGGGAACAATTTCCAGCTTGTTCTCTATATGACGTAGCTAGAAACCAAAGGAAATAAAAGTTTAAAAAAATGTTAGCAATTTTTAAATTAAAACTTCCTTTTTTTTAATATGGTAAGATTTTCCTCATTTTCATAAAGAAAGAAACTATAAGTGAAAACAACTTCTGAATGTTGCTACTGCAAAACAGTCTTATGACCAGAAATTACATCGGATTAAAAAGATTAGTTTAAAAAGACTACCTACATTAGATTTTGCTGCATAGTTGTGTTTCCATAAGTAGCCTGTTGTGAAGAAATTAATACTAACACGCTATTCAGAGTCTTAATGCCCGACCTCAATGATATATTAACTCCACTTGAAATAAATTCTGTAACATTCCTCTCAAAACAGAGTGTGATACAGGCTTCCACATGTACAACCCTACACTGATATTCAGCTATTTAATCAAGAGGGACAAAGGTACATGAAAAAAAAGTCGAATTCCCAAGAAAACAAAGCAGTTTCGCTTCAGTGAAGCCAATATTTAGAAAATATAGTAGCTTATCTTAAACACCTAAGTTAAGTTCTCACAGAAAGGCAACAAACCATTGCTCAGAGTAACATGCAAGAATGTGAAATACACTGGTACAGACACTATCTCTGACTGTATTAGGCAGGCAAAAAAGATATTTTTTTTTTTTCAGAAAAATGAGAACTCAGAACACTTCCTTGAATAGAAACTAAGGCCATATTATACTCAAGACTAAGCTTACAGTGGCAAAACAATATTGTACTAAGTAAAAGAATACAAATACCAGAATGCCCAACATCCATGTACTCCAGCAATTTGCCTATTTTCCACTTACCTAAAAATCAACCTACTGAGCACAACAATACCTTGGTTAAAAGGGTTGTGGACATTAACTGAAAGGAGGAGAGAGGGGGTAGGGAAAAAAAAGAAAAAAAATAAAGTACTTACAGCAGCCTTAGTCTGAGAAAAAGTAGCCCATGCTGCAGTTAGATCTTAGAGTAGAAAGACAGGAATAAGTTTCTCATTAGTATGTGAAAAATGAAAGAAAAAAATGGCTTCAAAACAATTTTCAAAGGCTCACTAATCAAACTTTTTTAATGACTCAATTCCAGCTTGTGTCTCTCCTCTGTGATAAGCTGTTATCAGTCAAGATTTATTTTAAAAGAACAATATTAAATATCAAATGTAATGTTTTCATTAAATTAGGTTAAGTGCATTATTAGACTTGAGGCCAAATCTGCCCCATACTTTACAAGATGTTTAGAAGATAACATAAAGCTGGTTATCTACCACAACACAAATATCTTGTATTTTTCCATTATACTACAATGTAGACTAATTTTCTTCTTCGGTAAAGAGAGCGTGAACACATGGAAGAGGCTACTCAGATGCCAGGCTTTGAGCACGTGAACTTTTCGAATATTTTTGAACTGCACCCATTACAAACAAAATAGAAGCATCGTTTGCAAAAGCAAGCAGGAGGCACTAATCAACTTCAGCCTTTTAATCTAAACAGAGAGGACCATCTAGTTCAGTAGTATGCAGTAGTACTTTCCTTTAAAAATATTTACTTACTCCGGACTGCCCTCATTCTTAAAAAGAGATTTTCAAACACAGTATCCAAAACATTAATGTGGATCAGAGACATGGAGAGTAATAGTACAGGACTGCTCTTAAAATAAATAAATAAATAAATAAAATCCTTCCCTAAGTTGCTAATTTGTATTTCATGTAAGTTGCAACAATGCAAAGGAAGAGGAAAGATAGGGAAATAACACAGAAACAACTTTGCTGTGTCTTTGAGAAACAGTGTTTGAACAAAATGTGTACAAAGCACCTCAGCTTAAGGTGTTTAATAATTAAAAAAAAATGAAAAGAAAATGGAAGCTTCATGGCAGACAATCAGGAAAATGTGCTTTTAGAGGTAAAATATGCATCTATTTTTTAAAATAGCTTCCACTGTCAAGTTTTGTCATCATGCAGCTCATATGACCGATCTTGAACCACAAACTGTTAACATGTGACTCAAGTGCTCTACAGACTAGAGCTGTCTTCATCACAAGGATGTTCCATGCTTCTTTTTTCCTTTTCTTTCCTAAATTACAGGGTAATCATGGCTGAGAGAAGCTAACAGGCTTCCTCCATCTCTGGGAGGCAAAAAATGTGGTCTCTCATCATGATGGCCACGCACTGCTGCTATTCCGGACCTTGGGCTCTTGAGCACTTCGCTTTGGAGCTGAGCTAGACTCAGACACTTCGTTCGAGAGGTGCCTGCTCCCAGTTGCTGTTCCTGTTCCTCCTCCAAGTAATTCAAAAAAAACCCAAAAAAGTATACTTTTTAACAGCAGACATTAGAATTTCTAATGCAGATCAGCTAATACTCTGCATATCAAAGTATGCAAGTGCTATGTCTGCAAGAAGCCAAATATCATGTGGTCTTTGCTTCCAAATTTTATCTGTTAAGTCAGAAAGCTATATTTGTTAAAATTCCCCCAAATTTCAAAAAACTCTTTTTTTTTTTTTTTTTTTTTAAACACAAAGCAACAAAACAGACCAAACCGTTACCTCTGCTGGAATCCTTGGTTTGGTTATGCCTCGGATTTTGCAAAGGCACCTCATTTGACTTGTTGCTCCACATCATGCCAGTTTATCTACACATAAACAAAAAATATTCACATAGCAGTCAAAGCAGTATGAAGCAAGAGCAAATCTCTCTCACGCCAAAGATAGAATAACCTTGATCACAACGAAGAATTTTCACTTTCACTTGATGATTTCAAGCCGTCATGAACTAAATCAGCACCAGACCACAAGTGTTTACAGCCTGCAGATGCACTGAAACAGAATTTGGGTTTTGTTCTTTTTGTTTTGTTTTGGTTACAAAAAGGAGAGCGAATTTGATAAAAGGAAACCCAGAGGCCATGCACGTTAAACCACCAGTATTCTGATGAGTCTGAAGAAAAGAACTACACAGAAATACTGTATATGAAGCAAAAACAGGTACCTATAGCAGGAAAACTGGTACCTATGGGAGTTTTGAGAAAATACCTAATCCTGACAGCAACTTTGCACTTGCTATCTATCAGTGCTAGATACTAAAGCAAAAGAAACGTATAGCAAGACACTAAAACTAGCAAAAAAGCTGCAGTTGTTCCCCTCTCAATGTCAAAAATAAGACCCCAAGGAGAACGGCTCTGAGGAGTAAACCAGGCAACCACTCTCAACAAAGGAGTTTTTGATAAGGGCAGAAAAGAGCTACTCAATCAAGAAGGATAACTTTCTACAGGAGAAAAATAAACAAAAAACAGGTAAATTGTTATTTCTCACTTTCTTTTGTTACAGAAGATGGTATCATACAGAAGATGCTTTACAGAAGCACAATACAAGAAGTAAATAATTTTAAGCATGGGGCTGAAGAAATTTAAGAGGAGTTCACAGAGTTACCAATAAGTTCAATTAGAGAGTACTGCTGTAACCTTCCCAGGCAAGGCCTCCTATCTGGTGGCTGACTTAGCTATCTTGACAACAGACTGAGGACATGTTATTATGGAAAGTAAAAATTAAACAACCACAGAATGACTAATATTTACTTTGGGAAGTCCTGGGCTCCTAGAAGATTCCTAATAGTGCCTTTTCTCACACAACCCAAATACCATTTTTCTTGTTTTCCTAAGACCACCAGAATTTCTGAAAATCTTTCCCACTCACTTCCCTACATAGTCTGCCATGTAAAGGATATTCACATATATAGGTCACTCTTCCCAAAGGTGACTCAAAGCCCCATGAAATAACCACTCTGCACTACTTACAGAAGCAATAAGTCATTGCCTATATATTTTGTGAGAAGGATTTCATCATTTTAAGGACACTCACAATGATCAACAGTGAAATCTGAGCCACATTTTTAGACACAGCTCATATTTAATTAAGCCATCCCAGCAAATTAACTTGCTATTCCATGCGAGACTACTAAAGGAAAACAGGTCTTCAAAAACCTTTAGATCTTCCTTTTGTAAAAAGGTTCATACAAAATAAATGCTCTGAAGCCTTAAGAATCATGTGTGAGCCTATATGTAGTCATGGAAACATTCAGAGGCACACACATTAAAGTCCACAACAGAGCAGAAATTCAAGAAAGAAGATTTATTTTATTTTATTTTTGGTTTAAGTTATGCGCAGGGAGCCAGCTGAAATGACAGAAATCTGCTTTTGCAGCATAGGTGTCACAGAGATCATCCGTGCAGAACTGCAGCATTTGGTCTCACACACTCATGCTCTAAGTGCTACCTTGTACTGTCCTACCATGGAAATCATCTAAGCAAAATTCTCCATCACTGCAGCAAAAAAAAATGCGCTAGAAAATTAGAAAGGAAGTATTAATGATCTTTAAATGTTGGTGGCCACTAATAGGCAACAACAAGGTCTCTATTCAGAAGTATGTTGCCCTCTTCCACAAGCAGCAACCCAGCAACGAAGCCTCTGCTCTGCTAGAGCTCAAAGTGACCACAAAGCAACCTGCTGCGTCCGTGACGTCTCCAGCGCCAGCCTTGGGCGTGCAGCAGGATTCTGGCGGATTTTAGTGCAGCTTGCTGAGATCCACTGAGCTCTTTCGCTTATTTGGGTTGCTGCTGCTTGGAAATAAAAAATTAAAAAAAATAAAAAAATTAAAAAAAGAGAGAAAAGTAAAGAACTGGGGCCTTTTGAGCTATGTGCAGTTCAGTTTCAGGGGGCAAACACTGTGTTTGCTTTATACATAAGTATAAAGCTTCGGGGTCTAAGTTTTGTGCTCCTCCTCACTGCTTTGGAAGAGGTTTAACTTACAAAATTTATAAAATTCACTCTTTTTCAGCATATTTGTGCACAAGCAAGCACATGCTATATTTTATACGTTTTGCGTGTGTCTTTGGAATAACATAAGCCTAATCGCTACCTCCACAGATATGAAAGTTGACAGTTTTGTATGAAGATAAATTACTACAAGAGACAAATCATCATCATCACCAGAAATACCAAGTGCCATCTAAATTCATTATAAGATCTGCCAGTCTTGGCTCTACAAGGAAGAAAGTGCCCCCTTTCTTTCATGATCAATGATTCAAGGAAGTCAAGCAAAGGTAACCATGTCTTTTCCTCAAAAGCAATCCTGACAAGCTGAACAAAAATAAATGAGAAAATTCAAGTCGAGTTTTGACATGTGTGCTAAATCTCTCCACATTCTGGGAAAAAAACCCACAGGCATTAACACTTAGTTATAAATTCATGATGGTAAAAGTCTTTAGAATATCAACTACAGTATCGTCACTATAGAAGCTGAACTTTAATTCTTAAAAACCAAAATCCACATGTAACTAAAACTTTCACCAAACTAAATCAGTTTAAGACTATCACTTAACACTTCCATTTCTCAAAGATGAAAATATTTCAAAATATTTTCCAAAAAAAAAAAAAAAAAAAAGGCCTCACTACAGAAGCAAACTTCAGAAAGCTGTGTTTTACTTGCTACAGTCCTCCAGGAAAACACTAGAGAGCCCCATGCCCCTCGGCTCCCTGACTTCCCAAGCCTTCTAAATAAAGCTTAAAATAACATTCTGAAGGAGAACAATAATCTTCTCGGCTCACAACCCCAATAACAGTCAGGTAGTTTTGCTTAAGGGCAAGGTACACAATTGACATCATTCTTCCTTTCTCAAATTAGTCTCAATAAAGGAGCAAAAAGACTCCAGTGAACATATTATTGGTGAGAAAATTCTCTAGGAACAGCCTCTTTTTCTTTTTCCTCTCCTAAATGATGTTTCACTTTTTCCTGTCCATGTGGTTGCAGTGGATATTCACCTTGTCACTCACTTTTTCTTCCTGTCTACATGGAACATGAGCCATGAAGACTAAGGTTACACAAAATCTACACGTGTATATGTAAAGACTCAAGCTATTTTAAATAACTCCACTGCAAGGGAGCGCTGCCCACTCTCATGGATCCACATTTTGCTTGATAACATCTCCTCCTAAGAGGAGAAAGGCAAACAGCAGCTTAAGAGAGGAAATGCAGAATATCCAGTAGCCACCAGACATTTACATCTAAGAGTGATGGCAAAAGGCTATGTAGGTTGCATGAGGCTGCAAGTTTGAGAAGGTGCTGATTCAGCGCTGGATCTCCTGTTTATTTGATCATTCACTGCAGACACTAGACATGTTACACAGGTTCACTAAATGCTACTCTGGGGTGAGTGGGTAAGACGTAAATACAGTTTTAGTCTCACATTTTAATCCCACAACAAGGACCTGCCTCATTCTTTGCCTGGTTGTCCTGTAAAAAGCAGTTCACAAAAAAGGTACAGCAGAAGTGGCATAGATCAGACAATCAGCACCTTGTGCAGAGGATTCAGAGGAGGCACAGAGTACAAGTAAGAGGTTGCCACAGTTATTTTCATTAACATCCAGTAGTTACATGAAAAAAAATACGTAAAGGAAACTATTTCTCGAGATCATTTATTATAAAAACCAAAGCAAACCACACACAGAACTGGTGCACTGAAAGAAACTAATATGCTGAATATTTATTTCTAAGAGATGTTCTTAGACATTTAAATCCAAAGTGGCACTTCTTGTTACTGATTGGGGATGCAGAATGCGAGAGCAGGGCTTCACAGTTTAAGCTACAATAAAGCAGCACTGCCACTAAAGAAGCTGTCTTGCCCTTTCTTCATTCCCCTGTCTGCCTTGCCTTACTCAGGCAGAAAACCAACGGGGTTCAGGGGTAAAGCGGACTGGGAATTTGCTAGGGGGTGAAAGCAGCTTTTTTGTTTTGTTTTAGTGGTTTTAGCTGTGTTCTGCATTGAACTGCAGTCTCCTTGAACTGCAAGCAGAAAGGAATGGGAGCATCAAGGAAGAGCAGGATCATTCCCTTTCCTTTACACCCGTGGTCACCCTCGTACACACAGAGCTGCCACTGGGCACATAGGCACAGCAGGAGACCTTCCCTCTGCTCTCTGGTATCACAGTGCAGAAAACCAGCTGTTTACAAAGCTTTTTTTTCCAGTTTCCACCTTGGAATAATTGAAAATTAGCATCTGAATCCTGACAATCCTCTCTGAACTCCTGTATGAACAGCTACAATATTGCTGGTAATAACAGACATACGCGGGTGGACAGTCACAGTCAGACCCAGCCAAGCAAACTCATTTTTTCTGAGCAAGCCTGCTGAAAGCCATGGCAGTTCTAGTTAAGGAGGCCAGGAAGAACTTCCATGTCTCCTGAAACACCAAGGAACACAATTTTTAATGGTACTCTCGACGTTGGATTAGAACGATATTTTCTATCTCTCTTGCCTGGGATATGAACTTTTACCAAGTTGCTTTCTCCCACCTAAGTAGGAGCTCATAACATCCATAATAGCCAGCCCTAAAGGTTTTTTTTTTTTATATGAATTTAATAAAAGACTAATTTTTTACCTCAATATATTTTGGAAAAAAACAAAAACTTTTGTCTGTTAAAGCACTTAGATGCAGGGATTTACTGACTTTCCTCAAGACTGGGGAAAAATCGCAGTGAAACAGACACAAACAGAACATATTTCAAAAAAGAAAAAAAAGAAAAAAACTCAAGAATTAGCAGGGTTTTTTTTTTCTCACCTTCTTTCACTTATGCAATAAGCTCTCAAACAACAACAACAACTTCCAGGGTGGCAGTTATTTCAGAGGCAAACATTTTGAAAAAAAATTATTACCCAAAATCCAAGCGCAACTCCAATGCTCCACAAACAACTACTAAGTGCTTTTCTGCCATATTATCTCTGGGCTTGTAATCTCTGCCTTGCTTCTCCAAAGCGATTTTTGTTACACAACCAGCTGTTAGTATTTAACTTGGAAATATTGCCCTGTCCAGATTTCACTGCACTCCATGAGCAAGAGTGGATATAACCACAACATACACAACTACATAAAGCTGACACATAAGGAAAAAGTAAAAAAACAAACAAAAACCCACCACACTAAGAAAGTGCAAAGAACTTGCAAGCGTTAGCCTTTCTGAATGAGCACGACTTTCAGGACCATTCAGTATTCTGTCTTGAGGCACACCCTGCAAGTACACCAAAACATCCACTTGACAATCATGGCTTTGCCTGTCAGAGCTCAAAAAACAAAAATGTTTATAGAAATATTAAGGTTAAAAAAAAAAAAAAGTACCACATGCATTTGCTGATAGAAAAGCAGCAAAGAATTTCACAGCACATGTCACTCCCTCTAACTGTAAGAAGGAAGTCAAATTGCATCAACAGTCATACCTTCATCATATGTCAGAAAATACATTTCAAAAATTAGAAACTTGCTTCATGAGCTCTAACATGAAGTCACTGACATCAGCCAGCTACCAAATTTGCATCCAAACTATGTTGATTTTTTTTCTATAAATGAAGCATTACTGAATCTCTTTCTCTCCAAGAGGGTAGTATTTACAGAGGATTGATATTTACAATGCACTTCTGCTCTGAGTAGATATGGCAGCTTGCAAAAGCGCTCCTGCTCCATCACCAATACAATAAAGACAACAACTTGCTGTAAAAAATGGATTAGAAGCTTTACTGAAAGTAAAGTGCATTCAATGTCTTACTCTGCTGCATCACATGCTACAAGATCCTTTGAAGAAACCATTAAAATGAATGCTGCGATAGCTAGTGCAACTTGATTCATTACTCATGAAGAAATCGTAGTATAAAGGCACAGAGAATGTATTCATTTGTTAAGGAGATGAATACAAGGGTTTGTCTATCTATTCTGAATTTCTATACTTCCTTTGACTTAAAACGTCTTTGCATTTATGATACAAAATAAGCAACATATCCCATTTGTGCATTTATTTTTTTCCTTGGCCTTCGTAACAAACAAATATTCATTCCACTTCCAGTTACAAGAGGCTGCACAGAGAAGATTTCAATTCTTGCAGCTCATAATCAATCCATTTATCAGAATAAGCTTAAATGCTTCCATAAGTCCTGTCTTTGAAAGACCAGCACCCTCTATTTTTGGGGAACACTTAATTTAGACACAGAGCCTTCTTCAAACTCATGGGCAAACTTCTCAGCCAAGTACAAGAATGAGATCTGCAAATTTTGAGTGCAAGATACAGCACATGACTGTTCAGCACTACCACACACATATGAGCAGAGCAGCAGCTTCATTACGGCGGTGTCATCTGCAGACTGATCCTTATTTTCTTTTGGAGCAGAATAAAGTCAATGAAAAAATAAAGGAAATTATCCCAAACATCATATTTTCAAATTTCATGCCCTTTCTCTGCAACTTTTCTGTTTCTGTATGACAATTGTGGCTGGTTTATTTTTGCTGCTAAAAAATGTAAGACATCATGTTAATATAACTGGATTACTGGGGGGCAAAAAAAAAAAAAAAAAAAAAAAAACTTTTAATAAATCTGTTCACTTTTTACTCTTGAGCACGCACTATGGATAATCCCTGGCCTCAGTGAGAACAGCCTGATGAAGCTAAAACACAGCCAGAACTTCTGTTAGTGCTCAGGAAGTTGCTGTTGACCTGGAGTAATTGTTTAGTTAACTAATTGTCTCTGTTCTTTCTGCAAAATACATTGACACAGGTTTCAGACTTCGGCATACAGGTATTCTCAACTGACTACTCCGTTAAACTCTATTAGATTTCATTAGAACAACAATACATGCATATCTTCCAAGCACTTACATCTACAGATTAATTTTACACTCAAGGCATTTTGATCCAGCACATGCTTAAAATATTAACCCTACAAACAAAGGTTTTCTCTGTGCACAAAATCTAAAACTCTTCTGTTCTAATCATACCACTATACCTGTCCTGCTGTTAGCACTCCTTATACTGGTTTGTATGGCAGAAATTAAAGTGGACCAGCAGCACTGCTTAAATAGTTTAGCTGACTGATTAAAAAAGACACATTCTAAACGTGAATTCAGAGAGTGGAGTCAAGCTGCTAATTTTGTTCAACAACAATGAAAGGAGTCGTCGACCTTGCTGCAATGGCTGCGACGCTCGTCTGACTGCACCATAAGCCAGTTCAACTCACTAGCCCAGCAGAACATTATTCACTTTTTGCTGTTGTTGTTGGGTTAGTTTTCTACCCATTTATCTAACTGAACCACGTTGCTGCAGGGCCAATGCCAGGACTACAGCCAAAGCAGAAGAAGGAAAGCAGCAGCAAACCATACTGGTTGCTCACCTTATGTTGTGCAACTGCCATGGATACAGCAACATACAACACATCTAGTGCTATGCAAACTAACGCTCCTGATTTCAGCTGCTACTACTCATACCTTTAAAGTTAGGCATCTGCTGGAGAATACGGCCTCACCTGACCCCACGAAAGTCAGTGAGACTGGCTACATTAATTATTTCAATATATCAGCATGATATAACTTTCTTAGCAGAAATTAGCAGTTATGTCTAGTAGACAGGTAGCAAAAGATACAAAAAATTATACCAAAGTGAAGAGAAACCTTAAGAGTAGAACTAAGCTACAATAGCAAAGTTAGCCTCTAAACTATTTAATTTGTTTAGCTCACAAGGGATGCTTTTTAAATAGCCGATCCAGCTATTTCTACACATGAAAGGTACTGTGCACATGGGGAGTTTTGTACTTCTCAGGTTTTCCAAAGGGAAATGCAGTTATAGTGGCAAAATTGAGCTAGGCACCAACTTCGTAAAAACCACCTGCACAAGCAGTGTGATTTACGGTTGTGAAATCTCGGTTTTTCAGGCACAGCCACACCTGGCCTAGGCAGCCTACCGGCAGATCCAAAGCAGTCAGCACTACAGCTTCTCCAGAGCCCCAGCCCCTCGTACAAGCACACACAGAAATCGCTTCACTCTACAACATACCCTTATTTTAGGCAGAGTCACTCAAAGAAAGCAAAGCCTTCACCAGCATACGGCACTGCTGCGGCCCCACCAGCACTGGGTTTAATTACCTGAAACGCTAATTAACGAAACAGCGGTGGTGACCAGAAGAGGAGAAAGCATGGGCAGCTCTGCTGAGTTCAGGCACAACACAACACGAAACAAAGGCCCTACAGCCTGCACGCTTGTCCTACACATACTATGCTTTTGGTCACAACAGACTTTTGAACTGGTTTTCAACAACGTGTACCCTGTGAAGTAATTTAAGAGGACCAAAACACAGGACTGGCCAGTCAAATTACAGACTTGCAACTACAATACCCTGGAGAGCTCATCTCCACTAGGGTGTTCAGCATAAGAAAACACAGGTCTATAAACAAGAGTTCTACGGACAAGAACATTCAGAAGCACCTACACACGTCTGGCTTGTAAACCTCTATGCGCACGCACGGCTTGCCTGTATACAGAGCTTACTTTCGAAGGCAACAGAAGATAAACTATACCAGAAAGGCTACGCAAAAAAGGAGCGTCATCTCGGCAGATGCCTCAGCTACCGGAGAAAGCCCCAAGCACCAACACCAAAACGCTAGAACGAGCAGCACAAGCAGCGCTTCGGGCCGGCAGAGGCAGCGCAACGAGAACCCCCGAGCTGGAGTCGCAAGCCAGAACGAACCGCGAGCGGCGGCGGGAGGAGAAGCGGGCAGGCCGCGGCCGGTGACAGGCGGCAGCGCGGAGCCCGGCGCGGCCCCTGCTCACCTGGCGGCGGCCGGCGTAGCGGGGACGGCTCCCGCCTCATGCCGCGGAGCCCGGAAGGGAGGAGGGCGGCGGGGCGCGGCGGCGGCCGCGGGCTCGCGCTCACGCCGGCGCCGCTAGCCCCGACCCGCCGCCATTACCGGCCAGCGACCGACACGCAGCGGCGGCGGCGAGCGCGGGGCACGGCGGGAGCGGGAGGCCCGCAGCTCTCGCGAGAGGCGGCGCGCCGCGGACCTTCCCAACATGGCGGCCCCGCTCCCCTCCTCCGCGCGCGCCGCGCCCCCGCCGGCCGCCATGTTGGGCGCGGTTGGGATCTTTCCTGCGCCCAAAACCCCTCCCAGAAAGGAGATTTTCCGCCTTTTCCCGAATTCTTGAGGGAGACTTAATGCTCTCACCGTTAAATCTGTTTACGTTTGCGTTTATATATATATATATATTTTACTTTTCACTTTGCCCCCCCCCTTCTTGCAGACAGCGGACGTTTTCCATAGAAACTATCCCAAGCATAAGCAGCTCAGATCTTAATCACATTACAATTACAGGGTACCTGTTTAACTTAATCTGGCTCCTTTACATACACAAACTAATTACAGTCTGTAATTAGTCTGTATTTCCCAGAGTAAGCACAACCCATTCCAAACGAGAGGCAAGTTTGAGATGGCAGCAGCTAAACCTTCAAAAATGAATTCGTTTTGCTAGATAAAAATAGAAAAATAATGTTTTTTCCTAGAAAAAAAATACAAACACCAGTGAGCATCATTTTCTCCCACTGGAGGCATGCATAAGCAGTACCTTATTCCCACTAGACTGCTGAAAGAGTAAACTCGCTCCTCCCAAACGCAGAGTTTGTTAGTAGTAATAACGATGACAATTTCAGTCAGCAAAAGCATTATTACTACAACACACAAGAGCCCTGATTGCAGACTAGGACAATTTAAATTATTACATTCCCATCATCACCTAGTGTTTGCTTAAATGTACTGCTTAATATTGCTGGTTTGGCAGACTATTTAAATTATTCAGCACTTTCATAATGCATTGCCTCTTTAATTATGCTTTTAAGCATAGGTTCTTTTTTATGCTTGGAAGCAGTTAATCTAGTTCATCTTCCTTTTTATCTTCAGGAAAATAAGCCATCATATTAGGATTTTTTTTTTCAAACAAGAAAGTTGTTATTTTCAGTCAGTAAAATTAAAGGTAATATTTGTCTGGTCTCATTTTGTTTCCACATGACTCATATTTTCTGCATCTGTTAATGTAACTTCATCATTAAAACTCTGGATATGACTTTTAATAGGCATGAAGCTCTCAAAGGCAGAGCTCACACAAAGCAAAAGAGAAACATTTCTGTCATGAAATTTTCTATTGTTAGAAGTAAATAAACTGTTTACCTGCAAGCAACCATGCCTGGGAAAAAGGAAAAAAAAAAAATCAAGCTCCAATCCAGGCCGATGAACTGGTGATTAGACTGCAAAGCAAGGAAGACACTGCAGCACAGTGTCGGGAGGCTGCTTGCGAGCTAAGCCCAGTGGAGCACCAGCTCATTTTACGCTAACTTGGCTATTGCCGCTTTGAGAGAGAGGTTTGGGAAGTTTTCCACTCCATACCACCCTTGCACACCCCTTCTAAAATTAGCAAGGGGCAGCTGGCTATTGCAGCCAAAAGAAGAGCAGCCAGCTTTTCCCTCCTCCTTCCTTGACTGACATGCCTCCTGAGAGCCATTGGGGAATTTGGGGAAGGGAATTTCGGAAAGTGCTTCCACCTGTCAAACATGGCATGAGGTTGTCCAGGCATTCAGTTATATGCCCTACTGTCAGGGGCTAGCAATAAAACAGAATACCCAACAGCTGTGGGGACCGCAACCCTCCTCCTTCTCCTTCCACAACTCCTCCTCACAACTCTGCAGTTGGTATTTCAGTGGAGATAACAAAGAAAAAAGTTTTGTGTTTGATTTGGGATTATAAAATAGAAAGCCTGATTACATAGCACTTACTCCAGATTTCCAAATTTGTCCTCAGCGTTTTCCAGCTGTGCTACAGGACCTCAATACAAAATCTGTTCATTATCATTGCATACTGCCAAAATTTTATGTTTTTCTAAATACATTATGCAGGCAATTGCACTGCAGATGAGTATAGCTATGTTCTGTTAAGCATATACCACTTATAACAGGTACTCGTGCACCTATCTTAACGTTTGGCTTTTGTACCCAGTGTGACCTAAATCTTCTACCAGTTCAGAACAATTTATCAAAAAGGCATCCCAAATCCACACTTTTTTTTTTAATTTATGGAAAAGAGAGAGAGTGCTTTTGTTGTGAAGAAGGAAAAAAAAAATCAGTCTTTCAAACCCACCTTTTAAGCACGTTCAAAACTCCTCTTTGCTCCGTGCATCGAAACTCAGAGCAGGGTGTGAAGGACAAGGTATCAACAGATGAAGCTGCACATAACTCTAGGTCCCTTTTACATCATTTACTACTAAAATTGAAGCAGGTATTGTCACACTGCAGCCTCACAAGGCAAGAGCAGCACCTAGGGAAGCAGCCCCACGGCTGCACCTCCCACTTTGGATCGCTACTTCCAGGGCAACGACTCTGCCCAACTCCCAGTGTCTGCTCGTAGCAGGAGGAGTATTTTGGCTGCCCCAGGAAACCAGGGCAAACACCTCAATTCTCATTCCTAGACCTTGGAACAAGCAGGCCAAGATCCTCAGTGGATGCACAGAAAAAGCAAAGAGGAGAATAGATTTGTCACTCCTCAATATACCATGCCAAAATTATTATATATGTATACTATTTCCATTAACACATGCATTCACTGTTGAAAACAATGGAGTGATCTGCACCTTAATTTCCTGTCATCAGGATGGCACCACATTTTCCAGTCCTCCTCCTTGTAGCACATTTCAGACTCGGAAAGCCTTATCTTCAGACTGTCAGCACATACATATATTTGAGTCTCGTAACTTCTTGCTATGCATGCCGTACATCATGGCTCTTGTTTTCTGGTGAGGGCTGTCTGTACTTTCTCAAAATTTTTCACCTAGACTATTGTCTGAAAAGGGAATGTTGTTAAAGTAGCTCAAAGCTCTTGAAACCCCCTTACAGTAACACCTCTGCTCACAGGGACAACGTTGCCAGGAAAAACTCTCAAGGAACTCATTTGCTGAGTACTAGAAAATAAGTGCTCTGCACTATTTTGATTATAAGTTGAAGGTCAACTGGTTTTGCTCCCCAAAATGTTTCTACCCAAAGGTTATTCCTCAAATGTCTCTTTGCTGCAAGCAGTGAAGCAATAACCAGGGTAGCAAGTGGCTGCCTGTGAGCAGCACACACAGATACCACTCTTCACCTCTGGCTGAGGAGGAGATACTTTATGAGACCTGCATTACGCACCTGCAGACACCTCACGACAGCCTTTTAAGAAGAAAGCTCCAGGAGGCTACAGAGAGGACCTGCTTCTTCAGCAAGATGTACGGTCTTCTAGTCCTGGGTGTTCCCACTTCTCCAGATGAGGCAAAACAGCTATACAGTATCTTGCTTTTAGTTTATTTTTCCAAGACTCAAACTGTATTTGGAAATACACTTCAATTTCCCTAGAGTTAACATAAAATAACATAAAGCTCTAATCTGACACAACACTAAATAGATAATGAAGTCTTTTTCTAGTTGCCTTCTTGTTTTATCTTTAAATAGTGGAACATACCTCTCATACTTAGAAATCTCTTAAGAGGGGTAGTTTCCAAAACATAAAATAACCTGGATTATGTGCTTTATTATCATAAAAGCATGGAATCTCTTGCCTTCATGTCACAACTTAGTCTTCTCAGTGGTTGCTGATTCTGCCAAGTATCTTTTTTTCCTGAGCTAAATTTTCAGTAACATCCATCCCTCCAGCCAGCTCACAGTGTACTAATTTGGCACAGTAGAAGTACATGAGCACACATTTAAGAGGGGAACAAGAACAGAGCAATCTCATTTGCCAGCTGCTGACACTTGTACCATGCTAATGGTGAACCGTATCTTAGTGTTAGTTTCATCTGAAACCAGAACTGAGGAGCAGTACAAGAACAGCGAGCAAGAGGAAATTCAGAACTACTACAATTGCCTGAATTGTGCCCAGTTAGAAAGAAGCCCTGATGGTACCAAATACAAAGATCCAATATCCCCAATATCTGTCCCATATTCAAGTTCCTAAGAAATTTTAAATGTTGCTAAAGCTAATTATTTTCCATGCCTACATTTGATCAAGGTTAAATGAAAGTGTTAAACATGTAAACAAAAATAGTCTGACCACTTAATACAGAAATGGCAAATATTAAAACAAGTTATAAAACAAGTAAATTTATTTTTAATGATTACTAAAATAGTTTATGTAACATAGAAACAAGTATACTATCAGTATATACTCAGAAATAAGCACATTTTAAAGCAAAACATTTGTCCAGTGAAATGTCTAAAATGTAAATGCCATCTCTCCTTTCCTGAGCAATCATTAAGCATCTAGAACAGCAGCCATGTTTCTTTGCTGTTTCTTCACATTAAAATAAAAAGCACGGTACAGTTTTGGCTCTCAGTGGTCAGAACAAATCCACTTGTAGAGCTCCAGCACCCTGAGAAGCCTCCTACCTCAGAAGGATATTGACAGCAGGGGAGCTCAGGGGAGTCTTGTGAATAAAGGATGCATCCAAGAGCCACTAATCCCTCAGCTGTTGT
The DNA here is from genome assembly GCF_059628265.1 of Tinamus guttatus. Lineage (NCBI taxonomy): Eukaryota > Metazoa > Chordata > Aves > Tinamiformes > Tinamidae > Tinamus > Tinamus guttatus. The sequence continues at coordinate 2,510,009 of NW_028288749.1, forward strand.
GGGAAAACATTCCCCTAATTTGAGAGCAGTCTTCACACATTCCTTCATGTGCTTGAAAATTGAGCACACACAGACCAAGAACATACACTACCAGCAATGATGTGGAAGTGCTACAATTCACTTACATTTACCCACAATATTTACAAAAGGAACAGCACTTGTTTTTTTTTTTTTTTTAGTTTGATGTGCCCAAAATATATTTTAAGATATAAGCAATGCAAATCTGATCTTCACTAAAATTTCACATAGTAAGCAGCCAGTTATATACAGACGCATGAAAATGGTTATTTTGATAGAAGTATAGGTATGAGTATCACAAATAAATAAATCCTCTTGATGCAAAAATAGTCATCTTATTAAAATGGGAAATAATCTCTGTCTTGCTAAACTTTTGTCTGTGGAAAGGGGATGGAACAAGTCTTTAGCGCACATATACACACTGGGCTGACATTTATAATTTTTTTCCCCAAATTAAGATTTTAAAAACTTAACAAAGAAAATTCCTGGCAGCAATGAGATAGCGGTGCTGAAGGATTATTTGGCTGACATTTACCACTAACATCAAGCAATCCTTTGTACAGGATTTCTCAGTCTCCAGGACTGCTTCGGGCAGGCTCATTTAAGAAAAAAGTCCTTGCTGAAAGGTTCACTACAGATCACAGATCTCTTCGGCAATTTTGCCTTTTCTAGAAGTTCCCAGAGACAGCTAACAGCCGTGTTGTGGTCAACTGGACCAAGAAAAACTTTGTGCTTGAACTCCTACTACTTTGCTATCATTTTCAATTCATTAAATGTCCCAGGCAGAAAACAAAGCAATTTGTCAGATAAAGTAAAGTTTTTACATCCCATTACCATGTCATATTCAATACCAGCATGTTCTGCCACTAGAAGGGATTCTCAGGCCAAAGGTAGATGGCTTTTCAAGCAGAAGCATCATTTGCAGTAGGGGACTTCTATTTCAGCCCCAGGTGCTCAACCTGAAAACATTACCAAATGCAGCTTACCAAGAACTATGCTCCTTTCTGACAGTTTGGAGTTTAGAAAGTCCCCAGTACTTTAGCAGAAACAACCATGATGATTGGATAGATTTTCTTGCGCACAGAGCACTGTGTGCTGCCTGACCTCAGCAGCTGTAGGAACTTCCACCCGGTTCAGCCATTACAACACACATTCTCCATCTTCCTCCTTCCCTGATCTTCCTTTAACAACCTATGTGCATCCTTCCACTGGGAGGCCCTTTTCAGGCCAAACAGGCAAGACAAGGTGAGATATCCGGCTCCAAAGTCCGCTCAGTTTATCTGTGTCCATGTTCTTATAAGAAGTAGGAGCATCTGAACTGGTGAACTTGGTCCAGAGGAAATCTCGTACTTTCTCCTCAACTTCTTGCAGGGTCAGGCTCTTTCTCAGAGACTGTTCATCCAGGAGGACAGTCAGCAGAAGAGCCACATCCTTAAATGCTGCATTTTCATGGTCACAGTACTTGTAAAAGATTAAGGTGGAGCCCGCAGGCAGTAATTCAAATCGATGCACCACTGCTACCTTCTTGCCTCCTTTGAACCCAGAGCTGAGCTCATCATCTACTTCCAACTTAACAGCATCGCTGTCCAATACAGCTTTGTCTGCCCCGTCAATTTTGATTGTGGTAGCATTCTGGGAGAAGGCCAAAGCATCTGCAATCTCATTACTTAGGCATTTTAGAGCCTTCTCAGCTTCTTGGCCAGCTGTGAACAGCAAAATTGCTGGCTCCAAATGTAGATGGGAAGCATTGAGATGCTTCTCAAGGAACATGTGTGTTCTCTTCCATAAATTAGGATCCTGACTTTGATAAGTATTTTTGATTTTCTTCATCTGGGCCCGAAATGCTTGCAGAATTTGAATATCTCTACTTGACAAAGCTGTGTCTAGAAACCTTGGCATTCCACTCCACAGCACCCAAAGCAATGGGACACTGATTAACAGAATAAGCAGTAACCAAGTCCAGACCTTGTGAAATCCACTCTGCAATCCACCAGCACCTATAGAAAAGAGGACCAAATAGGGAGGGGGGAAAAAAAAAGCGTTTAGAAATGATTCAGACAACAAGCAAGAGTAAAATAAGACAAATCAGGAGAAGTCAATTGAACTCATATCAGTATTGTGAGCTATCGGTATAGTAGCTTAATATAGAAGATATTTGAATTAAAAAAAGAAAAGCTTTCAGCTTCTTTATTGACATAGAGAAGTGACAGTATCAAAAAGTAAACATTTTTGAAATAGTTCTGGAAATGACAAGGTAACTGCACATCTTTCTAGAATAGTTCATCTGAGATTTTATCAATACCTACACTTAATTTAATCAAACACAAATTCTGAGCCTTAAAATGGTTCAGAAAAAAAAGTCAGGTTTGTTTGTACATTTAAGCTGACCAATATAAAACCTGGCATCACCAGGATGGTTTCTGTGGTGCTATTTCTCCTCCCTATCCCAATAAGTATATGAAAATGGTTTCTGCAGCAGTATTTGCATTTTAAATGCTGGAGCTCAACACTACACATGGTTTGATTTGATTTTATACTTGAACAGTTAAATTAACACTTATTGAAGTACTTTGAGGTCTAAGTACCAATTCTGCCACTAACAAAATTGGTGGCAAAGGCCTTTGTGGCCTCCTTTGGGGAGGGGGGAAATCTTGCACCCTTTTATATCCTAACCTATAGAAGAACAGCAAAACAACAGCTGTTAGATAAGAACAGCACCAGGCATGCCTCAATTTTAATCTTGCAGGAAATTTGTAAGCATTATATATAGAAGACCTAAACTCAGGTGGAAGCATTACTTATTTCTTCAGTGCTAAAAACACGCACCCTAGGGAACAAATCACCCATTCAGGCAAGGATCTTCAGTTTAACACTAACTACCAGGAAATCTAATACTTGGACAGGCAAGAAAATGGTTAAACATAATACAAACATGAAACAGAAGTGAAAGGAGAAGTCTTACTTTTGGCTGAAGGCTGTGACTCCTTCCCTATACTCCTGGATCGATCTTGAGATTTAATTCTGTCTGTTAAGAGAATAAAAGAGGAACGTGAGAGCAATACATAAGACAATAGTTCTAATCAACACTGGAGCAGAGAATTTAACAGGACATTGAAATCACAAAACTCCTTTACTTTAGTTGGAAGTAGCTCCGTTATGCTTTTACATACTAAACTCTACAAAAACTCTACTAAATTCTACAACTGACCACAGATTGCCCCTAATGACTTTTAGCTCTTCAAGAGTTATACAAGTAAGAACTGAGGTCCAAGATGTCAGACTGCCAAAAGCTGGGCAGCTTGCAGGTTTTTCTACACAGGAGCACCCCAGCCTGATTCAGGTTTTCAATTTTGTGCAAGAAGTTGGATGACAGAAAATGGAAGCTCACATGATGTGTATTTTAGGAAAACAGCACTATGAAAGATTTAAGTAGCAAAAGCACCATGTTATTTTAAAGGCACAGTCTCACATCTCTCCAGCCAGCTGGGGTCAGACACTTGTTTTATTGACAGTCTATTGGGATGAATCATGCTTTTAAAGCAAAATATAAGTTTCCAACTGAAAATATATTCCTGATCTATTTATTTAAATGGGGTCAGACAGCAAGATACTAGAGACATTATCCGTAAGAAAAGTTGTGAACAGCTTTCCTTATTCCAAGAGACCTGTATGAATACATACAGTGCAATTACTGGTCAGGACATTTTCTACATTTAGTTAGTCAATTTAAGAAAAACAAACAAACAAACAAACACAAGAACTACACCAACCAGTTCAACAGTGAAGGCACTTCATTAAAATATAGACCAATGAGGATGTTGTCAGCAATATTATCAGTAATAAACTGATAATCACATCCCGCAGCAGTTATTTCAAGAACACCAAAGTAAATGCTACAACCCTGTTTCTGTATGAATATAGTCACTCAGGTGCTAAAAGCAGCTCTGGTTTAAAGCCAGAGCTTAACTGGCTCAACAAAACTACTCCATTCGCCATTTTTCCCCTTGACAGAGCAGAGAAATTGAACTTCTAACTAGCTAATCTGAAGTAAATGTTCTAATAGCTAACAGATTACCATCTGTAATATTTTGCATGCAACCCTGTTTAAGAGACACTGGTTTTCACAGTTCAAAAAAATCAGTAATTCACACAAAGTAAACAATATATTTCAACAAATGCTCTGAGCACAGATCCTACTCTACCTATGAATCTTTGTTTATTTAGATCCAAGTTCCTTACAGACCAAACCAATTACTGTCTTGCCTAACCCCCATGTGGCACTTTTGTAGGCACACTAAAACTTACAATTTCAAGTGACTTTGCAAATTCTTCACTCAACCATATAACTGATAATCCTCCCCTTCCCCCAAAAGGGAAGAAGAAAAAAAGCGGATTCTTTTCTGTTGGGTCAACAAGGTGAATAGCTTCATAGGAGGATCTGGCTTTATATACACTGGTGTCTCCATCTCATCTATTCATCTATTTAGGTCTGCTTCCTGGGTCTTCCATTCTGTCTCCACCTTCTTGAGCAAATTGTTACAAGGCACAAGAAAAATATGAGCACAGAAAAGGAAAAGGACCCTTTTCACCTGGCTCTTTTTTATTAGCTCTCTTTTCATTTAGAGGCAAACAAAGATTAAGTATTTACTTTTCCACCTACTTTGTAATGAGGGCAGGTGGTGCTCTTTCTTTTTCTCAATGAAGTCAGCCCTGCTTTCTGAAACCAAAGCAAAAATGGAAAGAGTTTAGAAAAAGACAGACAAGCCACAAATGTGTTTAGCTCTTTCTGTGAATTCTTTAGAAGAATGTCAGAGAAGTAGTCACATCTACCTTAACTAGCAAAGCAAACCCGCTCCATATGACAACTTCAGACTCCTCTGCAGGAGGAGTTAAAAACAAGCATTAATGTTTCTTCCCCTTTTTTAAGGCAAAGAAATAAAATAAAGAGAATGAGGAATTAGCAGCATCAACACTGAATTCTCTTAAGAAGTACCAGATTTGTTACTTTCAAAACTGAAAGATGAGTTGATAGACATAACTTTTACTATAAACAGTCTCATTCAGATTTTCTTTCCTTTAGATCAAGATACACAAGCCAAAACTCAAGCCAAATCAGCACCAAGCGAAGACAAAATACACAGTCATGAAAGAGGTATCAACCAAACCCCTGTTGTTACCTTTTAACAACGTATCAGTGTCTGACTGATGCCCTAATGGTTTCTTGGGTTCAACGCTGTCATAAATCTTTGCCTTTTCCTTTTTCGGTTGCTCTGGAATGAAGGAAGTTAAAGGACTATCTGAAGAGAAAAAAGCATTTTCATAGTCAGTATAAAAGTATTTGCACAGTATTTGTTTTCAATAACAACTAAAAGACACTGTTTAGGACATTTATGAACTAAACCAATGGTTTTCCAGTTATGATCTCCCAAAGGTCACTGTAGGGTTTAATTCCCAAAAGTGACTACAAAACAAAAATCTTAGAGGCAAATCAACTCCACTACAATTAATACCTTTAGTTTGCTTCCCAAAATATGCAGCCATTTAGACACTAAAACTCATCTTAGTTAATGTTACTATCTAGAAAGAATAAAGTCCAGGAAGGCAACAGGAGTTGCAGAGCAAAGGTCAGGGCTGGAAAGCAAGTCAGAAGTGGAAAACCATGAGAAGAGGTTTGAAAGGATAAAGGGCAACCACACAGCTACCCAGATTCACAGAGGGGGGAAAAAGGCAACAACAAGAAAGTCCAGGTATGCAATGAAAGCTGCAGCACAACTGTGGAGCAGAGATTATGACAAAATCATCAAGCTGAGGGCATAAACAGAAGAAATCCCAACCAGAAGAACACAATCAATAATGCTTTTCTCTCTGTGATACCCACACTGGACACTTTTTGCATTCTTTAACAGTACAGGGTTCTCCTGTAGCTTAAAATGTTCCTATAGTTCTTATACCACACACATGAAAAACAATACACATCTTGCCACCTAGTGTTTGCTATTTTGCCTCAAGAAAATAAAACAACCTGATTAAAATATATTCTGGCACCTTTGGCATGCCACTGGTTATGAAGCACGCAAAGAAGAAAAAAAGAAAAAACAAAAAAGTAAGTTTTAACTTACTGTTGTCCCGGTGACTTTTAGCTTATCTGCAAGTTCTTAAGTGGGATACTGCATTTTCAAAGCTATCCCAAACAACTTTGTAGCAATTGTAATTTCTCAATGAGTTAAAAAAAAGAAAAAAGAAAAAACACTAACCCATTTACCCAATTTTCAAGAATGCCAAAAAATATAGCCATATTCCAGAACACACACACAGAGGCTTTGCATGAGAATTTCAGTAGTGGTGTTCACTGGTAATCAAAGGTTGAGAAGATCTTTGAACCTAGAGAGCTACTCATGCACTCCACACTAATTCCTCTCCCCATCCCTGCATCAGTCAGTACTCTGCACGTCCCCAAAGGAAGTTTTTGCAAGCAGGAAAGATGTAAACAAACTCCACTTTACTTCACACATGAAGATAGCCCGTTAATCAGCAATTTCTATTTCATTTACTAACCACGGATATCTCCAGCATGGAGGAAGACTATTAGTGCAGCAGACTGCCTGCATAGCACCCCTTCCAGGGAAAAGTCTCCGTACATGAACTTTATCTTTCAAAAACAAACACTGCAATTACAAGACCTTGAGCCTACTATCAAAATGATCATTCCTGCCTCCCAATGAACTACAGAGAATTCATGAATCTGCCTTAAATTTACCTGCCAGCTACCTTCTGCACAGACACCTGTCAAGAGGGAATAATCTATCCCCATTTCATATCCCAGTTTAATCAGAGACCAGAAAACCATGAAATTCTAAAAGCTCTATAAACCAAAATATAAAGCTGCTGTTTTAACTTAGAGCTGCCCACTCCTAAAGTCCAGCACATCCCTAGCCTTATGGCTTCCAGTCTTCTTCCAATACCAAGATGCAACTGCATGTAACACATATGCATCTATATTCCATTAAAACTATAGACTGCATGAATTCAAGTGCCAAAAACATCTAGCTCCTGCCTTTCACAATTCTACCTGAACAGAGATTACTAATGCGCATTTTCTATGATCTAGAAGCTGCCTTCCATGTGACATGGTTTTTAAGATCTTTAAACTTTAGAAATGAGTTTCCTAATTCATATTTAAAACCTCAAATCAGGAGTTGGAAACCAGTTTTTCGAGTTGTGGTTTTGCTTTCATTTGGAAACTAAAAGTCCTCACAAAAATCCCCATGCAGTCCCACTGCTCTTCCTTAAATTCTCCAGGAAAAAAAAAAAAAAGTTATACTTACTAATAAAAGGACTGTGAGCGGAAGTCATTCTTCTGTTCCTTCACTGCTGTATAAAGCACTATGGTCTCTTAATATTCTAACTTTACACCTATTGCCAATATAATTAAATTTCACTGATGTTAAATCCTGGCATCTCTCTCAATTCCCTCATTTTGCAGTATGCCAGCAGCAGAGAAAAAAAAAAAAAAGATACTATACCTCATGAGACAGCCCAGACAAGCATGTTAGTGCTATGGCAGCCATCATTTAGGAGTAACTGCTTCCCACATTTTTCACCAGTAAAGCTAACAGCACAATTTATGAACTAACTAGTTGTGATAATTGCTATTTTTACATGGGTAACTACTGATATCTTACTTTCCCCCCCAAAAATATATACATCCTCTCCCTTTCCTCCTCAAGGAGATTCTTTTATGTCTCCTGGAATTTTTTAAAACTGAAGCATGATGCTGGCAGCTCTTACTTATCCCTGTCAGGAAAGTCTAATGACAGTACTGGGTACTTTAGGCCATACACTGTGCTGTAACAAGAGGTCTGTCAGAATTAGCCCAATTCACCCATCTGGGAATTACCAAACCCTGCTTAACTCCAACAGATCATGCGACAGAAAAAGGAAGGAAATGAAGATGACTTGCTTGCAGATTTAGAATGGAATGACAGATTTCTAAACCTATAGTTGCATGACTGGTTTGGGTCAAGATGAGCAAATGTGCTCAAACCCAATAAACTACATTCATAGGGGTGTTTTTTTTTTTGTTGTTGTTGTTGTTTTTCCCTAGCATCCTCACAAGGCAAAGCAGTGAGCACAGCAGCTTCTCCAGGTCGGAAGCCCAAGCTTACCTGCCGCCCTGGATGCCCTGATGGGGGGCCGAGTCAAGGAGTCCGGGCTTCCGAAGGGATGCTCATTTGCTAAAGCGGGAAAGATACCACAGGTGTAAGAGCTTAATAATAATAATAATGATAATAAAGCAGTAAGTGTCGAAGAGACTAATAAGTAGGAGATTGTTCACAGAGAACCACACCACTGCAGGCTGCCTCCCCGTTTTGACCGTTAGTAGCCCCCGTGCGAGCAGGCCGGGCCCGGCGCCCCCTCGCACCGGTGACCGCCTCCCCCGGCCGTTAACGGCGCCATTCGCTGCTCCGTTTCCCCCCGCGGGAGGCTGCGCCCGCCCGCGCCGCCCTCTCCACCGCGGGGCGCCGAGCGCCCGCCCGCGCCGCTCACCCTGCGGGGCGCCGTCGGGAGCGTCACCGGCCTCGGCCTCGGCCTCCTCCGCCGGCGGCGCCGAGAGCCGCGGGCTCTTCCGCCGCCGCCGCCACTTCAGCTCGGTGGCGTCCGGCGGCGCCGGCCCCTCGCTGCCCCCCACCATCCTCCCCCGCGTCGCCCCACGGCGCCGTCGCCCCCTGCCTCGGCCGCCCGCCACCGCCACCACCGGAGCGAAGCTGCCGCCGTCCCGCGGCGGGGGCGTCGCCGCGAGTCTCCCTTCCCGCCGGCCGCCGCGGGGGGCGGCACCGCGCGCCTCCGCTTCCGCCGCGCCGCCATGGCGCGGGGCCCGCGCGCGCAGCGAGCGCCGCGGCGTCACGTGGTGCAGCGGCCCCGCCGCCGCCATGGCGGCCGCTTCCCGCCTTTCCCGCCCTTCCCTTCCCTTCCCGCCGCCGCTGAGGGAGCGGCCGCGCTGCAGCCGCCGCCCGGCGCGAGGGGCCGGCGCCCGAGGCTGCCCCCCAGCGAAAAATATGAGGGACGGGGCACCCGTGCGGGAGTATCCACGGTGCGAATATCCACACGCAGTGTCCACACCGGGGACAGCCCTGGCGCAGCGTGTCCGCAGCGGGATATCTGCACTGGGAATGTCTGTGCCAGGGGTGTCCGTGTGAGGCTATCCGCATTGGGAATGTCCACACCCAGTGTTAGCACCGGATATCCAGACCAAGGGCATCCGTGTTGGGGGCGTCTGTACTGGGATATCCACACCAAATCTATCTGCACCGGGGATAATCCATACGGGGAATGCATATTGGATATCCACGCTAGGGATGTCCACACCAGGAATATCCACATTGGATATCCATACAGGATATCCACACCAGGTCTCCATGCACACACCCCAGCCTAGGGCAGTGCTCCCACTATGAAGCTGTAGCTGGAGACTGTATTTCTACACCCACTATTTTCCCTCTTCTAACTGCAGGCAGTTGGGATGCAAATGGGCAAGAAAAGGGCATTTCCGACAGCGCTTCCACCTGCCAGAAACCAGGATCGGGGGAGAGGACCCGGCCTCTGCACTGAACCTGCCTGCTGGGTGCTACCAAATGCTCCGACACCGCTGCCGTCGCGGCAGCGTTCCTGTGGCAGGGCTGTACGCCGGGAACGCGCGTGCGGGCTTGGCATGCGTGAGCCGGAATCACCCCACGCGACGGAGATGCCCTTCAGCCCCTGTCACCCGCCTGCGTGCATGCACTTCTCAGCATGAGAAAGGCTGTTAATGCTATGCAATAGGGGAAGCAAATTTTTATGATATACATTATGCATCTTGTGTACCAGCAATAGAATAAATGCTGTTGTTCCCTTGGGATGATGTAGATGCTGAGCAATGTATGCTAAGGCAAAAATGCAGGAGGGTGTAATAAATACCTCATTAGGAGGTTTCAAAGTACAACTGCTTGTTCTGACTCAAATCAAGACCTGCTGGATGACGTGGCTCCCCATGTCTGAGGAATTAAGACAGAAACAGTACCACTCTGTTCAGGGGCTTCCAAAGAGCATAGCTAAATGATTACATTACGTAAACAGTGAAATTAGGTAAAGACAAACAGAACTTGAAAACATGTTCTTTATAATCCAATTAACTTGTGAGCACCTTGTTTTGAAAATAAGAAGATATGGGCTTGGGGAACCTCTTAAGGAGGTTGAAAGTTGTGTGGATGGCCAAGTCTGAGGGTTGGTGATTGGTGGCTCAGCATCCATGCGGATGTGGGGAGTGACAGCAACCAAGAGCTTCACAGTGACCTGGATGGAGCATCCTCATGCATCTGCAAACATCATCAACGTTCTCCTCTTGCCTTCCCCTTAAATAATCTCCCTGCAGGCCCATGGATTTCTAGTCCACTACTGTGAGAGGTAGGCTGTCACAAAAGAACTTGCTGAACGTGGGCTCTGTCCCCTCTTGGCCACTAACAGCCCAGTGTCTGCCTGCCTTTCCTCATTGCTGGAGAACAGCTAGGGCCACAGGAGGCAGGAAACCAGGCGGATCAGCATTGCCCATGAAGAAGCACATCTATTCCCTATCCAGCCCAAAGTAACAACTCTCTTGGAAGCATTACGGCCTGCCTGCCCTACTCCAAGCCACCGGTGCCCTTGAGATGTTCCCAGGAGGGTATCGGGCGGCAGGGATCTGTCCATGTGTGAACACAGCAAGGCCAGTTATAACTTCTGTGGAAAACCATTGCTCCAGCCCAGCTTTGCTGCACCCCAGTCCTGCTGAGATTAATTTAAATCTGCAGCACCGTTACTTAACATGGAAAAAAAAAAGCTGGCCGTTCAGTTTGCCTGAAGGGAACTGCGCAACCGCAGCAGGCAAGAAATCCGCGCGGCCTCCAAAACGCTCGGGAGAGCGCCGCGCTTGCTGACGTCACCGTCGCTCACTAAGGAAAAGCAGGAAAGAAGGAAAACTACAGCTCCCAGCAGCCTGCCCGGGCCCGGGCAGGACAGAGTTCACTGTCACGTTGACAGCGGAGGGTTAAGGGTGCGCGGCCGGGGAGCGGGTGCCCTGCCAGCCACCGGGCCTGGGGCCTCCGGGGCCGTTGCCAGCCCCCTCTTATCGCCCCTCCGCTCCGCTCTGCCGCCTGGACCAGCTCCAAAGCGCCCGGGTAAGCGCTGACCCCCCCGCTGCCTTTGCTCCTCTGACTTCCTTGTTCTGTGCGCGGGATCCAGCACGGGGAGGGACGGGAGGGACGCGAGCCCAGTGGCATTTATACCCCCAGCTTTTTAGTCAGCAAGAAAACTTGGGTACAGAGACAGCATCAGGTGGTGGAAGGTGACCCCTCAGCTAGAAGAGGCTCTGATACTGAGATCCTGTGTGTCATGAGCATCTGCAGGAGCTGGTCCCCGGCTGGGGAAGTTTCTCTGGTGTTTCACCATTGCTCGCAGTCGCTGGCTGGTGGTCGGGTGAGCGCTGTGCTCACAAAACCTCTGGGCTGCAGCGACAGAGAAACACAAGCGCGGGGGAAGTCTCCACTTCCAGAGCGGAGAGACTCCTCTGAGACTCCCCTTCCGGGGGGTTCTGAGCTGTGCTTGAAACTCCGCGTTGCTTCTCTCAGCCCCATCCCAGGGTGCTTTCCGTAGAGAGTGGCTGTCGCGAGGATAGGGTAGGAAAGTCACTTCGCCCAACAGCCAGATAAGTGCAGCAGGGAGTGGCCTCCTTCTCTACTCAATCTCGCTCTGTGCTTGTGCTTATCAGTTTTCCAGTCCTTACTGCAATTCCTGAGGCCCAGAGGGATGGTGTCTGCATGCAGGGTAGGATGTGCTCAGCCACGCAAGCACCGGAGGGACAAATCTGCTTATGAGCAAACCAGAAAGTGAAACAAAACTGTGGGAGCAGAGCCCACAACTCCAGGAGCGCAGGAAGATGGAGGAGAACCCAAAGGTGGACCTCTGCGGAGGTAAGTGACTCCCACGCGTGCTCCGTGTGCTAGGAGAAAACTACATTACAAGAAAATTCCAACAGTGAAAAGGGAAACCCAAAAAAAAAGAAAGAAAAAAAAAGAAAATATGAAAAAAAAAACTGTTCGCAAGCCAAGAAAAAAGCAAGCTGCTTTTTTTTTTTTTTTTTAATTGAAGGACAAGGGTTAACAAATCACTTTCAGTTTTGGATTCTCAGCTGCAACAAGCCTAGACTTGGTGTCTGGGATTGCAGGCAAGACACGTCAGAGATCAGGGCTCTGAAATGGGAGCGGCTCTTGGCGGCGCCGCCTGCGAAGCTGGTTGTGGAGGGGTGCATGGTGTCTCGGGGGAGCACCCAGCAGGAGGGCGATGCCGAGGAGCGGCCCCCGGTGCAGGGTTACGCCTGGCGGGTGGCAGGGCTGGAGAGCAACTCCCTCCCATCACCCGTGGAGGAGGAAGAGGCTCTGTTAAAGGCTGGTATCTCACATGGAGCTGGCAGGCAGGCACACATTTCCCTCAGATACAACTCAGCTCAAGCACAGGATGCAAAGTCTGCAGAGCCCAGAAACCACAGATCTGCAGGTGCTTAAATAACAAGTCCTTCCTCCATCCTCTATGGATGGGAAGCCTCCCTTAGCAGGCAGGACAAGGCTGCAATGCTTTGTGCCAAGCTTGAATAGCAGAACACCTTGCAGGCCCCTCACATTTCAGCATCTAGCATGTGCTTACGTTCTCCTGGTGCCTTGTTACTACTGCTGCATGTGGTTATTTCAGTGATACTGAGATGCTACGATCAGATGAGACCTGTCCGATTCGTCTGGAGGTGTTCCCATGACAATCAACAAGAATGAACATAACCATGCTCTGAATGACACCATGTCTTGACATGGAACAAGTGCGGCCACTTTTCTGTTTTCAAATTAGCAGGGAATTCCTTGCCACCTTCAATCAATCTCTATTCTGATTTCAGCATGATCATTTCTGTCACTATAGTGCTTGATCCATAGGATCATTCACAATTAACTTTTTGCAAAGAGTGTGAGAGATAGGAGCTGCACTGTTTAGTTTTGTAAGATTCAGAATATGTTACAAATGCTGATGTTCAGTTCCAGAATCTCCGCTGAATTACCCTCTGATAATTTGCTTTTAATTTGCTGTTTCTACAATACTTTATCCTAACTGTTTGGCAGAACCACTGCAGAACAGGAACAGAGGAAGAGCACAAGGAGAGCTAACATTTAATTTTTCTTCAGACAAATACTCAAATTGACATTGCCTATTCTGGCCGATATCCATCTAGAAATGCTTTAAATCCATCAATTTAATTTACCAGCTTAGGAAAATAACTATCTGTAGAAGATGTTGTGACACAACCTAACATTTAAAGAATATTGTAGCACAGTGTTAATGGGGTTTGTGCATTAAAAGCATTTCACATTATCAGCCTTGGACAGGTTGTAGTATGGATAGAGGAATGCATCCCTAAAAGTCATCATTCATTGTGTGGCCACGATTATGGACAAATACAGAGACCCCATCAATCCTTTTTAAAAGCATGAGGCAGCACAATTCATTGGTGATGGTGATTGGTCACAGTAAATTCTCTTCTTGGCAGTTTCCATATAGATGTTTCTGAAATGGAAAGACTGGAACTTTTGCTGCACGGTGGTAAAGGGGTGGGTTTTCCTGACTCCTGTATCCATAGCTGAGCTGTGAACTCTGATCCCAACAGCTGAGCCAGCCCAGAGTGAGGTGGAGAGCAAAGCACAGCATCCTGCTCACGAAGAGACTCCTCCAGAAACACTTGGTCACCAAGTGACAAGCAGCTGTCCTGGCACCTCCTGCAAACCAGAGAAAGATCCTTCAGTGGGCGAATCATCAACTGCTGATGGGGGGGAGGTGACAGAGTCAGAGCTGGCTGGCCCTACGGAAGAGGAGAAGGTCCTGCAAGAAACCAAAGAGACATTGGAAGAATCTGGGGAGACAGGAGATGGTGCCTCAGAAAGATCTCAAGCAGAAGATGACATGGATAGAGGTGAGTCCTCTCTCCATCTGCATGTTTGTATGGTATTTGCAGAATGCTGATGATCAGGGCCTTTGTTGGGAGGAGTTAAAACGAGGAAGGATTGTTGTTTCTTGTGCTGAAACTGAGCTTAGGTCTGTGAATTTTATTCCTTACAGGCAGGCTAGCCCAAGACAAAACGGAGAGCAAAGGGGAGAGCCCTGTCCAGCAGGAAACACATGGGCACCAGGAGACAGGCAGGCAACACAAGAGCTCCCACACACCAGAGGAAGATGATTTTTCAATAGACAAGTCACTCCACTCGGGCAGCGAAAGGGGACATTCAGGTCTGACAGCCACAGAAGGTGTCACCAGTGGCCTGTTGTCAGAGGAGAGCACCAGTGCCCCCCTCCTAGATGAGGGGCCAGAGCACAGGGAGCAAGAAACTCCAGAGAGCGAATCCCACAGCATGCTAAGGAACAGACGTGGGACCGAAGGTGAGTTACAGTTGCACACTGCTGCTGCTCCTCTCTGCACATGCCTACACTTTGCAGAGACACTGGAAAAAGGTAATCTGGACATCTCCAGCACCTGTTGTCAGTTTTCCAGAGTCAAACAGGAAAGGAGGTATTTGCTTCTCAGCACAAAGTTAACACGCTTGTCTCTCTCCTCTTTGCTGTCCTGCTTCGAAAGGCATGGAACCATGCTTGGCTCTGCATGTTCCTTCCTCTTTGCTTGCTCAGAAAGCAGGAAGAGCTGGTACTCCAAGCAGTATCACTGTTCTTTCCGACTGTCTCAGCTGGAAGCTCCCTTTTGCTTTTCTTATCGCAGCTCCGCTTGCCTCTTCCTCAGCAGTGAGTGACAAATTTCCCTCTCTCACTTCAGGACACACAGCACAAAAGTCAGAGACTCAATCCTGCCTGCAGAACGTCACCCCCCAAAACACCAAGCAGGAGATGGCTAAAATGCCCTTCTTGCTGAAAGGTGAGGAACAGAAGCTTCCCTTGCGGGTTACTCATCGTCCAGAAGGCACTGATCCTCCACGAACAAGTAAAGAAGCACATTTAATTATTCTTCTCTCTCAGGATCCTTCACAGTCTTTTCTGAGGGTTTGCGGGAATCACTGCCCATGGGATTTTAGGGAAACAGCTTCTAAGTGAAAAGCAAACTATACTCTTAAAAAGAGGCCCAGTTGGAGGCTGCTTTTGAACAGGGCTTTCACTGCAGCTCTCTAGTTTGAATGCAGTACTACCATGTCCTTGGAGGGCTGAGGCTAAGCTGATGGGCCTAGTGTCGCCAGCCCCGGTCACAAGACATCAAGCAGGAGCCATGGGGTTAATGTGCACCCTGCACTCCTGCTGGCAGAGCTCTGATCCACAGAGATCCCACTTTGCTGTGGGGAGCAAAGAGCCGCTGTGGCCTGGCCCTTGACATCCTCCTTTTCTGGACAGGAGTACAGTTATCACTAGCATAGCTGGGAGGCAGACCAGGAACCCTCTGCTGGCTCAGCCACCTCTGCACATGGAGGCAGATGCAGCAAAAACTCACAAACCTCAAAGAAAACCTTAAAGAAGAATTGGCTAGGAAGGAAAGAAGCTTGTGACCAGCTCTAATCTCTTCAGGAATGGTGTCCTGGGACTCCAGAGCCGTAGCCTTGACTCCGTTTGTGGAGCTATAGCTCCTAGGCTGGTGTGCGGGTCCCACAACGTCTCTTGCAGGCCCTGGGGCCCTGGAACACATCAAAATGAACCATCTATGAGCGGCAGGGGGGAGGCTGGGGAGGGGAAGGAGAGCCCTCGCAACTGCTTCCAGAACATCACTGCTGACCCCTTCCAACTGACTTCTGTTTCCTGTCCCGGATCTCTCCCACTTAAACAGGTCTTGCCCTCGTGCTCTTCGTACTGTTTGTCATCATCATCTACCGCTTCGGCATCCTGGCCTCCAAGTCCCAGCGAGTTCCCACGAACCCCATAGTGGAGGCCTTCGTGTCCCAGTTTAACGAGCTGCAGGACAGGTTCCCGGGACAGAGCCCCCACCTGTGGCTTCGGGGGCGCAAGTTCCTGCAGAAGCACCTCAACGCGTCTCACCACAGCGAGCCAGCCATCATCATGTTCACGGCCGCGCGCGAAGGCAGGAGGACCTTGCAGTGCCTTTCAGCCCACGTGGCTGACACCTACGCAGCCGCCTTGCATGCCAGCACAGTCCACATCCATGGCACGGATAAATCCGGGCTCCAGAGTGACCAGGCCAAGCTGGAGGTGGACAAGGAGCTAAGCTCAGCTTTCCAGGCGGGGGGCCGTGCAGCAGTGATACACCACTTCGAGTCGCTGCCCCCAGGAGCCACCCTCATCTTCTACAAATACTGTGACCATGAAAGCGCTGCGTTCAAGGATGTAGCCCTGCTGCTGACTGTGCTGCTGGAGGAGGAGACGCTGGAGCCCCACATCAGCCTCCCCCAGGTGGAGGAGAGAGTCCGGGACTTCCTCTGGGCCAAGTTCACCGACACCGGTGCCCCCAGCTCCTACAACCACATGGATACTGACAAGCTGAGCGGGCTGTGGAGTCGCATCTCCCACCTGGTCCTCCCCATCCATCCGGTCCAGACCATCGAGGAGGAAGGCTGCCACCCACACACCAAACCCTAGAGGCGAGGGCTGCCCTGGGGAAGGGCTGGGTGGCCTGTCCTGGCCCCCGGGGCAGGCAGAGACCCAAACAAGCGCAACGCTCACTTTATAACACCCCAGTGCTATTTCTCTTCTACTTGTTTTTCCTCGCCTCCCTGGGAAGAGTTTGACAGGTAGAAGGGAATCAGGCCTTGCAGGTAACAAATTGCATGCTGCCTTCCGAGGGGCAGGGAGAGCTGACGTTTTCAGCTGCTAATTGCACATGAGGACATTATTGCCACTGTGCAGGGGGGCAGGAGGGAGAAATACTTGGCAGGTACATTTCTCTCAGCAAACACTGTCCTTGGAGCAGAATGTAGAATATAACTATTACAGCAGAAAGAGATTTCAGCTCAGTAGCTCTTCTGTTCCTCCCTGGCCTCCTGTTTGCTAACACCCAAACACACCAGTGTCACAATTTCCTTTACCTACACTATTTCCCTCCCTTTGACTGAGAATACCCATTGGGAGGTCAAATCTCCTCACGCCAACACTTTGAAGTCATGCTTCCAAAAGAAAAATCAGGACTGATGAACTGTCCTAGCTTGTGCTAGTTCAGGCTATGGCCAGTTTGTCCTGATAAAACTACTTGCACAGGCTGACTTGTACCACATGAAGACCTGATCCTAAACATAGCAAGTTCAAACAAACCTGCAATTCAAAAATCCTCACACATCAATTAAAAATTATCTCAGATTGTCAGCACCTAATTAGTTGACTGAACAGGGGAATCCTGTGGTATCACCCTTATGTCAGAGAACACAAGGCTACAACCATCTCTTGAGGTTGATGCATGAGCATAGGGCAGAAGCCATGAGAGTCATTTCCACACTTTTCTGCTGCACACAGAAGTCTGGGGGTGTCCTCAGGACCAGGGAAGGAGCGTGCGGATGAGACACTGATTCCCACCAGGACTTTTCCAGGGTGCACGGACACACTACACTTAGCCCTGGGACCATACCATTTTGCAGCCTGGCAGCCTCCCAACTTTCTTTCCCTGTTTTTGTCTGCCTCTCCCCAACTAAGTTTACTGATTAATGTAGACATTAATCTAGACATTTATGTCAAACAACAGAGACAGCACACCAGGTCACTGCTCACTAAGGACACGTTTTCCTTCCTGCCAGGCAGCTGGTGCCCTGGTCTGGTCTAAGGGTGGCTAGGGCAGAGCTGATGGTAGCTGGTAAAGATGAAATCTCTGCCATGAACACTAGGAGCCCTCAGCTAAGCAGGTTGGTTTCTTATCGTGCCTCCTCTTCTGAGCTCCATGTCCTCTTCTGAGCTCCACAAAGAGAAATTTAAGTCCTATAATCTGTGTTGCCCCTGCACACTAAATTTCTGTAAAAGTTCTATGGCAGAGCTGCTAACACAAGGAAAATCTGGGTTAAGTGCAGGTATTTAATAACACAAGAGTCAGCCCCACGTCAGCCCCTAGTGCCTACAATCATGCCTGCTAGAGAAGGAGCAGCTATAGCAAAGCAGGACTTATTTCCATCTAAACAGCATAGGCCAAGGCCTTGCAAAGGCTTATAGTTGAACAAGACACTAAGCAAGAACACTCAAGTGTTTCAAAAGCTACATTTTAGTGCCCCTTACAGCAACCAGGCCCTTATTTGACTGGGTCTCCTACCAATGGTGCCTTGTTGATCTGTCCTCACTGAGGGCTCAGCTGAGGCATGGTCACTCACCCCAATGCCTAGAATCACAGCCTGTCTCCTTCCTTCCACGTGCCTTGTCCTGTCTTGGGGGGTCTGGGACAACGAACTTGGAGAAGGGGGTGAAACAAGGGAAGAGCAGGTTACTAGTTGAAATTCTGACCAAAGAACTGACATTTTGTTTCTTCACATTGTTAATCATATGCCAACAAAACCCAGGACAGTTGCCCATTTTTTTTTTCCACATATGGTAGAATTTTACCCACCAGCCTGACCTGACTGAGCAGCCGTGGCTGCTGCTCAGTTTATCTCCAATTGCAGACTGAGTTGAGTTACTGCTGCAGAACTAAGCACTAGTGTGAGGTGGTTCATGCAGGTTATAACGATAACAAACACTGGGCTAGACAAGAAAGCTGCCTGCTGGAGTCCAGCATCACAAGGGGCCAGCCCAAAACATGCTTTTGTACAAGATAAGAGCAAGAACCAACTTGGTTGCTTCATCCCCTTCCTCCCTTTCATTGCTCTACACTACTTTGGAAAGCACCTTTACTCCTCTGTACATTTCAGCATTAGCAATGATGTAAGAACTGGCAGAGCATCAATCATGTTATGTTGACATCTGTAAGGAAATGAGTATTTAAAAAGCTGTCTCTCTAACAATTTTATGTCCTGTATTTGCAATGCATAGACAAGGTGTGCAATGGCAACTCAGTGCTGCATGAGCACATCCCTGTACGCTTCATCTACGACAATTATTCGAGTATGGACACATTCATATGACCTTTTAAAGAAAAAAAAAAAAAAACTATTTGCATCTGTTTACTTCTGACACAAAACTTCTATTGAAAAATAAATAATGGGATTGCGGAGGAAAAAAAAAAAAGCTTTCAGAATGTGATTGAGTCCTATACATTCTCTCATTTTTTTCCTCATTCATTTTAGTTCATTAAGCAAATGAGATCATCATATGAGATAAACTTCTATTTAAGTCAAGGCTAGAGGTGTGAAAACAACGTGAACATTTGTTTTTCTTATGAGAAACCCAAACAAACTCTTTTTTTTTTTTTCCCATCTGTAGTTTGGGGCAACCATTCACAGCTTTCAAAACGAGGGCAAAACTAAAAATAAACCCACAAGCAACAGCTTATGCTGCTGAACTCAACCAAAAATGAAACGTACTGATGTTTGCATAGTATTTAATGACAACCATTAAACTGACCTCCGGACAACGTTATGGAAATACAGAAAGCAAGTATTTCATACTTCAATGTCCTTCCACTGCACGGGCCTCCATGTGCACGGGGCTGGGGGACCCCAGGGTCCTCTGTGCAGCCCCCTGAGGCCTCCGTGCGCATGAGACCAGGGGGAACCTACAGGCCTCCATGCGGCTTCATGGGGCCTTTGTTCGCACCGGTCCGGGGGGTCTATGGGCCTTGGTGCAGGCCATTCACACAGATTCGGAGAGGGCTCTACGGGCCTCCATGCCATGCCTGAGGTCCTCTGTACGGGCCTCCATGCCATCTCTATGGGCCTCCATGCCATCTCCAGAGCCTCCGAGCGTGCTGGGCTGGGGGGCCCTACAGGCCCTGCTGTGACCCTTCAGGGCCTCCATGTGCATGGGGCTGTGGGGGTCCTACAGACCTCTGTGGGGTCCCCCTGGGTCTCTATGCGCATGGAGCCAGTGGGGAGCTACTGGCATCCATGCCGCCCCGTGGGGCCTCTGTGAGCAGAGCTCCTGAGGAGCTCAGCGGCTCAGAAAGGTAAGGGGCTTGCCAGCTTTGAAGGTGGTGGTACCCTAAGTGGTTCTCCTCACAGTCTAGATGGACCAGGTCAATGAGGAAGCTCAATTCCATGCAGTGGAATTGAGCAGGAGTGGAGGAGCTGCAGGGACAGGGCCCTAGGGACTCTGTTTATCGTTACAGCCCGGGCAACAAGATGCCCGGAGCGCTGCGGTTGGGCAGTGCTTTGTGCCTGTGGCTTGCCTGGCTCCTTGTCACTGTGCCTGCCTGGAAACTGAGCCACTTTCACCCACTTTCTGGATGTGAGAGTGCCAAGCGCTGGCTAGAGGGTCTCCATGTCACGCTCAGTACCCCTTGACACCTCTGTGATGTCAGCAGCTAGTGCCCACGGCACCTAGGTCAGGGACAGCGGCGTGACCTGCCTGCTTGCGTCTGTGCTGCTTCTGCCCGAGGGAGAGTGCATGCCTGGAGGTCTGTGACGCACCACGGGAGGACACCCGCTGTGGGAAGGGCGCTGTGAACAAAGGCAGTTTCTGCCACAACTAGTGTCAAAAGCCAAAAGGGGCTCATTTGCATTGAATAAACAAGTGAGCGCTGCGCAGTGCCACACGGTGTGTGTAAATCTTGTCTCCTTTTGGGAGAAGAAGACTAAGGAGGCTCTTCCAGAGACACTTTTACCCAAGAAATGTCCTGTCCCAGTTCAGGGACACATCCCTACCCTGGATGCCCTCCCTGTGACCCCTTACAGTAGTCTCAAGGCCACTCACAGTTCTGAGACTGGGACCTTCCACAGCACCTCCCCTCTGAAAGCAGATTGCTCTCAGGTGCGAGGACTCCCTTAGTGGGAGAGGAAGAGCCTTTGGGTACTAATGGGCCCTAATGGCCCTGAGCAGCCTCACGAGAAGGCTGACCCACCCACCTGTCCCCTCTGCCCATTAGAGCACTAGATAAGTTGAGGGAACTGGAGCTGCCTCTTGCTACCTCTTTCAACTTTTTCTTCTTGCCTCTGATTTTTGACACAGTCTCTCATAACATCCTCATAGGAAAGCTCTGGATGGGTGGGTTAGATGAGTGCACAGTGAGGTGAGTTGAGAACTGGCTGCATGGCAGAGCTCAGAGGATTGTGATGATACCAAACTGGATGGAGTGGCTGACACTCCAGAGGGCTGTGCTGCCCTTTAGAAGGACCTAGATAGGTTGAAGAGCTGGGCAGAAAGAAACCTGATGAGGTTCAACAAGGACAAGTGCAGGGTCCTGCACCCGTGGAGGAATAACCCCGGATATCAGTACAGATGGTGAGTTGACCTGCTGGGAAGCATCTCCACAGAGAAGGATCTGGGAGTCCTGGTTGACAAGTTAACCATGAGGCAGCAGCGTGCCCTTGTGGCCAAGAAGGCCAAGGTGATCCTGGCCTGCACCAGGAGGAGTGTTGCCAGCAGGTCGAGGGAGGTGATCCTGCCCCCCTCTGCTGAGCTCTGGGGAGGCCGCACCTAGAGTATTGTGTCAGTTCTGGGCTCCTCAGGATAAGAAGGATGTGGAACTTCTAGAGAGAGTCCAGCGTAGAGTGACAAAGACAATGAAAGGACTGGAGCATCTATCTTATGAGGAAAGACTAAGCAAGCTGGGTCTGTTTAGTCTAGAGAAGACTGAGAGGGGATCTGAGCAATATGTATAAAACCTGAGGGGAGAAGGTAGGGAGGATGGGGCCAAACTGTTCTTGGTGGTGGGCAGTGATGGGACAAGGGGTAATGGGTGCAAGTTGAAACACAGGCAGTTCCATCTCCATGAAGAACTTTTTTACTGTGAGGGGGACAGAGCCCTGGAACAGCCTGCCCGGAGAGGCTGTGGACTCTCCTGCTGTGGAGATCCTCAAACCTGCCTGGATGCCACCCTGTGCCACATGCTCTAGGTGACCCTGCTTGAGCAGGGGGGCTGGACTATATGATCTCTAGAGGTCCCTTCCAGTCTTAACCATTCTGTGATTCTGTGATGTGCCCCTGATGGGCACTGCTGATTTCCTGCGCTGCCAATGGCTGCTGCTCTCTTCTGTGTTCCCATGAAGCCTTGTCTTGTCTGAAGTGAGCGCTTGTGCATAAAGCAGGTAGGGGCCTTTCTCCTTGTCCCCGTGGCCCTGTGGCCAGTGTGGAGCTGAGCGTGAGCTGTGCCCTGTGCTCCCTTCCCATGGCGAGGTCTGGAGGGCCCCCGTTAGGACACTGCTTAGGCATGATGTGCTTGGGAAGGGAGGAAGCAGCTGCCTCAGCCACAGGCGGGTGTCACTCAGCGTGTGAGCCCCCGTGCAGCTCCGGACAGGAGACGAGGGCACTGTGCTCACCGTGCGGCGTAAGTGGCTCTGAGTAAGCAGGGAGATGGGCAGCTGCGTGGCACTCGCTGGGGAAGTGATGCCTTGCACAGGCGGTCTCTGTTAGCCGGGCCCGTAGCGCGAGGTCAGCTTATGGGTAACTGGTGGCGAGTGGCTGATGTCACTGTGAGGCGCTTGTGACCCGGCATTGGTGGCAGAGGGATAAGGTACCTCACAAGGGCCCCGCCTCAGTGCGTGAGTCTGCGCGGTGCTGTCTAGTCGTCCTCCCTGTTGAGCACGGTCATCTTCTTCTGAGGTACCGCAGGTACCACAGGGCGCCGACGACAGGGCGCTGTCTTGTGCTTGGAAGCACAGAGGCCCCGGGAGGCCGCACGAAAACCCGTAGGTGGCCCCTGGCCCAGGGTGCATGGAGCCCTGGGAGGCCACACGAAAGCCCGTAAGCCCCGCACAGAGGCCCTATGGGCTTTCGTGTGGTCTCCCAGGGCCTCCGTGCACCCTGGGCCAGGTAGCCCCTACAAGTTTTCGTATGGCCTCCAGGGGCCTCTGTGCTCCCTGGGCCAGCGGGTCCCCAGGGGCTTTCGTGCAACCTACTGGGGCCTCTGTGCGTCCTGGTCCAGCGGGACCCTACAGGCTTTTGTGCGGCCTCCCGGGGCCTCTGTGCGCCCAGGGGCACGGGGGCCCTACGGGGACTCCATGCGCCCTGGGCTAGAGGTGCCCTATGGGCTTTTGTGCGGTCTCCATGAGCCCTGGGCCAGGGGGCTCTGCGGGCTTTGGTGCGGCCTTCCGGGGCCTCCTTGCGCCCTGGGACAGGGGGTCCCTAAGGGCTCTCTTGCGGTCTCCCGGGGCACCCGTTGGGCAAGGTGGGCACTATGGGCTTTCGTGCAGCCTCCAAAGGCCTCTGTGTGCCCTGGGCCGGGGGGGCACTATGGGATTTCCTGCGGCCTCTCAGGGCCTCCGTGCGCCATGGGCCTGAGAGGTCCTAAGGTCTCTCGTGTGGCCTCCCGGGGCCTCCTTGCGCTCTGTGCCTGGGGGCCCCTACAGGTTTCGTGCGGCCTCCCAGGGCCTCCATGTGCTTTTCACCAGGGGGGCCCTATGGATTTTTGTGCAGCCTCCTGGGGTCTCCGTGCGCCCTGGGCCAGGGGGACCGTATGGGCTTTCGTGTGGCCTCCCAGAGCCTCTGTGCGTCCTCAGCCAGTGGGGTCCTAAGGGCTTTCATGCAGCCTCCCAGCACCACCGTCGGCCAGAGGGTCCCTACGGGCTGTTGTGCAGCCTCCCAGGGCATCCGTGCGCCCTGGACCAAGGGCACCCTACGGCCTTTCGTGCGGCCTCCCGGGGCCTCCTTGCGCGAAAGCCCGTATGTCCCCCCTGGCCCGGGGAGCACGGAAGCCCCGGGGGGCCAAACGAAAGCCCGTAGAGCCCCCCTGGCCCAGGGCACACAGAGGCCCCGGGAGGCCACACGAAAACCCGTAGGTGGCCCCTGGCCCAGGGCGCATGGAGCCCTGGGAGGCCAAACGAAAGCTCGTAGGGCCCCCCTTGCCCAGGGCACACGGAGGCCCCGGGAGGCTGCACAAAATCCCGTAGGGCCCCCTGGCCCAGGATGCACGGAGACCGCATGAAAGCCCATAGGGCACCTCTAGCCCATGCACCCGGGGCCAGGGGGGCCTATGGACTTTCGTGGGGCCTCCGTGTGCCCTGGGACAGGGGAGCCCTATGGATTTTTGTGCGGCCTCCTGGGGTCTCCGTGCGCCCTGGGCCAGGGGGACTGTATGGGCTTTCGTGCGGCCTCCTGGAGCCTCTGTGCGTCCTCAGCCAGTGGGGTCCTAACGGCTTTCGTGCAGCCTCCCAGCGCTGCTGTGGGCCAGGGGGTCCCTACGGGCTGTTGTGCAGCCTCCCAGGGCATCCGTGCGCCCTGGGCAAGGGGCCAACTACAGGCTTTCGTGCAGCCTCCTGGACCCTTCGTGCGCTGTGGTCCAGGGGGATCTATGGGGTTTTGTGCGGCCTCCCTGGGCCTCCGTGTGTACTGGGCCAGGGGGGCCCTATGGGCTTTGGTGCCGTGTCCCGGGGACTCCATGTGCCCTGGGCAAGGGGAGCGCTATGGGCTTTCGTGTGGCCGCCCCAGTCCTCTGTGCGTCCTGGACCAGGCAAGACCTATGGGGCTTTTGTGCGGCCTCCTGGGGCCTCTGTGCACCCTGGCCCAGGGAGTCCCTATGGGCTTTTGTGTGGCCTCCCTGGGCCTCTGTGCTCCCTGGGCTAGAGGGTCCCTAGGGGCTTTCATGCAGCCTCCCGGGGCCTCCGTGCGTCTTGGTCCAGCGGGGCCCTAATGGCTTTCGTGCGGCCTCCCGGGGCCTCTGTGCGCCCAGGGGCATGGGGGCCCTATGAGGACTCCGTGCGCCCTGGGCTAGAGGTGCCCTATGGGCTTTCATGCGGTCTCCGTGAGCCTGGGGCCATGGGGAGCCGTACGGGCTTTCGTGCGGCCTCCCGGGGCCTCCGTGTGCCCTGGGCAAGGTGGGCCCAATGGGCTTTCGTGCGGCCTCCCGGGGCCTCCGTGCGCCCTCGGCCATGGGTGCCCTATGAGCTTTTGTGAGGCCTCCCAGGGCCTCCGTGAGCCCTGGGCCGGGTAAGACCTACTGGCTTTTGTGCGTCCTGCCAGGCCATCCGTTCACCCTGGGCCATGGAAGCCATCCGGCGTTTCGTGTGGCCTCCCGGGGCCTCCCTGTGCCCTGGTCCAGGGGGGCCCTAAGAGCTTTCGTGTGGCCTCCTGGGGCCTTTGTGTGCCCTGGGCCAGAGGGATTTTTATGGGCTTTCGTTGGGCCTTCCGGGGCCTCCGTGCAGCCTGGGGGGTCTACGGGCTTTCGTGTGGCCTGCCAAGGCCTCCGTGCAGCCTGGTCCGGGGGGGCCCTAAAGGCTTTCATGCAGCCTCTCAGGGCCTCTGTTCACCCTGGGCCATGGAAGCCCTACTGGCTTTTGTGCGGCCTCCCAGAGCTTCAGTGCACCCTGGGCCGGAGGGTCTTTACGGGCTTTGTGTGGCCTCCCAGGGCCTCTGTGCACCCTCGGCCAAGGGGGCCATATGGGCTTTCGTGCGGCCTCCCAGGGTCTACTTCTGCCCTGGGCCATTGGAGCCCTCCAGGCTTTTGTGCGGCCTCCCAGGGCCTCTGCGTGCCCTGGGTCAGGGGGGCCCTATGGGCTTTCATGCGGCCTCCCAGGGCCTTCGGGTGCCCTGGATCAAGGGCCACCTACAGGCTTTTGTGCGGCCTCCGGGGCCTCCGTGTGCTCTGGGCCAGGGAGGCCTGACGGTATTTGGTGCGTCCTCCTGAGGCCACCATGCGCCATGGGCCCGAGGGTCCCTACGGGCTTTGGTGCAGCCTCCCGGGGCCTCCGTGTGCCCTGGGCCTGGGGGCCCCTACGAGCTTCGTGCAGCATCCGTGCGCCGTGGAGCAAGGGCCACCTACGTTTTTTGGTGCTGTCTCAGGGAGCCTCCATGCGCCCTGGTCCACGGTGGTCCTTGGGGCTTTCTTGTGGCCTCCCGGGGCCTCGGTGCGCCCTGGGCCAGAGGGGCCCTAAGGGCTTTCGTGCGGCCTCCCGGGGTCTCTGTGCGCCCTGGGTCAGGGGGGCCCTATGGGCTCTTGTCTGGCCTCCTCCCAGCGCCTCCATGTGCCTTGGCAGGGGGACCCTATGGGCTTTGGTGCGCCCTCCCGGGGCCTCTGTGCACTCTGGGCCACAGAAGCCCTATGGGCTTTCGTGGGGCCTCCCAGGACCTTTGTGTGCCCTGGGTCAGGGGCCCCTACAGGCTTTCGTGCGGCCTCCCAGGGCCTTTGCGCACCCTGGGCCAGGGGGCCCTACGGGCTTTCATGTGGCCTCCGGGTCCTCCGTTTCTCCTGGTGAAGGGGGGCCCTGCGGGTTTTGATGCGTCCTCCTGGGGCCGCCGTGCACCTTGGCAAGGGGGCCCCTTTGGTCTTTTGTGCGTCCTCCCAGGGCCTCCACACGCCCTGGGCCAGGGGGACTCTACGGGCTTTTGTGTGTCCTCCTGGGGCCTCAGTGTGCCCTTGGCCAGGGGGGCCGTAGGGGCTTTCGTGTGGCCTCCTGTGGCCTCTGTGTGCCCTGGACTAGGGAGGCCCTATGAGCTTTCATGCGGCCTCTGTGTGCCCTGGGGCAGGGGGGCCCTAAGGGCTTTCGTGCGCCTCCTGGTACCTCCACAGGCCCTGGGCCAGGGGGACCTTTTGTTTTTTCGTGCGGCCTCCTGTGGTCTCCTTGTACTCTGGGCCAGGGGGGCCCTATGGGCTTTCGTGCGGCCTCCCGGAGCCTCCACACGCCCCTTGCCAGGGCGTCCTGTGGGCTTTCATGTGTCCTCTAGGCAGAATCTGTCGTGCCTCAGCGAGGCCCTCCGAGCCTGTGAGGGGCATGGCAACCTCCTGGAGAAGAGCTGGCTGGAGATGAGCTCTGTAAGTGGCTGCTCCTTGCCTCTGAGATGTTTCCTGGGCAGAGGAGCAGCGTGCCCTGGGAGAAGGTAGCCCAGGGTGTACTGCAGCAGGTCCGTGCGGGAAAGGCTCCCGGAGAGCCTCAAGAGCCTTGCTGAGCTGGTGGGTGCTGTTAGGTCTCCTCAGCAGGAGAGCATTGGCAGCTGCCATGTGTCTCACACAGGCAGGGCTGCCCCTGAGGAAGCAGTGAGCACTGCAGCTGCTCCTCCCCATCTCTGCATCTCTGCAGGGCTGAGGAGTGCTCAAGCTGAACCTTTGCCTCTCCCTTAAGCCAGCTGTGGGAGCCCAGCAGTCTCCATTTGCCTGCCCTCTCCTTGCCCTCCCTGAGGGGCTTTTGCAGTGTGGCAAGTGGGCTGAGGGAGGGAAGGAGCTCCCGCAAGAGGCTTTGCCTCTCGTGCCAGACAGCGATGAGGGCTCTGGGGCTCTGCTGTTCTTCTCAGCTCTCATGGTGGCTCTTGTTTGTCTTAGGAGTTGTGGTGCACCGAGAAGGGCACTGTGAAAGATCTGTGGCTGAGGACAGCGCCACATTTTCCACAGCTGATGGAAGCAGAGCCAGAAGGCGGCAGCTGCAGGTATCTGCTGAAGCTGCCAGCACTCCAGCGTGAGGATGCTCTATGAAGAATTAAATAATTAAATCACGCTGTCATCTCTTTGGTCTGCGGCTCCATGCAGGACCCTGAAAGAGGATCCTGTACGCATGCAAGTAGCGTCTGAGGCCTGTGATTTATGGAGAAAGCTAGGCTGTGGAAAAACCATCCCTGAAACCTGGAGTGTTTGAGAGAGTTGAGAGCTGTAAAGCAGTTCAAAAAATGGTCTCCCCCCACACTACCTCTCTCCAAATCAGGAGCAGGGAAAAAGCCACCCATAAAGCGGATGGGCTCTGGGGGCTGCCTGCACGTGTGGAGCTTGTCTCTGATACATCAGCCTCAAAAGACACACGGACATTATAGTGCCTTCCCATGTAAGGCCACCATATATGCCCCAGCAGCCTGAAAACATGGGATCTTGTACTTGGCTTGAGGCTACTATCTGGACGGGTTGACTTTAAGGTCGCACATTGGAGGTGTGGCTTTTTCAGGCTTTCTTTTGGGCAAGAAGTCTGTAGTGAAACTCCCAAGCAGAGGAAAAAGAAGGATGCTAAAGAAGGATGACCACAAAGGCAGAAAAAAAGGCTTTTGTCAGGTAAATGACAAATGAGGTAGGTTCAAGTGGAGTCCAAGGTTATCACCAAGCCCCAGCTTGGCCATGGCAATGAAAGTGAAATCCAGGTGGTCCCCCAAGCACTTCTCTGCACAGTCCAGATAGACCAGGTGGGCAAGGAAGCTCAGTTCTACTGCGGGCAGGTATGAGGTCTTGTTTGTTGCCTCACAATGAGCAGCCTGTTATCCAGCGGGATGGTACTGCTTGGACTGCTGATATTCCCTGAAGCCAGCACCATTCCCAAAGAAATATGAGGCTTAGAGGCTGGGATGCACCTGCAAGGGATGTGATCTAACACCTCCCAGAGACCACAGCCCTTAGGAAATGCAAACAGATGTGGAGAAGCTGCAAGGACGTGGCCCTAGGGACGCTGTTTATTGTTACAGCCAGGCTGACAAGAAGTGCTGCCATTTAGAGTCCATGTGGATCGCTTCCCCTGCCCTCATACCGACAGGCGTGGGGTCCTCTAGGCCCTCTGCCTGTGTGCCTGGCTCTCGTGCTGTGGAAGCCCTGATAAAGCAAGGTCTCCCCATGCCTAGGTGGAGGGCAGTGTGAGCTGCCCTCCTAGCTCTTGAGGGAGCCCGAGGTGGCTTCTGGAGCCCCTGCTGTTCAGCTTCCTCCTTTGGGCCGGGCCCAAAGCAAAGCAGAGCCCGAGCTCAGGGCTTTTCCTGCAGCTGCAGAGCCAAGAGAAGAAGCCCAAGCAGCCTGCCGCACAAATGCTGCTGGCACTGAGGAGCCTGCCTGGGGCTGAATGTGCAGGCTGTCCTTGCTGCAGAGGATGGGGAACTTCCAGGTTGTAGTTCCCTTGGATGGCTGAGCTAGACAAGGATCTCCCTGATTGAATGAATGTAACTCACCTTCATGAACACTTTATAAAATGAGCTTTAATACGTTATATTGCTTCTCAGACAACAACCTCATGACTCAGGAGCTGCAGTACATCATATCTCCTGTGAAATTTGTGCCTGTATCTTCTGGGAAGAACTTTTGGACTTAAAATGATACCCAGCCCCTCTGCCTCATTTTCTCTCTGGAAAATGTGGAGATTATAATATTCACCTGCTTTGCACAGAAATGTGGAGAATTAATTAGTAAATGACTGAGCAGTAAACTGCCAGAGCATGTTACAGCAGTAAGTGCCTGATTTACTACTCGTTCTCAACAGGGCCATAACTACTGCTGCGAGGAAATGTCTTTCACCTCCTCTCTCTATCTCTTAATCTGAGCTTGCCATTTCCTTCTCTTTGTCAGTTGAAACATAGCTTTCCCTACTCTTTCTCCAGTCAGAGAGCTCAGTTTTGGAAATGTCGTCACGCTGCTAGTAAGGCTTATTAACCCAGGCTAAGTCTGGGCTCCTCAGCCTCCAATATTACATCTCTCCAAGCTAAAATCCTACTGTTTTGCCTTTTTTTTTTTTTTCCCTCTTGCCTGTCTGCCAAAAGAAATGCCTGAGGAGACATGCGATGAATTAATGTTCATGGACTGAGACAAGGTCCAGAACAGCATGAGTGTAAAGCTATATTCCTTCAAGGTCTGCTCACCATCCAAAATCTGCTCCTGCATAATGCTTACAAGGCCTCATACAGACCATGAAGAGAATTCTCTATTTGATTGTCCTCCTGCCTTCTGTTTTTTCATTATCAGTGTCATAGCTAGTGATGCTAAAATGATAATGCTTGTCATCTAGCCCTAAACTGAACATCTGAGAATAAATGAGTCCTGTGCACTTTTCCTTGGGCTTTTATATCAGCCTGTTTGCAAATTTAGATGGGTTCCAGTGCATAGTTTCACATTTAGCTGCTTTCTTCCTTGCAGTCATAAAGGTGAGTTTTACTTCCCTCCCTTGAGAAGAAATTCAACTTTTGGACCAAGAGCCACAGCCAGAGAGGCAGTATGAGCTCACCGAATGATGCTTGCTAAAAGACTTCCTTGTCTGAGTAGATTTCAACATGATTCTCCTGTGTCTTAATGGCTTTTCTTTTTTTTTTCCTAGTCCCCATGCTAAACTCAGTAACACTTTTAAAAGAATCCTTTCAACATTTTAGGTAAGTAGTAAAACTAGAAATAAAGGAAGTCTTAAAATATTTCCATCTTCCTTGTTTTGGGTGGGTCTAATAGAATATATTTTTAAACCAAACCCTCTTTACATGGAAGAAGCAATACCCCGGCCGTTTAGAGCAATGTGGAAGAACAGAGACTGTAGGAATTTGGTCTCTGGAGTCTGCTCCAAAATGGGAATATGGAGGGACTATGTGGTCTCCTCATGACTTAATACCCAGAGCAATGAACTGATCTGTGGCTGCTAGAACCTGACTGAGGAGAGCAAACAAGTGAGTCATCTCTCAAAGCTGTGGTGATGTGATTTCTTTCTGCTACCTGGTGGCCAGGCAGGTAGATTTCACTAAACCTGCCATTACTTAACCCCATTAAAGGGCACAGTGTAGTCATGAAGAAGATGACTGGGGGCACCAGAGGAATAGTTTTACTCCTGGCCACTCAGCATAGCCTCCTAAAGCTGCAGACTTGTGTGTACCCAGCAGCTTTTTACTGTGCAAATCTCGGAGGCAAAGCGTAATTCCCTTCAAAAGCTCAACCTTACTAGGGAGTAGGGAATTATTCTCTTAAGAGTGCTTGTATTTCAGGTCCCTTTCTCCTAAATAGCAGAGATCTGAAATAGAAGTAAATAATATATTTTGATGTTTTATCTGCAGTTTCAGAGGAGACTTTTTGTTTTTCCTCATTATCAGCTCTTCTTTCACTAGGAAGTGCAGAGTCAGTTCCTGGAAAAACCTGTGCAGGAAGTCAGTATTTCCAAACAGCCACAGGATGGCATCATCTATTCATGCTAATCTAGGAGAAACTGTCTTACAGCCAGCTAGCCTCCACAGAAAGGCCCTTTTGGAGTTAACCAGTGTCTGTAGCGTAGTTTTAAAAGCTAGGACTTCTCAGGTAACACAGTTGTTTTGCTCTGCCTTCAGGAATGAGCTGTTCTGGCTTAAATGCTGGCGCTGGCTGGGGTAGTCGCACAAGAATTTCACGTCCTCTTGCTCCCATTATTTTCTTGCTATACCCAGCCCCATAATAGAGATGTAGATGCAAACTGCATTGGGGGTGCCTTAGCGCCAAAATAGACATCCTCAGAGCCCCTCTGCCTTGTCTTGTGGTCACTTAAATTTTGTGGACAGTGAAGTTTGCCAGGGCCAAGAATGATTCTCTCTGCCTTGGCATCACTGAGTTGATGCTGACTGTTCTGTTGTTGGGCCCCACAGACTGACCTGTCTGCCACTGCTGCTGTTGGGGACCCAATGAGCTGGACTCCGTGGGGGAGAGGTGGCGGGTGCTGTACCCATCGCTCCGGCATTCTAGCACGGCTCCAGCATCGCAGCACTTCTCCAGGAGGGAGGAAAAGGCATTCCTCTTCACAAAGCTGTTGGCACTCTGAACGGAGTAACTCCGCATTTGTTGGGCCAAGGGAAAAGACCAAAGTGTCTCAGAGCACTGGGGACTTGCTTGGATGGCAGCATTATTGCTTCTGGTCCCTGCTCCACACTTTGACTAAAGAGTGAAGGTGTAGTAAGAGCCAGCCCTCCCCTCCTGGTAGGGCTTCAGGAGCCTGTGGGGACAAAGGACTTCTTTGTACAGTCCCTTGGCTCCTGGCCTGCTCCAGTTCAAGGGACTTTCAACTTGACCTCCACCCTAACCTACTTCCAGCCTAAGACCCATCAACTTTCTTCCCTTTCTCTAGCTAGTTCCTACCATTGGTTTCTCCTCCTGCTTCCTTTCTTGGCCAGCTCATCCCCTGATGCTTCTTGGCTATCAAGGTGAAAGCCCTTTCCTGCCCTTCGCCAGTCCACCCACATCCTCTGCACACTGCTGCGACTGAAAAATGGGGCAAGATATTTGGGTTGAAACCCCCACAGGTGGAGCCAGGACCTGCTGCTGGACATGCCATAGTCTGGCTGTGAATGGAAAAGGAAGCACAGAATCAAGCAGGGTTAACTCTCCTGCGCTGTTCCCCCTTAGCAAGGAGAGAGCCGGCAGCAGCCAACCTCCTGCAGAGCAGAAATGCTGCTTTTCTTCTTCCCACTACTTTTTCCCCTGGAGGAGAGGCACTTGACTGTGCTCATTAATAAGGCAAGGCCATTAAACTTGATTAAGCTAAACTGTCTCTTTAAGAAAATCTCTTTGAGCTGTGCAGCTGGCTGCAGGCAGCAACTACACAGCATTTCTGCCCACTGAGCTCCGACCGTCTCATCCAGGGCCAGAACACAGATACAGGGAAGATTTCCCTATGAAAATAAACACACGAATGAGAACTGGAAAGCACAGATTTTTTTCTTTAGTTATTTTTTATTAAAAAAAATATTCCAAATCATTCTTTTTCCTCTGTTACACAAACCGTTTAGAAAAATAAAAGGCTGACATGAAATGTGGCTGTGGGGAGGCACATGTGGCTATGTGGCTGTAGGGAGCTGGGACCCCCCGCAGCAGCGTTTCTGTACCATGCTTGTCTACTTCCCTGCTAGGGCGGGTGCTGCGAGGTTCCTGCCGCCCGATGCACAGGTGATGGGCTCTGGTGCACCTCAGGCTGTTGCTGGTCTTTTGCTTTTGTCTCAGCGGCTTCAGACTCTGGTTTAGTTTTTTAAAAAAAGAGTGGGGCAGAATGAATCAGTAGCAGCATTTTTTGCTAAAGGGGAATAGAAGTTACAGAAGTTTCCCTGGTATTTCTCGGGTTCTTGGGTTCTTGTAGGAATTGATTGCCCTCACCCGAAGCTGCCCTCACTGAGGCGTTTGGAGTGCGACCCTTCTCCAGGAGCTGTGCGAAGCACCGCAGTTGTGCACCAAGGATACTGTGCTCTCTGCACGCTGGCTGCCACCCCAACCTCGTTCCCCTTAGCTCTGCTTTTTTCATTCCTCCAGATAACAACACCCCTTCTCTGAGGCTTTTGCTGTCTTTGGACCACAGTAGAAGCACCTGCGTGGGCAGCTCTGCTGCCTGGAGTAAGACGGGGTGGCGGCTTTGCCCACCTGGGGAGCTGTGCGGGCAGGAGGGCTAGGGACAGGCACCTGGATGTGGGAAGCAGGACGGAATAATCCGAGTGCAGCACCGATTCTCTAGGATCCCAGTAGGTCTGAGGGTTTGGGACGGAGACCAGAGCTGTGTTTCTCTCTGTGGCTAGGTGTGGCAAACCCTAATGTTTCCAGCGTTACATGCTGCTTCCTGTTTTGGAGAAGAGAGTCATTTTTTTCTGTGGTAATAAAGTAGACTGGAAAATAAGGCACATATGGGGTCTATGTGATGCAGAACCTGGCCTCAGGGCTGCTACCAACACGACCAAATGGAGGCCAAGCCCCGTGACATGCTGTTGACATCGCCCCCCATCAGTCAGACCAAACAGGCTGCAATGGGACCATATGGAAGGAGCGACTGCTTCGAGAAGGCAGCTTTTCCTCACTGCCTCCGTGCTGGCGTACCCCCAGGGTACTGGAACAGGGCAGCTCCCCAAGGTGCCGCTGCCCTCTCCAGGGCTGGAAGCAGCTGTGTCTGGCAGGCTCCCTCCACGTTGGCCTCTTGTCCTCAAGATGTGTGGCTGCCATCTTCAGTTGGCTTCAACAGCTTAGAAAGTGGGAGGAAAACATCTAGCAAACAGACACAGTGCAAAACTCAGATGTGACGCCGCTTCTGATCATAGTCCTTGCTGGCAGGGGCTGAGCTTGGTGGTGCAGAGAGCGGGGACAGAGGAGATCCCTGGCTTGGCAGGTGGTGGGGTAGGCGTGCAGGTGTTGGTGGAACAGAAGCCAAAACTGTAGGAGGTGAGAGCTGCAGGTGGTGTGGCTAGCTGCTGGGCTGGGCTGAGCTGTGGCATGCTGGAGGAAGATAAGGATGGAGATGGAACTGACTGCAGGGTCCAGCTGGACAGGAGGAGGGACACAATGTAGATAAAGGATGACTATGAGTATGAACTTTACTCCTTGCTGTGCCAC
This sequence comes from Tinamus guttatus, assembly GCF_059628265.1. Classification (NCBI taxonomy): domain Eukaryota; kingdom Metazoa; phylum Chordata; class Aves; order Tinamiformes; family Tinamidae; genus Tinamus; species Tinamus guttatus. The sequence continues at coordinate 2,544,048 of NW_028288749.1, forward strand.
CAGCACGTCCGAAATCCCGAAGCCAGGTGACCTGACAGGCACACAGAAGCGCTCTGCAGAAGAGCTGCCCAAATGGCCTTGGTTGGCAGCAGCATGTGCTCCTGCATGCGCATCTGAGACGGTGCATAGCGGCTGCAAGGAATGGGCATGGCTGTGCGTGCAGCGAAAGTGGGTCCACTGCCACAGTACTGCATCAGTTCCTGGCCCCACATCACAGGGAGCTTTGGTCCTACCCACCTCCAGTAGTCACTCAATAAATAACACTAATGCTCATAACTAAACTTCTACAGAGCCACAGCATGCATTTCCACTCCTGCAGTAGCATAGAGGTGATGCAGTGTTTGTTGCAGTGTGGTGGGCTATTTAAAGGCAAAATGGTCTAATACTTTTTTTTTTTTTTTTTTCTGAGGAGCTTTTCAGTGCTGGTGCAAAGCGGCTGGTCTCACAGCCTTGTTTCTCCTTTCTGACTCTCGTCTGGATGGCAGCATGTCCTTCTGCTTTGCTGCCTCAAGATGAAATCTTGAGGTGTCTATGGCTGGGATAAGTGTCGGGGAGTCTCTGTCTTCAAAAGCTCTTATTGCCTTTGGGTTGGGGGTGGGGAGACAAGACATCTTTGAGCTGTGATGTAATCTGGCACTCATCTTTCTTTGCATCTCCAGCGTGGTTGAGATTTGGACAGAGCTTAGATAGTCACGCTGTGCTAGCTCTGTGGCAAGGCACGTGAATGAGGAGTGTGTGCTTGCTTTGCACGCGGGCATCTGTGCTTGTGCAGGGGCCGTGCATGGACAGCTTTGTCATTAAGTGCACTTGGTCCTGGGCGCATTTGGCTGTGCTACAGTGGACATGCTTACAAACACGAGTGCAAACAGATAGGCTCATGTTGAATTCGCCAAGCGTCAGCTTGATACGTGTGTTGTGCTTATGGCGAGAGGTGCATGTCTAGGTGAGGGTATATATGGTCTAGTGGCAGGTCACTCTCATGTGGTCAGCACTGCTCGGGTCTGTGTGCGTATGTGTCCTTTTGCATGGGTTTCAGCCCTTGGGCACGCTGCCATGGTAGGGGAAAAGAGACCTGCAGAAGCATATGCCCAGGTGCCTTGCCTTCAACAAGTGCCTTCAACACTCTGGTTGGCTTTTGAGTTCATCCTTCTTTGAAAGTCACTACAAAGAGGCCAGCAGCTATGGCATCTCCTTGCCCTTTGTGCTGCACAGTTGAAAGGACTGGCAAGGTCTCTACAGGGAGGACCTGGACACCTTCCTGTCTGCTATATTGGTAGTGATGGTCTCTTGTCCAGCAAGAGCAGCTTGGGCTGAGCTGAGATCCACAGGTCCTCTTCATCCTTCTTCTTCTTCTTTTTCTTCTTATTCCTCTCGGCATGGAGCCGCCCGTTGCTGCTGGTGCCACCTTTCTTGCTGCTTGCTCCCCTCCGGCTGCAGAAGCAGCAGTGGCAGCAGATAAAAACGAACACAATGAGAACGACGACGGGTAGGCCCAACAGCACAGCGAGGCAGACGGTGTTGAAGACACCTTCCTCATGCTTGGTACGGATGAGCTCCAAGACAGAATTAAAGAAAGAGCTGATCTTCTGCTCCATGTTGGCTCCCTGGCAGGCTGCCTGTACTGCTCTGGCACGGTCCGTCTGCTTTGAGGCCTCTCAGGATATGTTCAGCTCCTGTAAACAGCTATTGGGCTCCCGAAGTGTCTTCGGATGATGCCTGTAAAGACAGGAAATCGCACACGTCAGGTGGCTGCGCCCTCAGTGTTTTTCTCCACGGAGCTGCCAGCACAGTCAGAGCCTCGGCAGGGTGAGAGATCTGCTGCCTTGGAGGGCCCCTTGTGTCTGCTTTCCCAGCCCCTGCTTTGCGGGGCTGAGCTTAGGCCTCAGCACCCTTGACAGTCTCCAGCACGTAGCCATCTGTTATAGACGGGGAGGCCAACCACCCATACAGGACACCCTCCTGTGGGAGGGCAGGAATTTCTAGCCCCTGTGCAGCGAGCAAGGTATACCCTGGGGTAGCAGTGCAGAGGGGGAGAAGCCCCCATGGCCTTGCCTCCTTTGTCAAGATCTCTTTGGAGATGAGGACCTCTCCCTCGGGCTCGTCCCTGGGGGACAAGCAAAGAAGGCTTCAGCGGGGAGAGCCTCCTGGTCTTGGCTTGGCACCAAGCACGGATCCTGCACCACTACAGATTTATCTCAGAGCCTTCACAACCCTTCCTGGGGATGTACCCTTGCTGGGCAGCGGTCGGTGCCTCAGGGGAGCAGGCCGTGCATGGCTGAGACTGCTGCTCCCCTCGGCTCGTGCCCCTGCCGGCCTGGGCCCGAGCCTTCCCCGAGGCAGCGGGGCCGTCACACCCAGCGACGAACCGCAACGGGGAGAAGCGCTGGCTGGGGGCTACAGCCGCGTCAGCCGCGGAAGGGCCTCACCGTGACTCACCTGGGAACTGCTCCAAGGACGGGTAGGGCCCAGGAGCATTTCTGCGGCATGACATAAGGTTTTCCTTTCCCTCGTGGAGGGAGAGGTACTGCCGCGCGGCAGGTTTCCAAGGAAAGCCCCGGTGCAGGAGCATTCAGGGGCCAGGGCTCCCCCGTGCGAGCCTTGAGCCCCAAGGAGGTTCGAGTAGGGCCCCGGCCTTCACGCAGCCCTCTGGGCCCGGCTCCCCCGGGGAGGGACCAGGCGGGTTTGGGTACAGGTTCCTTGTCTTTTAAGCTCCACTTCCCTGCTGTGAACTGCATTCACAGTTACTCCGGCCAAGGGAGGCAGCACGGCCTGGGAGCTGGGCCCTGCCCCAGGGGAAGGGATGCTGCCCTTGGCCCCGCATATCCCTGTCTCGCTGCACAGCTTCACCCTTCTTCGAAGAAACAAGCACCCAGCAAAACCCATATCCGCCTCTTTCAGGAAACAAACCCTAAACTTAAGCCACGGGCTGCCACTGTGCACAGAGAGCTGCGCAGGCTTCTTTCATCAGCCACACTGGGCCCTGCCCTTCCTAACCAAGAGTGAAATGCTCCGGGTAGCTGCTGGGCTCTCAATCTGGGGCTTCACCCGTGCTTAGATCCTACTGAAAGAGAAGGGGTTTATTCCCCCCACACATCTCACAAAAAACAGCCTGGATGCTGCTAACTTATGTTCCTACCAGCCAGAGCATGTAGCTCCGAGCTGGCAACAGTTAACTGGCATTTTTTTCTTTTGAAGGCATGCGTGGGAAATGTGCTGAAAATAGATCTAAAAGTTTCAGTGGGAGACCTTCTGGGAACTGAGTGCTGAGAGCAAAGCACTATGCAACAAGGGTAATTTTAATCTCAGATAAATTAAGACTTTGAGCAGTAATGTTTTTACGGATGATTTTGGTCCCATTTGCTGTGCTTTCCAGGTCCTGCGCACTAGAAGGGGAATTTTAAAAGCTCTTTTCTCTGGAGGAAGACAAGTGGTGCGATGCCACTGGGGCGCGAGTAGCCAGCAGCCGCTGCGGGTCCTCACTCCTGCTGCTGCCTGTAGCTTGGGGGAGGACGGACCTGGGGAGGATGGAGACAGGGGGTGATGTTGCAGGCTGGAGCAAGGCAGCAAGGGGTTAAATCTCAGACACTGGGCTAGAGGAGACTGCTATGAAGTGAAGTAAGCCTGTGCCCAGCTCTGACTGGAGTTAACAGCCGCTTCCTTAGTACCCTCCAACCAATTGCACAACCATGCAATACACTCCTGCGCCTCCTGGCCTCATACGAAGTATTTCTGAGCCGGCAGCTTCACTCACGGCTCCTATGGAGGGAGTTAATCCTGCGGAAAGCTCTGCAAAAGCAGCCAGGGTACATCGCTCCTCGATTTCCCAAAGCTTGAGGGTGACAAAACGCAAGCCCCACCAGCCCTGTGCAAAAATCGCCGCCAAAAGGACCCAGAGTTGCCCCTCCAGGTCTCCTGGGCCCATCTTGGGCCTGACCCACAGCTTCACCAACAGGCATGTGGGGCTGAATCTAGGCACCTCCATGGCCCCAGGGGCTCTCGTCCTGGAGACTGCTCTTTTCAGTCCAGGTTTAGCAAAGGTTAAACTGCAACACAAACAAACAGCAAAGACCTCCCTGGTCTGGAGGAAGCAAGTTTGCCATTTATCCATAAATATCCCAACAGCTCATTATCCAGGCAGGAACACTGGGCTCCTACGATACACTTCACTAAAATAAATAAATAAATAAACAAATGGCAAAGAAACGCAGCCAAACCCATTAATTTCAGACAAAACAGGATGTATAATTTTATTCCTGCGCTGAGATGCTTTATGTTTATTGCCTCTAAAGTTCAGGGGAGGGAAGGAGGGCTGCAGCTTCCTTTCCAACTGCTAATTAATTGTTTGCAGGAAGAAAACACAGGGCCCTTTGAACTGCTTCCACTTTAACCAGAACCGCAAAGGCCCTCACTGCTTGTTTCTGGGAAGGGCCGGGCCCCGAGGGGTCTCCTCTGCTCTGCTGCAGCCCCCAAGTGAAGGATGCAGAGGAAAACCCTGACCCACCAGCGGCTCCCTGAGCCCAGGCAGCTGTCTTGGGGCATCCATCACCCCTGAGACGCTGGGCCAAGGTGGCCACGGCCTGGGCCACCTCCTGGCAGCGGCTTTCCCATGGCCGCACCGTTTCCTCCTGGCGGTGCATCGTCCTTTGTTCAATGCATGAAGGGATGCCTGTGCCTTGAATAAAGGGGTTGTTCAGATTAAAAAAAAAAAAAAAAAAAAAAGGAGGAGAGAGCAGAAAAACTGGTGCCTTTTACACCAGCAGCACCACGGGGGTCACCCGAGGCCACCCAGCGTGGCTAGCTTAAGGCCTGCCTTGGCTCACGCAGTTGTTTTGGGCCGCATTGTGCCCGTCTTGTGTCAGCTTTGTCCAAGTGGGGCTGGGCTCCTTAATCCTTACAGGCTTCAAAGGACACTTTTGAGGTGGGGGACGTCTTCCCCAGAGGAGCTACAGGGCCAGCTCAGGAGGGTGACGCTGGCCAAGAGCCACCTGTGCAGCTCCGCCTGACAGGCGGCAGCTGCCAGGCTAAGCATCAGCAAAGCAAAATCTAAGGTTGCCCTGGCAATGCTTGCCCACATCCGGCATGCAGGGTGGTGTGGGGCAGCCGTGGCAGCAGAGCGGTAAAGTTTGCAGCAAAGTTAGAGTGCGCCAAGTTAGAGAGAGCAAAGCTGAGAACTGCATGTGGCAGAGCAGGGAGAGCTGGAGGCCTTTCAGGGCCTGATTTTGCAAGTGGATGGAGGCTCTGCAGGTTCTCACATCCACACAAGGTCCTCTCCAGCTGCACAAAGCTCACTCAGCTCCTCTGGGCCAGCTGGAAGCTCAGCTTGGGACAGCCCTAAGAGCAACCACGGCCTCAGAGGTGGCAGATCTAGGAGCCCTTGTGCACCTTCTACATAAGTCTGATGTCCTTGGCGAGAGCAAAAAATAACAACCTTAAAACCCCCAGCGCCACGACTCAGGGCTTCCTCGTGGCAGAGGTGGTACGGAAGCACTCAGCCGGCATCCATGCACACTTTCTTAATGCAGAGGAGACCTAACTTCTGGGACTGACAACTGACACATGGCGACAATCCTAAAGCCAAACCGGGCTGCATCCCTCTTACCAGCTGCACGCTGGCTCCCTACCTGCCTCTGCTGGCAGCAGCAGCTCCCTCGGGGTCACGCGAGGAGAAGCAAACTCCTCTCGCAGCCCTTTGGCCCAGCTAGCAGGGACATGGCTACGGGCACTCACGGCAGCTCTCTTCCCGTTTGCACCTGCAGGCTTAAGGAAAATGGGACAAAACGTGACACCTCCTGAGCACATGCAGTTTCCTTAGCTGCGGTTAGAAATTATTGTTTCAGAAATGGTTAATAATAGCAGGTTTTCTCTCGTTCTTCCGGAGTCCCACAGCAAGTTCAAGAAACTTTTCTCAAATGTAAAAAAAAAAAAAAAAAAGGCAAAACAAAAACCAACAAAACACCAAAAGTCACTGGACAGAAAGCAAAAGTTGCCGCCTGTATCCTCTGCCCTCAAACCTTCCAGACGGGCTGTGCAGAGCTACTACCATCCCCTAAAGGAGCAATTTGGAAAACTACCGATAGGAAGGCCGGATAACAGGGTTAAAGTGAAACTATTTTGCAAGCTGCCTGCAACCCGCTCCGTGATTGCATCTGCGCGCGGGCGGCGGCGCCGGGGACCGAGCTCGGCGGCGGCGCGAAGGGAATGCCCGGCGGGACGGGCTTCCCCGCGTTTTTGGGGGGCCCCGGGGAGCGGGGGTCTTTAAAGAAACGGCAGCTTCATCCCCGACGGCTTCGCTGCGGCTCCCGCAAAGCTCGGACGGCTCCTGCCCGCAGGCGGCAACCGCTCCCTGCCGGCGCCGGGCAGGTCGAACCGAACCGAACTGAACCGAACCTAACCGGGGGACCTTCACCCCGAGCGGACCCACCTGGAGGCCGTCGCGGCGGCCGCTGCTCCGCGCCGCCCCAGGGCGAGTGTCCGCGGCAGGCGGGGCGGCGGCGCCCTGCTCGACGGGGCGGACCCGCCGCCGGGTGGGCCGGGCCGGGCCGGGCCGGGCCGCGCCGCCCCCGCGCTGGGCGCCTTGGGGACCCGCAGGTCCAGGCGCCATCGCGGGGGTTCAGTGCGTGTCCAGCCGCGGCAGCAGAGCCCGAGCGAGCCCCAGGGGCCGGGAGGAGGCAGGCGAGGAGGGCGGGAAGGCGCTGCTGGCCCCCGCGGCCGCCCTCCCTCTCCTGTGTCTGCTCGCCCGTGCTGCCGCGTTGATGCTTTTTAGGTCCTGACAAGGTGGGGCTGCCCCCTCTGCCCCCACTTTTATACCCCTGGCTGCATACCCCGGCTAAGATGAGAGCGAATGGGCGATTCAGAAAGCCGCTGATGCCCAGACCCTGCTTGATTTGGGAGGGTGAAGTTGCCCCCTGCTGCAGAAGGGGCCCGGCTGGCCTAGGCAGCAGCTTCCCAGGGGCCCAGTTGCAATGGGGACACGCTGGTTGCATCGCTCACTTCACCTTGTATTTTATTTTATTTTATTTTATTTTATTTTATTTTATTTTATTTTATTTTATTTTATTTTATTTTATTTTATTTTATTAAACCATCCACAAAGAGTTACCGTAACTTCCCCAGCAGCAGCCACCTGCTCGTGGGCCCCTTACAAGGCCCAGGCACTGCTGGATGCCCTTCACTGCCACAGCAAGGGCTCAGTGGCTGAGCTGCTGCCACAGCACAGGGATCCTTAAAAACCCTAATGGGCTTGAGGAAGCTGTGACTCAGGAGGTGATGAATCACGCTGGCCCTGCTTAAGATAGGGCTTTTTATTTGTTTTTCTTTTTTTTTCTCCTTCCTCCCCGTGCCCCCCTACCAGATCCAGGAACACTGTCTGGCCCATCCAGTTCTGGTGCCACCCAAGGGCAGTTTGGAGCACCTTGAAGGCCATGGGGCTTCCACCCACCAGGTTTCAGAGCAGGGCCCTTGGCAGCTTGCAGCCTTTGCTAGTTTTTCTTAGGGCTGGATGGTCCCTTGAGACTGTTTGTTTTTCCAGCCCAGAGGAGCCAGTTCTGACTTACTTCTGGTGCGCTAGGAGGGAGCCGGCCTCAGCCCTGGCCCGTAGCCACGGGAATATTGCTGCCTGCCTGCTTGCTCCTGCCCTACTGATGGGCAAGGCTGCTGTTCCTCAAAGCCACGCTGGAAGATAAACGGGGACCGACCTGTGTCAGCATTCCAGCTCAATTCCCAGGGATTGCACAGCAGAGACCTGCTTTTGTGGAGGGGGCAGCACCTCAGGTTTCCTCTGCGCTGGGGAGCTGCACCCGGAGGGCCTCTCTCTCCCGGCTGCCGGTGGCCACGATTCCTGCTCGTGCGTCGGGGGCCAAGCCTAAAGTAAGCAATGGAAAACTCTGCCGCCGGGGTAGCATTCCTCGCCCATTCCCTGTGCTTTTCCTGCCCTCCCATGAAAAAAATGGCTGCTCCAATGCTAAAAATAAAGCGGGCTGTGTAAAAATAGCAGCCTCCGCTAGTTGCTTTGAGAGTGGCACTCGTTTTTTCTGGCTCTGGCGTGCCGCTCAGGAGATGATACGGTGCTGCCCAGCCTAGGGAGGGATGAATTGGTGCTCGGGTCCTGCTCGCTCCCTGGCCTCTGACTGTTTGACCCTGGGTTTTTCCGAGTGCTGCATTTACCTCCTCCCTGGGGAGGCTGTAGCTGGGGCAGGGGAAGAAGTGGGGAGAGTGATGCAAATGGCTCAAGGAGGGGGGGGAAAAAAGAGGGCAGGTGGGGGAGGCCTATTCATTGCGGCCCCCAGCAGGAAGCAAGGCCCTTGGAGGGGCATTTGGGAGGGCTGTGGGGTCACTCAAGGTGGTCAAGGGGCCAAAGTGGGTGCTCAGTTAGGGTGAGGGATTGTGAACACCAGCCATAAGGGCAAGAGAGTGAGCGACACCGAGGTAAGAAAGGGGAAAAGAGTAGGATGAAGGAAGAAATTCTCAGTTTTCTTTCAATCTTGGGATTGGGATTCCTTATTCCCAGCTCTGCTCTGTTGGGTGTTACGAGCAGGGAGGATAGGAAGACACTTCCGTGCACTGCACAGCCTGCAGAGGGAACAGCTGCTTGAAGACAGCGTTTGGGCAGACAGACATAAGAAATAACATGCAATGAGTTGTGCTAATGCCTAGGTGGGAACGCAGCTGCATGCGGCAGGTCTTGGAGAAACCTGGGTGCCCAGGAACAGCGCAGTGCTGGGCGAAACTGCCAATTCCTGCAGTGAGAATGGGCAGCAGCAGCTCAGGGCAGCAGCGGATTGTGCAGGCACTTCCCAGGGTCAGGCTCATCACGCAGTGCTTTAACTAAGGACCTTTGGACAAAAAACAGGCCCCGAGGTTTGCTGTGGGTCCAAAGTTCACGAGCGGGGTCCATGAACTGAAAAGCAGGCACGAGCTCTCCTGCGGAGGGAGGAAAACAGTTGCTTTGGGGTCTCACCGTCGCGCGGGTTTTGGGGCTTTGTGTTTTTCCATACTGCTGTGATGGGGGGCTTGGCTGGTTTCGTGTGTGTGTGAGGGGGAAGCCCCAACATGCAAAAGTTTGTTTTTCTTCCAAAATGGAGAAGAAAAGAGACATTTCTTCACCTGCTGCAAAGCAAATTTCCCCTATTTTGCCACTTCAAAATTAAATATAAAAATATTGCAACTGTCTGGTCGATGATTTTCTTTCGGGCTTTCTCATTTTGGCTGCGTGTCAGATATTAAAACTGAAGACAAGGCAGCCTAAATGTAGCTGACAGAGAGAGAGGGCTTTTTGCGTTCTCTGAAATCTGTTCCTGTCGTCACTCTTGCTAAATCAATGTTTTTGCCTAGTTCAGCTGAAACTGTGTGTTACCCCTGCACATTCTCTGGCTGAAATCCTGGTTGCTACGAAATCAGCCATGGCCATCCCAGGGCTCTGGCCTGGGATTCTCTCCATTTCTGTTTTATTTTTATTATTATTTTTAACCTCTGCGCTCATGTACGCTGTGTGGCCCTGCAGCCTCTCAAAGCATTGGTTAGAGTGTACCGAGGGCTGAAACCCCTTGCAGAAGATGATCGCACATTGCGAAGGGCGAACTGGTGGCTTTTCAGTTTTCTGACCTCTGTTCAAAGCCGCTCAGCTTATGCCCTCTCAAATTGCTTGCAAATTCATTTCTTTTTTTTACTGCACCGGGGCTTCACCAGGAATTATGGGCCCTGTTTTGCAAGCTCTGAAAGAGGAAGCTTGCACCAGGCAGCGGGCACCAGGGCTCAGCGGAGGCTGCTTTGCAATTCAGCTCATGGGGGGTTTCCCATGTGCAAGGAGCAGGTTTAGATCAGGGCCTTCGGGGTCTCACGGGGGTGTCTCTCCCTGCAGCACGCAGCTCCAGGGGCTTCTTCCCTGCTTTTTTTGTTATGCTCTCTGGGCCACACTGATTCCCAACCTGCTCCCTGCAGCTTCTCCCACCACTCAGGGACCAACACTCCAGACACTCGTTCGGATTCTTTAATTAATGTATAGAAAATGCATTAAAAAAAGGAACTATACATAGCTAAAGAGCGGTCAGGACTAAAAATACTAGTTAACAACGGTTAACAAGCGTCAATCCCATTCTCCAAGCTACGTTTCCATTGCAAGGTGGGGAGGGTTGTTTAATATATTATTTATTTATATTACTTATTTTATTTATTTATTTACTTATTTCTACCCCTGCCCTACTGCCATTTTGTCGCACTGATTTCTTTACCTCATCAGGGTCTGTCCAAGGGATTTTGGTGCCTCCGTTCTTCCTTTTTGCTCATTCTATTTTGGCAGCAGTGAAGCCTCCAGTGTCAGGCCTGTACCCAAGGGCCGTATTTTGTTGTTGCTGTTGTTTTGCCTGGATTGTCGCTGCGCATCCTCGCTGCTCGGAGCAGGCGCCGGAGCCGGCGGAGCGGCGTGGCTGCCTGCTGGGGCCATGTGCTGCCCAAAGCCTGGGTTTCGCTGGCTCCTGGGCAGGGGTGTCCTCGCATCTTCGCTCGCTTCCCCAAAGACCCTTCCCTTTAGAGGAGCCAGAACAGCCACCAGCTCCTATGGGCGGATGGAACTCGGTGTCCTGGGAGTCAATGGGCAATTAAAGTGGGAATTAAAGGGGTTTTAGGACACCTACTTGTTGCCCTTTCACAAGCTATTCACTTGTACCTACCTCACTAAAGTGGCTTTACTACAAGTAGCTCTTCCTTCTTTGGTCGCATTTTAAAGAGGTGAGCAGAGGTGGGTTTAGCAATTGAGCAGGATTGGAAACGGTAAATTAAACTAGGGGAGAGAGGTGTGGAAGTTCCCTGGCATTCCCAGAGGCTTAATATTCCCGTCCCTATGTGTTAGCGGGTTGGACTGAGGATAGAGATGCCAAAATTCCTGGAGATGAGTTGTTCTGTCCGAGCTCCCAGCCGCGATGGTGCTCCGCAGCGCCGGGAAGCGCCGGGCCTGCCCCAGCCTGCCTGGGAGCTGCTGGGGGCCCAGGCGAGCGCGGCACCTCCTGCTTTCTCATGTGCTTTGGGGAAGCATCAAAACGCTGCTCAGCCAGCTGAACGCTGCCGGCTGGTTTTAGTGGGCTTTGCTGGCGATGGAGCTCTAATGCTTCCTTCTCTTGCTAAAGCAGGAAGGTCTCCCACTCCTAGGGACAAGCAGGGTTTGGGGTTAGAAAGCAGAGGTGGCTTTGAAGGCCACCAGGATCCAGGGCATGTGCCATGCTCTGCTAGGGGAAAAACCCGCTGTATTGCTCCCCATTGATGCTCTGGGATTTAACATTTTGCACATGGAAGTGCAGTTTGGCTGGTGGCTTCTGGTTCAGTCTGGAGCTTGGTCCAGATAAGAGCCCAGCCTTGCAAGCTGGATGGGGAGAAGAGCCACCAGGTTGTTCAGGAGTGATTGAAGCTTAGGTCTCTGGAGATGAACACGGCACAGGAGACAGCTCTGTCTTTGGTGGCTTTCCAGCCTGTTGCCAAGGTCTGATTCAGTTTGACAGCTGAGCTAATGAGGGACAAAGACACGTCTGTCTTGGCTGGAGAATTAGTTCAGAAAAAGTTCATCCTGCCCAGGCAGTGATGGAGTGTCAAATCACTTGGCCATTCTGCAGCATCAATGTTAAGCATAAATATGCTTGAAAACAATGATGGGAGCTTTATCAAAAGAAATGTATCGGACAATGCTGAAAAACAAAATTCTGAAAAAATTCATCTTGCTTATGGGCCATGTGAATGAGGCACGAAGACCAATGTGACTAGCTTGTCTTTGCTAACTGTTTGCTCAGACTTCGGTTGGGTTATCACCAAGACCACAACGTGCAGGCACCTTCCCTTAAAGCGTTTTTAGAAACTGTGTTTCCCCAAGGTAGCGAACACAACACCCTGGTGCTCTGGGTGCGTGATCGGAGATGCAGCAACGTTGTTGTCCAAGTGAAGGTGGCCCCTGACTCAAGAAGGCCTCAGGAAGGAAGCAGAGCAAGAACTGGAAGAGGAACCAGGAGGGAGCCAGGACTTCTTGCCGGTAACTTTTTAGTATTATTATTATTATTATTATTTTCTGGAAGAACCTATCTCAGTTTATAATGACATTATCTCCAAGAGTGTCCTTCTGCCTCGATGTTGCAGTTCTGGCAACTAGGTGCTGTCATCACAGCTATAGGACTTATGAAAGTGATGAGAGACATCAGCAGGGAGGGAAGAACATATGACAGGAAATCTATTTAGAGAATAATCAGCCTTGTAAAGATCTTTAAAAAGATCTTTAAAAAGATCTTTTGAAACTCCTGGAAAAAACAAGGCTGAAAGAAAGCTCCTTCTGGGGTCTGATATATGAGGTTGTGATTTGGTTGAGCACATTTTTTTATTTTCCACTTGTTTGTTTTGTGCTTACAGAAAAGAGAGAGGTTTCTTGCCTTTTGCTTGACAGCGAATGTTGAATTCCCATATTTCTACTCGGTAGAAAAGCAAACCATGTCACTCACCCATGCACTCACCTTCTAAAACAGGAAATTAATACCATCCACTGTCAGTGTCAGGCCCTAGTTATAACTACTGGACTAGAGGGCTTTTGTTAATGCACTTTTTATCCATAAACTTGGGTCATATTGGGAAAATATTACTCTGCAGTTCTACTAGGAGTCATCTTATGTTTTGATCAGTTCTGCCTCTTGCTTCTTGTTGGTTTGGGGTCCTAAAATGAGGCAGGTCGATCTGACACACTGGCTGTATACTGTGAGAGGTTCCCTATTCCTCATCCTCTTTGACCCATTCCTCAGTCAAATGATGTGTTTGATGCCTGGTTTGACACCAGTGGGTTGTTAGAAGAGATGCCTCACTTACATGAGGTGCTACTGCACTGCAGCATCCTTCCTCCAGGCCAGACTGTCCACGTCAGCTTGTAAACTGACCACTCAAGGGGTTCAACCCTGTATCTAATCCTGACCTCTGAGTGAGCTCTGTTATTGTGTGCCAGGCCATGGCATAGATAAGGAAGCCACGTTTCTTACTTGATGTCCTTCAGCTCCACACCAGTGGTGAGTAACATCAGAAAATCCAGGGGCATGACTGTGAAAGAGACTGTGCTGAATTGTAAGCGACTGCAAAGATGCCTTTATGCTGCCTTCTGGAAGTGCTTCTTGAGACAAAGCAACTTCAGTGTGATAAAATGGAAAAGCAGTGTTTTGCATTTGTACTGCTGCCTTGGCTGTGGACCCAGATATGAGCCGCTTTGTACTTGCATGTAAGAATCAGAAGTGGGGACAAGTCCTTTCTCCTAGACCAGGCCAACCACAATGCAAAACATTGTTTAGAACCCTTAGCAGAGAGGACTAAATCCAGTGTGACACTTGCTTGTGATAAGTGGGAGTAGTGTCAAGGAAAACAGACCACAGACGGAGCTCTCCAAAGAGTCCACCTTCTTTAAGAAAGGAGAAGTAAAGGACAGGAAGAGCAACTCATCGGTTCTTTCTAGAGTTTCAAAGTGATGTACAAATCTTACTGGACTAAGCATTCCTTCAAGGAAGGGAAGCAGCTGTATTTCCCATTACAGAGATGATGATACCAAGGCACTGAGAATTTGTGTCCCTCTTGCAGTCACAGGGATGGTGTAGGAGCAGGAAGGGTATGAGCATTTCTCAGCTTGTACTTCTCTTCCCTTGTCTGCATCATCACTGTTCCCCCTGCATGCACAGAGGTCCATAAGCCTAGCTCCTGGGCTAGGATGATGACTGCTACATACTCTGCTGGATTCCAGCTGGACTGTAGCCCTCTGGTAACTCCTCTGGTTGCTGGTCTTTCTCTGACACTCTTTGGTTTGGCACCAGCTGCCTCTATGGGAGTCCATGTGTTGGCATATAAAAATAGAATAAATGGGTCCAAAATAGACTTAAAGACTGCAGAATTTTTTTTTTCCCTCCCAGGTTGTCTCGTTTATCTCCTTTCCTCCCCCTTGAGCTAAACAGAACCCAGATGATAAATATCATGCACCATAACTGTGGTGAGCTCAGCTCACAGAGGACAGGAGTGATGAGCAACTCTTGGTCTACACTGTCTGCTGGAAGAGCTGGTGTTTGCGAGATGATGGGAAGCTCAGCACCTGCCAGCAGAGAGGAGAGAGGTAGGGACAAAATCAGTGTCTGGCCACTCTTACATGGTGGAAACAGCTGCATCAAGATCCTTGGGGGTGAACATTTCTGCCATGTCGCCCAAGAGTCTGACAGGTCCTGGGCTGCAGGGAAGTGATCTGCCCAAAGAGAGGGTCTGCCCTGTGCTGTGGCCAGGCCTGTCCCCATCCCAGTGGCTGGTGAACAGGTTCTGCTCTGAGAACGGGGAGGGATGTCATGGCAGAGATGGTGGTGATAGGGCAAGTGAAATGCTTCTGACAGGGGATGCTGGAGATTTCTAAGTCTTTTAAAAAATATCAAAAATCTGTCTTTCTTTTCATGTTAAGGGCAAAGGTTTTGGGGCAGGAAGCCTGGAAATTTGTTATTTCTCTGGGACTGATGCAAAGCAATGAGGTCTTTCCTTTTCCATGGCCCTTACTTGTACCATGGTTCCCTCCAGGACTAGTGAGGGGCAGATTGCTATCTCAGAGGAGTATTTTTTTCCCTTTTCATATTATAAAATACAAATGACAGAAAAGGTCAGGTGGTGGGAAGTGGGAGAGGGCTCCTGCTTCCTCAGAGCTGTAGGGACCGTCGCTTCCTCCCGGAGATGTTACGGTGGTTGTAGGGTCGCATCTTCATTTCCACAAAGGGTATGGAGAACTCGTGGCCTTTCCAATGGTACCAGTTAATCCCCTGGCAGGAGGTGAAAAAAAGTACAGGGTGAAGAAAAAACAAAACACAAAACAAGAGTGGGAGAGGAAGGAGATAAACTTGAACTCTGCAGAGGTACCAGAAGGAAGAAAATAATTTGTTAGGTTGGGAGCAAAAGATTCTTATGCTGCTTTGGCTTGTTTGGTCATTCTCACCTCTCAAAAGCTTCTGATTTTATAAATATATATTATATATATACACACACACACCCATACACACATATATATATTTAAATGTGACTTAGCAAGCTGCCTTGGTAAATGACCATGGCAGCCAATATAGAGTGCAAAGCATCAGCGTCAATGACTCAAAAGTGGCTTCTCCAGTTGACATGGGATAACTCCTGAAGTGCTCCTGACTCCTGAGCACTGACCACAGCCACAGCTGCAGCCTATGTCTGCTCTCTTGATAATGAGGAGGAGGCACCACTTTTGCCTCAAAGAAAGAAAGAAAGAATCTAGCAGGCAGTGAGGAAACGGGAAGGGACCAACAGGCTAGTGAGTCACACAGTTACAAGAAGTGCTATGCCAGCTTTGCCCTTACCTGACTGTGACGGGACTCGCCGTACTTTCCATTGAGGTTGGTCCGGTGGCAGTTCTTGTACCACCAGGCCCCTTTGTATGACATGGCACAGTTGGTCACAGCAACATCGTTGTCCCTGTCCTTGGTGGAGAAGGGGCGGCCTTGGTGATAGGTGAGGGAATCCCCTGCAGAAAGACATGCCACTAAGGGTAACTGGCAGACAAGGTTGCTCTTGGCTTCTGCATCTTGCTGCTCAAGAGCCTGCACCCTCTCTCTGCCATCCTGCAGCCTAGGGTGCTTCAGCTTGAGGCTGTCTTCAGGAAGCTCTCTGATGGGCAAAGCCCAGTGCTGCTGTGTCAGCCACGCAAGCAGGTTTAACAGCATTCTTGCAAAAATGGCTAGTGTTTGGCCCCTTTAAAATGAAACTATGCAGCGGGTTGCAGATTTTCCATTGCTGTGGGAGGGTAATAAATTCACCCTGCAGCATGGCATGGCATTAATAGAACTGTGGGTACTGTTGAGTGAAGTGACGCCTCTGACTATTGACCCGATTATTGGAACAGCAAGAGCTATTACATTAAATATCTAATCCCCACTGGAAAATTCCCTGTGTCTTTGGTGGGATTTATCCATCTAGTTTATATGACGAACAGAAAGAAAGGGCTATGGATTAGTGCCTGGCTGTTCCAGAAGAGTAGGAAACAGCTTTGAGTTAGGATTTCCTTTACAGTTTCAGACCCACCATTCCCAGGAGCTTCCTACAACACATTAGGTGCTGGCTAGCATGAGTTTCTACCGGAGGTGCCGTTGTATTCTCCTATTCGGAGCTTGTACAGACTCCTGGAGTCGCCGATGGAGAACTTGTCGTAGTAGGCGTACGCTGCCTCCTGGCCGTCCCGCATGTCTATCCGCAGTTCGTAGCGCCCCTGGGAGGTGATCTTGTGGATGTTGTCCAAGCCTGGCAAGACAAGCAGGGAGACACCCGCTGAGACCCGGTGCCTGGATATGCTCTGTAAACAAACTGAAAAAGCTTTAGGCAAATAAAATAGCAAATAAAATAGATTTCGGAAATGAAAGTGAGGAGAGGAACCACTGAGTAACAGAGCTTCTGGTTAGGTTTTGCTCTCTCGTAGCACTGGTTGGGTCTGAATTCTCTGTCCCTTGCTTTTTAGCGCCACTGAATCTGGGGGCAATAAGCTGTGGTGCTTGTCCTGTTACATATACATCTGGGTGATAAACTCCCTTAAAAAACAGAGTGTATTTACATTGTAGAGCTGGCCTTGGTCATGCTCATTTTTATGGGAGAGAGAGATCTATTTTGGAGCTGTGCTGAGTCTCCCATTTACCCTTTTCCTATTTACTTTGAACAACTGTCTTGCTCACTGAAGGGGAGGCCTGTGAGCCATAAATACCACTTGCTATCCAAGGAAAATACCAAATTCTGGCCCACAAATTCCCCCTGTGTACACCCTTCTCAGTCTGGGTCTGTCCTTGGAGGAATCTACGGAAGGATTCAGTTGTAGAGGACATTCACACGGCAAACAGAAGTGGTCCAAGGAATTAGATAGTACAGTCCAGTGCTGGGATTTTGCTGCCATGAGGTTTAGGCAGAGTCAAAATGACAGGCTCGTGTATTAACTTCACAAACCAGGGACCTGCTGGCCTTTGTAACTTGCTTTTATGTTGTGTATCCATGTATGATTGCTCTAATTCAAAGGGCAGGGAATGATCAATGGAAGAAAAGTGGTATTAAAGGAGAGGGAGATCAAAGAGAAGTATGGCAAAAAGCAAGGAGCTACCAGTTGAACAAGGCTGGGAAAGGGAATTAAGCTGGCAGGGGCAAGCTGTTTGCCCAAGTCATCGTTTGCCGCAGTCTCGGTTTTGACAGGACCAATGGAAGACAGAACAGTGAAGGTGTTACCCAGCCAAAATTCATCTTCCAGGTTTCCAAAGCCAATCCGGTAGTCTGCCCACTTCCGGAAGAAATCTGTCAGCCCATTCTGCCGCCTCTGGAATACCTGCAGGGGTGAAAAATGGAAGGCTGATGGCCTAGCTAGGCCTTGGGCTACCAAAAAATGAGGGAATATATTGCCCTTGCGTAGTGCCTTTCGAGGCAGAAAACTGCAATGCTCTTTCAGTTAATGTTAATTGCAGCTGTGCGAGGCTGCAGATGTGCAGATGAATAAACAGAAAAGATATTTAATGATATCCTCAGAAAACCAGTGTTATAGTAGGACAGAGTCAAGGAACCAGCCTTCAAACTTTTTGCTTGCCCCCAGACATGGTGATTCTAGTTTTCTAGCATGTGATTCTGCACTTAGCTGGTTCCTTCTGTAAACCCTCCAGTCTGATAGCCGAGGGGGTGTTTTGGAGTAGAAATAGATACAGGAAAATTTGTAAAAAGACTTGTGCTAGAAATCACTTATTATTGTTTTTTTTCCTTTCGACATCTGCTGGAACTTTGTGTAATACATACAAGTGAGTGCTTGTAATACAAGTAAAATCAAAGTGCCAGAGCACTCTTTACTTAAGTTGCCTGTCCATCTAAGTCAAGTTGAGCTGTGATTTTGCAATTTGACAGCAAAATGGGTATTTGCCTCTAAAATGCTCCTGTGTGGATCCAATATGGTTCATGCCTGACACCTTCCAATTGCAAAGAGTAAATATGAATCATTCACTTTGAAAGCTACTAGCTATTAATTTCATTTATAGAACAATAAATCAATTCTAGCTTCAAGATTTTGCTCCCTAAAAGCACAGCAAACATGTCAAATAAATCAAAGAACATTTCTCCAAGTGTAACTATTAGTGCTGCTCCCTGTGGCACGGGAAATGCAGTGCTAAGCCTGTTCTGATCCTGCTCGGTGCAGTGCTTTGCTGTGCCTGGCAGCTCTGCTGGATGGGGCAGCCAGCTGCCTCCGTTTGCCATGGGCACACCACACTCAGTGCCTTTGCTGGGCTTGTGGCTCTGCTCCTCTGCTGAGTTATCTTCTGAGCTCTTCAGGTAAACAGGATGTGGCCTGCTCCATCCTTGGTGTGGACAAGGTTTAGGAAAACCATGCTGGTGCAGGAGGGAGCATTCACTGTTATGGAACCATCTCTCTGGTTCCACTGCACAGGTGCCTCTGAGATAAAGCTGGGGTGATTGTGCTGCTTGATGGAGTGTCCATTACACGAGCCATGGACTGGGCCATGTTTTCTGTTGTTTTTCATGTGGAGGGTGGTGGGTGGCCATGGCTGTGACACTGGAGGGCAGCCCAGAGCCCAGGCTCAGGGTGGGCAGATGGGACGTGCTCTGCCAACCAGTGTGGGTGAGCAACCACCCTGCCTCTTTAGGGGCGGGTTGTGCCCTCATGAAAGATGTTGCTCATGTGGTCAGAAGAGAGCCTAAGGATTGAGAGGGTAGCCAATATGCAAGGAAAAGGCAGGTTTGGTAACTTCTTCCTTTTGTGCTCTTGTGCCAGCCCACAGCATGAAGTGAAGGCAAAAGGGTAAAGTGATATCCAGTATGCCAGATGTTTCACCCTGCCTGCTTGCTCTTGCTCCTTCTGGCCTTAAAAATCATTGCAGGTTGCAGGTGAATGCTTTGCTGTGTGACCCTGCCTCTCTTGCCACCTCCCTTGCTGAAGGGGTGGCATTGCCTTTGTGAAAGAAGGGGCCTTAGGAAGGTGCAGGGGAAGGGCCCCGTTTGGGTTGTAGCTGTGCACAGCTACTTACAATCCAGCCGCCTCCGTCCGTGGCCATGTCGCAGTACACCTGCACCTTCTGGCCAAGGTCGCCGTTGACGGAGATGGTGTAAACCCCGCTCAGCGTGTCACCATTCAGCAGGTGCTGGGCGCAGTCCTGAGGATTAGCAAAGACGCGACCGCCTGTGAAATGGAAGAAGCAGAGCTTAGGCAGGGAGGACCCCTTCCCATGTGCCACAGAGGCCAGCTTCAGCCCCAGCTGGTTACAATCCAGGAACAGTCTAACTTTGTGTCCAAAGCTATTCTGGAAGGCAATGCTAACTATGAATCTTGGTCAAAGGCACTGGAGAATTTAATGAACTAAATGTGTAGCATATATAAATTAATCTCTCAAGTGTCCCTTACCAGAAAGGTGCATGATAACATAACTGTGAATGATGAGAAACGTCACTTCTTGGAAAATGTTTTTGGATAGCCTCTGAAACCCTGGGGTTTCAGCTGTCAGCAGCATATCTGGACTGCTGCAAAGTACCAAAACCTGTTCTCCTCTCAGTATCTCTAATTCTACCCAAGTACTGTGGCTTCACTGACTCCACAGGCAGATTTACACTAGACAGACTGCAGCTGGTAAGCTGAGCAGGAATTGGGCACCTGTGGGACTAAACACAAGAGTCCCTGGGATGGGACTCTGTCCCTGTTAGACCGAGGTAGCCTGAGCTTGTGGCCACCTTCCAATTGTCTTCTAATAAAGACACATCGTCATTTGAGGGTCTAAACTGCAGCAAGTCTTAACCACAAATTCTCAGCGTGTTTCAGCAACACTGAGAGTCTAACTCTAGCTTCATTTTCTTTCTCATCTAGCACAAAAGGGAGATTTGCATCTTTTTGTCACTGCTGGTGCATCTGGATGGAGGGTAAATGAGTTCTGTGTTGAGCAATGTCTAATAACAATCTGCAAGAATGGTTGCAATTGCACCTTCAAAGAGTGTGAATGGAAAGCTGTGGGCATGCATCACAAATGTGAGACATGCGGTAGGGTGGCAAGGCAATGGTTCATCCCCTGCATTATCTTCCATTTGGGTATATTCCCTGCCACTCTTCAAACCCTTGCGATGTAAAGAGTCAATGGTTGTCACTTTGTCCAAAGATTGAAGAACCCCCCACTTTTCTTTCCTGTCTCTATGGTCTGTAATGTAACGTCTAGTGAGATGGTGTTTGCACTTTCTAGTGTTAAACAATGAAAATTGCATCAAAGAAGACAGCCGCTTCAGACTCCCCTGAGCTCTGCAGAGATTACTTGTTTCTTAATTTACATTCATATCTTTAAAAGTCAAGCAGACCTTGAAAGACATTTCCAACCACTATAAATTATAAATACTGTATCTATTTCTTCCTTTTGTCCCATCTGTATACAGTTCCCCAAGAATCTTATGCAAACATGAGACAAAGAGGCAGAACTATTGATATATCAGAAAGAATGAAAGAACCATGGGATATGTACTGTGCACATAAGGAAGCAAAGCTTTTAAATTAAGCCTGGGTTTTTCTCCTCCTCAAACACACTCCTCCTCCTTGCAAAGCACCCAAATATGCTGTCAGAGTTAATTGAATGCAAGACCCTATTTCCTAGCTAAGAGACTCTGGCTGAGGATTGCTTTGCCTTAGTGGTGGTTCCTGAATGCTTCTGTTTCATAGATATATAGGATAGATGGGGAGAAAATGGTTTCCTGCTAATGTTCACCTTCAAAACAAATTAGACTTGTGTTCAGATGATGCATTAGGATGCATCAGCTGGCAATAGCATCTCAAACACTGTCAAGGTATACAATTTTTGTTTAATAGAAACAATGCTCTCATTGCCTGCCGTCAGTGGCTTTTTTTTCCTGTTTTATGCTAGCTAAGAATACAACTTTGTGCAATTTCATCGCTGACTCCAGTGCCACTTCAAAGATTACACACATTTTTCCATCACCTGCTTGAACTGTACTAGCTTTATGTGCCAACATAAGAGGTGAGAATAACAGGAAAGCCCATTCTATAGAAACATTAGAAGAGTCTTTTCCTTTTTATTGACATAAATAGTTTCTATTATCTCTTAAAAGCAGGTGAAAAAAACCTTTGCATGTACCCAGAACGGAGAAGTGTGTCCACAGTGGTTCCAAATTGAACTCCAAGTAGAGAGGAGATGACTTTCAGTGCAGGGGAACGGATATCATCTTTAGGCTTCTTTTTTCGTTTTGAAATCCAGGAGAAATGTAATTAGATTTGGCTCAGAACAAAAGTCACTATGTGTAAGTGGTCTTGCAAGGCTTTTCAAACAGAGCAGGGACTACATGCTTTTCATGGTCTCTATGCTTGCAAAGAATGGGGCAATAATGACATTTTCATGCATTTTTCAGTCTTACTAGCTAAGTGCTCTGTCTGTAAGGGTTACAGTGGCTGTTGGATACCAACCATTTAATTTACAAAGGAAACAATCCTCTTTGCCTTAGCAGATCATGATTTCTGTACAGTTGGCAGAGAGGGGAATATTGCAACCAGATGGACATAAAATTAGTGGCAACACAGTCATGTCGTCATGCTGACTCCACTTTGCTGTGACTCTGCTGATGCTGATGGAACTGCATCTGCTTCATAACTGTAAGAGATCAGACCTTGTCTACAAAGCGGGGCAACCAAATGGGTTTCTCCCCAGTCAATACAGGAGTATTCCTGTCCGTAACAGCAGTTTGTGTTGCCAGCAGCACAGCTAGGCCCGCGTGGCTTCGTGGCCACCTGTCTGAGTGCTCACCTGTGGTGAAGGTGGTGGAGGTGAAGCCGCTCCGCACGGCGTTTTGGGCAGCCTGCAGGCGCACGGTGTACTCTGTTGTCTCCGAAAGGCCCTCCAGGCGGATCCAGGTGTCTTCGGCATCCACAATCAGCTCCTGTACGTGGGTCCCAGGAGGAGGCAGATACCAAGAGCAACAGATGAGAAAAGCAATGGGGAGCCTAAGGAGCTAGTGACTACAGAAGGGAGCTAAAAGCTGTTACCACCTTTGGTGTCTGACTGAGGGCACTTATGTACACTCACAAACTCAGTCCTCAGCCTTCCATTTTGCAGATAGATTTCATCACTCCCATTTTACCAGCAGTTCAGTGAGGCTGAGGAACTGAGATCACACTCTTCAAACACCAGCCAGAGGGAGGACTGATGCAATATGGCCAGGGAATATGGCGGGCTGTGTCATTAGGCATTATTCCTAGGCATTCATAGAATGTGATATGATGTTGAAAAGGCTCAGATTGCTTAAGACGGACTTCAGACTAATGCAGAAAACCAGCATTATGTCCATGGACATATATAACTTATAGAGCTTTTTGGAGTGGTTTGGATGAGACAGAGAAAGTTGGTTTGGACACAAAGCTGAATTCTTTTTCCTGGAGATATATATGTTTGCAATCAGTGTGTTTATTTACTGACTCTTGACTGGGATCTAAATGCACTCAATATAGGGCATGACAGGTTGCCCTAGCACTGTATGGAGCAGAGATGGCCAAACCTGATTATTGGCCAGTTTCGGCTCTGTTAATTCCTGTCACATTATTTTTCCTGGTCTTCAGCCAATGCCACATAGCACTATATTGAACTCTTTCTGCAAAAATGTTATCCTTTGGTCACTCTGAGCAAGTCATGCTGGCAAAGAAAAGAGACAATTTGCAGTTACTTATTTCTGATAGTTTGGAGCAGTTCTTCCAGACAGGCAAGTATGGGCACACTCCTTAAATAATCAAATATATTGTATTGCAGGATTAATTAGCTGTCTCTATCTATCTATTTGCAAAAAGGCCAAATACCATCTCTAGTTGCTCTGTTTGCCAGCTAATTTTCTCCTGCCTCCACTTGCTTGTGTTTTCAAAGGATCTGAATTTTCACTGTTCCTTCAAACTTTCCAGATATACCCTCTTTGTCCTGACTTGCAGGTGTGCATAAAAATTTGCCCTAGGCATTCTCTTTGTGCTTTTTCAGTAGTTTATCCGAAGTAAATATTGCTTATAGAGAAATAGTGTCTGCTCTTCTTAAGTCTTCCTGAATTAAGCAGCATTGCTCTTTTGCCTTATTAGATTTTTCCTGCTCACTTCCCCCACTGTCATGTTCTTCTCTGACTTGATGAGCTTCATTCTTTGAGAGGACTCACCTTCCGGCTTCCATCAGTTGATCTGTAGGTCATGATGTAATTCTCAATCTCCCCCACTGGAGGCATCCAGGACAGAAGGGCGCTCCGTCGGGTGACTTCGCTTGCAGTCAGATTTGTCGGAGGGTCCAAAACTGCAAGGGTAGATGGGCACCCAGGGAAGTGCAATTTCACGCACACTCATAAAACCTCCTCACTCTGATATAAGCAGCTCCCCAACTCAATTACCTGGGATCCACACTCACAACTCTGTGCTATAGCCAAAAGTTCATCCTAAGTAGGCAGACCAGACCACCCATCCCCAGCCTGGAACAAAGCTCTGCAAACACTCTAAATGTGCTCCTCTGCCTGCACTCTCTCTGAAGAGTAATGGCTCTGCAACCTGCTTCTGTTAAGCTTCTTGGAATCTAAATGGATTCAAATGCTCCTCTGCATTTTGGCTCTAGGCAAGAAAAAGACCTGATTTGGGGATCTTCTCTTCTTAGGAAATCAAAGAAAAAGATGGATGGATATTGAAAAAAAAAATCCTATGAAAATGATGGTTTGTACTTGTTGTAATTTTAATTCAGTTCCTGTGCCAAGCCCAAACCATACTATTTGGGTGTCCTTTTGGTACACTGTAACATCTACAGCCACATGTACATAACAAGCTCTGATGGCTCAGCCTTTCTGGCTTCTTTTCCTTGGATGGATAAATGACTAAAGGCATGTAACAGTTGGGAGTGGAAGAAGTTATTTTACATACGAGTTGTAAAGTTGGTGCTGATGGTCTGGCTGGTGAAAGGCCCATTGGTAGCATACATGGTGACTGTGTAGGTAGTACTGGGGAGAAGGTTGGTCAGCTGGTACTCCTGGTTGACTCCATCCACAAGAATTGTTTCTCCTGCAACTGAAAGGCAGAGAAGATGAGTTAGGCTGTTTTGTCTGTTTCTCTGAAATTTGTTGAAGGATATCATCTTATGAGCAAAAGCAATTACATTGTTGATGCTCATGCTGCTCCCTGATGTACCATGGTGTATCAACAATGTAATTGTTTGGCAGCTTAGCTGTGGTCATGGTGTTTGGTCTGAAGCATGGTCTTGTTTTTCGTTTCTAATGGAATTAAGCTGCAGTAAAGTCCCTGGCAAATCTCACAGGTAGCTGGCACAGACAAACACGAAGATTTCTGTATACCTCTGTAGTGGGTGAGGACAATGATGTAGTTCTCCACATCGGACAGCGGTGGGTTCCACTGCAGCAGGGCCTCGGTGGGGGTGATATTCGTGGCAGTGACACCCAAGGGGGCATCCATGGCTGCACAGGAAAGAGAGATTCGGCAAATCAGAGGTGTGAAGAGCATCTGGGCTCTGAATTACGAACTCCAGGTTGTCTTCTGATCTAGCCCTGGTTCATGCTGGTCAGGCACAGGTATAATAATGGAGAGTTACTTCTGGCCTTTCTGAATATCAAAAGTGTCAGCATTTTGCACTGGTCTGTTATCTGGGCTGGGTTTTTCCAGGGTTTTCCTGGCATGCAGCCTGTTATTTTAGCATATTTTTAGGATCTAAAGAGCCTTTCACTGAGGATGTTGACAATAGTCTGGGGATAGGAGAGTTTTAATTCTCGCAGATGTTTACTTCTCTGTGTCAGGGATCTGACACAGCCTTCTTATGGACATTTAATGGAGCTGTGACTGCAAAGACACCCAACCGTTTGGTCTGGGTGTCCTTCACGCCTCACAGATGGTGCCAATGTGATTGTGCAGCTTCCAGGACCGGTCAGGGAATGGACATGGTTTGTCATATTGTTGTCAACCTCCTTCCCACCTGTGTGTGCAGTGAGGGAGACCAGCTCGCTCTCCTCGCGACCCCGCACGCTCTTCATGGTGATCTCGTACTTGGTAGCGGGCTGCAGGCGGAGCAGGGTGTACTCGGTGGCATCTCTGGGGATTGCGGTGGTGTCTGTTCTCCCTGTGGGAGCAGAGGAAGAGGTTTGGGATCATGGCACTGCTTGCCTTGTCCCTTCCTGGGTCTGCAGGGAATGCTCAGTAGGGGAGGGCAAAGCCAGGCATCCCTTGGAGCCTGGTGCTAGGTGGACAAAGTGAAGTTTTGCACCTGCAGGCACCACTGTGTAGGGATGCCAGGGGGCTCCCTCTGGGTAGGGAGACTTGGTGCCTTGTTTCCAGATGGGGATGGAGGCAGCCAGGAGGGGTCCGTAGCAGTATAGTGCAGAGGACATGCAAGAACTGGCTAGGCTGTTACCTTCGGAGGCCTGGTACGATAATCTGTAGTGATCAAAAGTGGCAATGGGAGGGCTCCAGTAGACAATCATGGAGTCCTGGGTCACATTTCCTACCCTGAGGTCCTTTGGAGCGTCGATCCCTGGACAAGACGGAGGAGGACACAAAGTTGTTAGAGGCAGATATTCCTGTCAGACTTCCTTTACTAGTGCAGAAAGCTGCCATTGGCTTAGAACTTGGGCAGCCAACACCACATAAGGTCCATTCCAGTTTCAGTGGCCAGGGCTGCAGGACTAGCACAGCTGTATGAGGTAGCTTGGACTGCCTGTGAGATGATATTAGTGCTGATGGTGGCTAAGGCCATTGATGTAGCTGCCCCCTGCTTCCCCACTTGGCTCGGGTTCTAGCCCTGATGGTAGCCCTGCTGTGTGTGGTTGTGATTTCTGTAGCTAAGCATGGGAGATGATTCCGGTTTTAAGGGGATTTTTGAAACATAAGCTAAATAACAAATATGTCTTTTGGCTGAGGTGGGGTTTCAGGGATTATGGGGAGATAAAATACTTAATCCACTGGCATTATTTTAGATTCTGTTGCCATGACAAAGAAGAGCCAAAGACAAAAGTGAGATGAAATGGTATATGTGCTCAGCATCTAGGGAAGCCTGAAGCAGGAGATGTGGTCATGAAGCTTACAAAATAGGATTTCAACCTACAGTAAATCCCACAAAATGTTTCCTAAGTATAACTGCTTCTGCATGAAAACAAATTGCCTCGTCAACTCCAGCTTAGGCTGCTGGCTTCAATAAAAACGTCCCCCTTAAGCCCCTCTTTGAATCGAGCTGAGGAGCCCTCAGCCTTGTGTGCGGGTGGTGCGTTACCTGTAGTTATAGAGCCCACGATGGGCTCTGAGCTAATTGTGCCATGCACGGCCACCAGTGACACTTGGTACTCAGTGGCTGGCCGCAGCCCCGTCAGGCTGGCGTGTCTCCTGGTGCCGTCCAGTGTGAGCTGCTGGGCCTCTTCCTTGTCCTGTGGGCTATACTGTAGGATGAGCCGGTCGGCTGGTGGTGATGGGTCGCTCCAGGTGATGTTCACGCTGGAGGACGTCACGTGAGAGAAGTGCAGCTGTGTGATGGGCCGGACTCCTGAAAGCCAGAGAGGGGGAGATGCAAACCTGCTACTGTGAGGTGGTTACAACTGGGAATATGTGTCCATCCAAGGATCATATTGATCAACAGTTCAGACGTAGCAGTGTCAGAACATCGCTGTCTGCAAGATGATCATCTGCAGATCCTGGCCCCTGAATCACACTTAGTATGATCAAACTACAGTATCCTGTCTCTAGTTCAGAAAATACCCAACAGATGTAGCAAAACACCAGTTCTGGGCTCGTCTTGGTCCAAAACTGTGTTGAGATCAAGAGGCATAACTGGCACTCAGCTCTGCTAACAAACTCCCTCCCCGGTGCTGTATGATGGATGATGGGACTCTGTGTAGGACTTTCATGCAGAGAAGCTTGTTAAGACCTCTCAAGGCTTGTTTTCTCCTTGTTACATGCAAATAGGACACCCTGACTACAGAGGACAGTGCAGGTTGGTGATTCCCTCCTCCCCTGCCTCTTCCTTATGGGAGCCACCCACAAAGCAGGTGTGTTGAATGCTGATAGTAAGAGTTATGAGAACCTGCTGGGCCCCTAGGTTGTCCCACTTCTGAGGTCAATGGACCTGCTCTCATGTGGATGAACTGCCACCTTACCATTGTTCTCGTCCCTTTTGCTATCCCACCAGTTGCTGTGCTAGAGATGTATCCGCCTGGCAGAGGCACCAGCGTGGTGGACCATGCCATGCTTGGCCCTGGATCAGTTTGCCCTTCTGTACCTGTGAATGCATCCACAGTGGATTCCAGGCTCTGCTGGCGTCCCCGCTCGGCTATGATCGAGATGGTGTACTCTGTCCCGGGCTCCAGGTCTGAGAGAGTGAGCTGTGACCTGTCTCGGGGCACCGTCACTTCGGAGGCCATCCCCGAGGCTGGAGTGAAGGTGATGCGGTAGTGGTCGATGGGCCCACTGGCCTTTGTCCAGGCCAGGGAGATGGATGTCTCTGTGGAGGCTGTCACCAGGAGGTCCCGAGGGCTGTCGAGCTCTATGGGGAAGGCAGGTAAGGGTTGGGTGGAAGAGTCTGGCAGTTTGGGAGCTAGGTGGTGCAAACACATGTACCTAAGCACAAGCCATACTGAGTGGATGACCAACACTTTGTGGGAAGGGTGGTAAGGACAGCCAGTATCTTGCCATGAAGGAGCTATGCTCCAAGTGCTACATTTGGCATGCTTGGTGGGAGGAGGGATTTGCTCTGAGTGATATTGGCTCGTGATTTGCCATAGTGCAGAAAACTTACCTGTCCTGGCATTCATGGTGGCTGGCACACTCTGCTGGTTGTCCATGATGGCTGATATCCCAATGCCGTACTCAGTCCCTGGCACCAGATCTACCAGGAAGCACAAGAGAGACACAGAGAGAGCAGTGAGAGCAGTGCACAGCGTGCTGCTGCTAGGCTCTGAGCTCCCCACTCCCCCTTTGTTAGCAAGCATGTTGTGATAGCTCTGTCTAGTCATCACTGAGCAGCTCAAGAGATGCTCGAAAGAGCATTAGGCAATGTTTTCAGAGACGGCTTGAAAGCAACAGTTTCAGTGCCCAGGGGACCTACGTGCTAGCTGCCAGAAACAGCCCCTGCCACTGAGATGAGAAAGGGCTTTGCAGAAGGTTTTGGAGGAGTGGGTGGATGATTGATCTCTAAAAAATGCACGGACTACCATAAGCAGAAAGCCCTGGAGTAGGAGCACATGTGCAAACACTTCTTTCATTTTGGCTATAGGGCCAAAACATTTTGGCATCCTTCTGCTCCGATTTGGGGTTGTGTTTCCAGGTGCACATTGCCGCCACTGCCAAGACTCTGCTAAGGCAGTGAAATTGCCAGTAGAAGAGATGAGTTGTGTTCCTAGTGGCTGGGAAGTCTCTGTGCAGGTTGTGTCTTTCGAGAGGAAAGTGCCGGCTCTTTTTTAAAAGCCCTGTGTATACCTCTAGCCAGGGAAATTGGATAATTCTGACAGAAAAAAAAAAAAGTTGTTGCTGAGATCTACTATAACTGCCTGCATTGAGGCAGAAATTGTGTCTGTGAGTGAGAGCAAGCTGAGATAGGAATGATGAAGAAACTATATTGGTTTCCAAAGTAATTCAACATCAAATATTGTCACGGGGTTGGCTTCTTAAAAAAATTATGCGGGGTAAATGAAATGCACATTAATTAATAACGGCACAGTCTTCCTGGGAGCTGAATCAAACATGTTCTTTGTGGTTGACATACTCTGCAATTCCTGTCTCAAGGGAGATGGAAATGTAACTAATCTAGCTAATTTCCTGAGCACCTATTGCTGATCATTTTTCTCTTAGCAGAGTATCTCCTGGGTTTGCCTGTCACTTCTGTTTGGCTCCTGATGACTTTATTTCTCTCCTGCCTGCACATTATTGATCTTTCCTATTGGCCAGAAAAAGCTACAAAAACCCACTGGCAGAGCAAAGCTCGTCTGCACGTAGACGTCCCTGCCGTAACACGGGAGCCTCACCCTAATGCTGCCCCTTCCTGCTGCCTTGTGTGGTGCACGAAAAGCCCAAGTGCCTGTTGCATGAGATTTTCTCTTGTTGGCTGCTGCTGGAAGGATAACAGGGTTTTTTCCTATTGCAGAAAAAAAGGGAGCATGGTAGTTGGGCAGGGGATCACCTGCAGAAAAGCTCCACGCCAGCAAATCTGTGCTTCCTGCTCTGCCTTCACCCTCGAGGCAGCATCACCCTGCAAGCCCAACAGCAATTTTAAGACTGCGTGCCAGGCTCGTGTCTGTGCAAGAAGCAGGTTGCCGGCTTCCCCTCAAAGGCCTCTGCAAAACAAGCACTGAAAATAAATCCCCCTCTGAGGTGGAACATCCACAGAGATGGAGTTAGGGACAAGTTCCACGCTTCTCTGCAGAGTATTTGGGAATTAGCACGCTCTGGCTCCGGACACCACCTGCACCTTCCCTGTGAAGGGATGATGAGGGCAAGGGATGCCTTCATCTGCTGCTCTGTCCCTCTTGCCAAAGTGCCTGGTGGTAGTGCAGGCCAAGAGGAGAGCTTGGAGCAGGGATTGGCCCCTGGGCACCTCGGCAGGTGCTTTGAAAAAAAGGCTGGTGGTTTCACAGACTTTGTCCTTTGCTCCTACCCTCTAAATAATAAAAGTCTGCTGAAAAGGGGGAAAGTCGTCTGAGAGAAGGGAATTGGTTCAGTGGGGGAGAAAAAAAATGAACAGGAAGATGCAAAATGACATCTCTTCTCCCCTAGATGTTTTGGGTAGGGAAAGATTGCTGGTATTTTTAATGTGCCTTCTCTGATTTCAAGAGAGATTTATGGGGTAAACTAAGGTTTGCTTCCTCTTTAAACCCAGAATTCTTCTTGGCTCTGCTCGATGCCTTTCTTGGCGAGGCAAAATCAGCAAATGGAGCCAGCAAAAGGCGTCAGCACTTGCTTTTGGCCTGTGGGTGCTGGAGATGGTGGTCTGCACCACTGGGTCACATAAATGGTGACAGTCTCCCAGGAGAGGGCCAGGTGGGAACGGGGGTGCTGAGAGAGAGACCATTGGAGTGCCCAGGGGCTTGTGGACCCCCAGTGCAATGGCTATGCCGGCTTCTGGGTGGGATTTTGAGCACTGTGAGTGTGGGCCAGGAGAGCTGACCACAGGGTGAGGAGTCCCCAGGCAGGGTCTGCCGGACAGGGCTGACTGAGGGCAGCTGCTGTAGTTCGGCTTACAAAACTCCAGCCCTGCTTTTGCATCTCCGCCGAGTGAGGGGAGATTTGCATCCTAGGAGAGGTGCCTCGGAGCTCAGCACCAGCTCCCAGGTACCCGACCGAGCTGCCTGTGTCTGCTGCCATCCTTCCGGGGCTTCCCTTCGTCCCATGTCTGGGATGCAATGAGTTGTGGGTGGCCTCTAGACACCAGTCTCAGAGGATGAGTTGTGCTACCGCTGCTTTCCACCTCTGTGCTGGCTGGCTGCTGCGGAACTGCTAAACAGCTGCTAGTGCCAGCGGCAGGAAAACAGCGGCCTTCAAGTGAAATGTAAGTGATTTTTCTTTTAGCTGGATGGTATTTCTCTGCTGTAACTAGAATTGTGTTTGTTTACTGTACAGTACCCTGGGAGCAAGCAGCAGTGCACTTTGATGATGATGATGATGATGATGGAAAACAAACACTGTATAAAAATCAGTTACAGCAACTGATTAAACCTCTGTGTCTCTGGAGTTGAGGCATGTAATGGAAGAGCAGCTAAATACCGAAGGGAATAGAGTCATTACAGAGAGCACTAAAGGACAGCACTATCTATGATCATGTTGTTAACAAGGTCCAGGGAGATTTTGCTTAACACTGTCTAAGACTGGCAGCGGCAGGAAAGTGTCTGGAGCACGGCGTGTAATTCCAGCCTCTGCAGTGCCTAAATGTCACTGATAACTATCACTGTCCATCACGGGCAGCTTTTTGTTTTATAATCTTCACTCAGACTTGTTTTTGTAGATCCGTATGACCGATGCATGGGGAAATTCCCAACCAATCCAGTGGTTGGACCCTTTCTGGGCTGGGAAGGTGCCAGGAGAGCAAAGAGAAATGCCGCTGTGTCACATTGAAAATGTGGTGGCGCGCACTGCAGAACTAGGTGAGTGCAAAGCTCAATTACTGCCTTTTTTTTTTTTTCATGTTTGTGAACCATTTCGTAGCCCCAGATGCCACTGAAAGTGCAGGTCTGGCATGCAAATAGTTATAGGTGGGGAAAAAAAATAGTGTTGTTTTTCATGGTGTTTCTGAAAAGGGTGTTTGCAACTTTCCTGCCCATGCTCCGAGTGGCATCCATGTGCTACCCTGAATGATGCAACGCCTACGAGACCTACAAAAAAAATGTGATCCCTGATTCAAACAGCATAGAATGCCAGATTTAGCAAAGGGTAATGAACTTGGGGATCCCAGCTTCCTCATGCTCAGTAGGTTTTGGGGCTCTTTCCCATTAAAGTGACTCTCGGATTTCTTCTGTGCTTAGATAGACAGTGCTTTGGGATGTGCAACAGCCAGCTACCTGGTCAAGTCTGTCTGGACCACAAAAATGCTACTTTCCTGAGGGGTAAGGAAAGAGAGGAAAGTAATATTGTTTGAGAGCCACCTAAACCACTTTCATTGCCCCATTTCTCCCTTTGCTTCCTGGCAACTCTAGCTGGGATGCCCTGCACACTTGGTGGGACCCATGGGAGATCCAGTGCAGGGCTTCTGCCACCCAAATCTGCCCTGCACAGGAGGAGGGAGCCTACCTGCGAGGGTGGCTCTGGTCGTCGGACCACTGTCGCGGGGCACCAGTACTTCGTGGTACTGCTCCCCGGCCAGGGTGCTGTAGACCACGCGGTAGCTGTGCACCTCGGCCTCGCTGTTGTCCCAGGCGAGCTCAAGGCTGGCTGCTGTCCGGGCTCCCACGCGCACGTTCTTGGGGGCATCGATTTCTGCGCAACACAAGGGACAGAGGCAGCGGCTCAGCAGGGCTCGGTGCAACACCGAGGCAGTCACAGCGCCGCTCTGTGAGTTACCTCCTATAAATAACAGCATGTTATTTATAGAAGAAATTTGTTATTCCAATTTGCAGCAGGGGAAACTGAGGCACTATGTGTCAGAGGGTGGAAAAAAGCTCTGTATCAGTAAAGCACTGAATAGAGCTGCTGTGAATTTTGATGGGATATCTTGGAAGACCTTGAGCTTCTTTATGGACTCATTCACGTTCAGACATTGCTCTGACTGATGCTGTGCTGTGTGCCTGAGCACTGCTAAGGCTGTGTACCATATCTGCTCAGATTTGCACAATGCATCTCTCCTGCAGGCTGCATGTCTGTAGGCATCACTACAAGACAGGATCTGGCTGTTGTTGAATGCTAGGAGGCAGGAGTAATTACTGTTCTTTACTGGATCAGGATTTTACAGAAGGATTTTTTATGTTGTCTCTTAGAAATAAAGCAAGGAAGGCCAACTCAGCAAATCAATTGCAGCGAAATTCTCATAATAAATATATATCTATATAGAGATATATATATACACACACAATTCATGCACTACAGTTATTGTAATGGGAGCCGAGTATCCACGAGTAATATACATGACAGGTAATTTATATACCATAAAATAGTACTGAAATATGCTCTCTACCTCCTCCTTTATGGCATGGTAAATTAAACCTGGTAGCTATCTGCAGGCTCAACATTAATTAAAGTTTTACTGACCAGTTAGAGTGTTCATATCAGATATAAAATAAGGTAACCACATTTTTAACTGTGTTGCTTTCAGGCGCTTAGCTGCAGATTTCTCAGGCAAAGCACCTGCCTCATCTCTGACAGGAGGGACCATCTTTTTAAAATCAGGCCTCTCGTGCCTAAAGGGCTCTGATTTTTCTCAAAGAACCACATTTTTCACAGTTTAGGTGCATTTGAAAATTGCCTGCTTATCTACAGGTGTCTTCTGGCGTCTGTTTTTTAAAGCATGGCCTTGGGCTCCAGGCTGGAGAGAGGTTTGAGGGATTTTGAAGCTGGTGGGAGGATGGGCTGGACGTGCTGCTGGCTGGGACTTTGCACCCATGAGAACCTGCAGGCAGCTGGATGCTGTGATAGGAGGTGGGCAAGGTGGGACTCACCTACTGACTGACACCTCAATTCAGGTATTTGATCCGGTCACCTAAACACTGGCATCTGGAGTAGTCTGAGATGCCCAGGGCAATGTGAAAGATCTCCACGGGGCACAGGGCATAGAGGGGAATGGAGCTGAGCAAGTAGTGGGTGATGGACAGAGAACGCTTCAGCTGACAAGCTGGCAGTATCCTGTTTCAGTGTGAGCTGGATCTCTCACTTCCTCTATTGACTTGCTTTGTTATGGTGTCTGAGACGCCTTAATTTGGACCTGAATCTTAACTTGGTCGTTATCCTTGTGCTACTACGTCCTTCTGTTGTATCAGATGAAACTTCAGCTCATTTGCGTTGCGGGGAGGGGGAAAGGATCTTGCCATAGTGCAGGCAGTCTGGCACAACCTTGGTTTGGATCCAGCTGTGCAAATGCACACCCTCATTAAAGGCCAGCCCATCTGCAGCCGGCAGCAGCGCGTGCCTCCCCTTGCAAGGTGTGTTCCTGCAGCGGCGATGCCTGCGGAGTGCCACTGGCTCCGCTCCACGAGGTCGCTAAAGGTGCAGTCCAACCTCCACCATGGACATCCCAGCCTGTGCTGCAGTGTTTATGCTCTGCAGAGCGGGGATGAGTTTTTAATCCTCACAAACAGATTGTAATTAGAATAGGCAAACAAATGCTTGCAGACAGAAGCACTAGCTGGGGTTGAACCTTTTAAGTTTTGATAATTGCTGCTGTACTGCAGGCAAAATGTACAGGCAACTATTGCCAGGTCTGCTAGGGAGGAATAATCCTTAGCCTGAGCCATATATACCCTGGAGATGTGCAGAGCAGAGCTCACAAAGTGAGTCACTGTGCAGTGAACCTATTTCAAGAGATGTCACAAGACAGAATCTCATGGAGGCTGGGGATGTGTGCTCGATAGCAAAGCCGGGTGGGTGTCAGTGCATCATAGTCCCCACACCTGGGTTTGGTCAGGCTCCAGAGAGCCAGCTGGGGGGGTTTCCTGCTCCCTTCTCAGGGGGATGAAAGGTATTTAGATGCTGAGTTCAAAAACTAGCAAATCGGTCCACGTGCGGCTACCTGTGGTGAAGTGGGTGAGGGCGGCGTCACTCTCATTGGTGCCTCGCAGGCCGCTGACAGCCACCTCATAGCGGGAGCCCGGGCGCAGGGCCTGCAGGGAGTACTGGCTCAGCGGGGGCTGCAGGCGGAAGGTGGTCTTCCCTCCCTCCCCGTTCACCAGCCCGTACTTCAGCAGGATGGTGTCCACCTTGGCGCGCGGCGGCGTCCACTCCACGAAGGCCACAGTGTCAGAGACGTCCCGCACCAGGATCTGGGTTGGACCATCAATCACTGGAGAGGAGACGTACAGGCAGCGGTCAGGAAGGGGGACATGGAGAGAGCAGCAGCAGCACCCTAATGTCACAGAGATGATCAGCTGGGCCTTGCCAAGGTGCCCATGGGATTGGCTCCTGTTGAGCTTCCCAGATTTTTAATCCAACATCATGGCTATTCTCTGAGCGCTCTTTGCTTTATCTGCCTCTCTTTTTGAGCTGTGGACACCAGATCAGGACCCAGAAGCTCTCCCATCAGTACCTGCTACAGCTATATTGCAACTTATCTCTTTGTCTTAAGCTGTTCATCAGCAGGAAGTCCTCTCTGGCTTTTGCAGGCAGAATCTCCCAGACAAAACCTCTACATCTGACTGTGGTCCATGTTCTTTGTTTCTAGATGAATACTCATGGTTTGGGGTGTGTTAAAATACACACAGTTTTTGCATGCCCAGCTCTTCAAGCCGTTCAAACTGTTCTTTACTGATGATTCCCTTCCACTTGACTTACTCTTTTGCTAGCCTTTCTATCATTGGCAAAATGTATGACAATGATTTTATGTCTTTTGAAAGGCATTGACAATGTGTTAAAAACTGTGGGGCCGAGAACTGATTCAAGTGATCAAGAAATCAGGTGCATCTCTAGAAGTGTTCCTGCTCTGCTGCCAATTCCTGGTTTGTATTTTAGCTTCAAGATCCAGGAGCTAGCCAGCTCTTAATAATGTGACAGTTTTTGAGGTATTAGTGTGGAGAAGAGAGGAGAAAATGGCAACTCCTTCTGTGGCTCTTTAGAATGAGCAGGAAATGACAATACTTTAAATGTTGACCAAATCTCTTGAAAAAAAGGGATTTTAGTTGAAGTGTTCATGCTGGGCATTGCCTGAGAGATGCTTTTTCTCTTTTTATTTCTTCACTTCTTGCTTCTTGGCCTCAGACTTCCATGAGACTATTATAATCTTCTAGCTTTTTTTAGAGAAGTACAATCTTTCCTGGCATCTCCTAAAACTAAAGGTCTGAAAAACGTGGGTTCAGAGTTAGTCAAGTAATGCTTTGAGACCAATGGCACCTCCAACCTTAACTGTTTTAGCAACTGAAAGGAGGAAAATACTTGGCTATTGCTCATGTAACATGTATATTAACATGCACAACCTGCTGGGCAGACAGTTTTATGACTTACATTCTGGTCAGTTTTCCACATTTCCATTGTATGGTGGTTTCTTGCACTTGTGACAGCTTATATGATGCCAAGGTAAGGAAAAAAAACCCACACTGGTCTTGTAATTCAGGTTATTCTGAATGCAAGTACAGCTCATACATTATATATAATAAAAATGTCATTTCATAATAAATATGTGCTGTATCTCAGGGTGGGAAGATCCCAGGGGAAAACTGCCTGGCTAGGCAAGAGAGAGGTTTAGGAAATAAGTGTGGGGTAATTTGGAGCAGTAGATGTGAGATGTGGGAAAGAAACTGCAATGGAAAACTAAGGAGTACTGGAAACGATCATATTTGGGGAGCAAAGTGATGGGATAGGAGCCTGAAGTCCAGCACAGCCAGCTCCAGGTCCCCCTTTAATCTTCAATTCCCCCATCACTGAGATGGTGCTCACAAGTTGTTGGGAAGTTGCATGGCATGAAATCACTCCTTCCCTGCTTGATCCCACCACCCAGCACAAGATGTTGAGAGAAAAGAAGAATGCTAGGGGCAAACCTATAGCAAATAGGATAGTGCTGGATGCCTTCTGGAGTGAAGAGCTAGGATCCTGCCTGACTACCTGCACTTCTTTACAAAGGTAAATCACTGAGCTTGAATTATTAGAACTCTTCTATTTTTTTCCCTTCTTTTCAGGAAAGGGAAAGGAAGATTTTGCTTGACCAGGAGATGTCTCTGTTAAGCCACATGGGGCTAAGCACAGAGGCAAAGCAGTAGGATAGGAATGTGTCAAGGAAACAAAAATCCGCACGGAGCTGCCAAGGGTTGTGGCGGGTGGCTAAACCCTCCCCTTTGCTCTGTTATGCTCTCGGCAGGCTCAGAGACAGACCCTGCCTCTAGTAAGCTTCAAATTAGCAGCCTGAAGAGAACACCACTTCGTTATAACCTTCCAGGAGCTATTTAAATGCTGTTTGCATTTGTAGCAGCTTGGGTAGAGGTAGCTGTCTGCCTGACTGCCGAGTCAGATTGCAGCAGTTCTGGCATGGAGAGCCTCTTCTGCATGGTGGCTATGTGTTGTGCCAATCCCCAGATTTCCTCCAGCAAGGAAAGGACCCAGTTCCTGGGCCCTTGCTGAATTTCATCTTGTCAATGGGGTGGACAAGTGACCAGCCAAATAAATGATTTAGGAGGGGAGACGATGCTATTTCTGGCTATGTGTCCCACTGCCTGATTTGACTGATTTGGTGGGAGTAGGGGGCATTTAGCAACACAAATGCAGGTGGGAATTTTAATCTCTCTGTTATTTAATTAGGCAGTATTTCTATAGAGATGTTTCTTGGGCATGTCCACACACTGAAATGTGCCTCCGGTAAGATTTATGTTAGAAAAAGAATTTATTTATATATCTAATAATAGCTGACCACTACCTTCAATCACAACCCCATTAACCTCGTCATGGTTTCCTCTGTGCCAGGAGGAATTTGAGAGGGAGTGTGACAAAATACTACATGAAAAAGCTGTTGCTGAGATGCACCTCTGGCATTCAGGCTGTTTGGCTAAGCCTGCACAATTCAGGCTGTTTGACTGAAGGAAACCATCTTTTCATGATGCTCTAACTACCTGGTGTTGGCAGATTTTGTGGCCCCAGCTTAGCTGGCTAGCGGGTTTTGTGCTTGGAACTGAGTTCAGTGTAGGAGGTCTGTGATTTCTGGGATTATTATGTGCTTGTATAGAGCACTGTTGGCTTTCCTGACCATGGCATGGTCAGGAAGATCACTTCTGGGGCTATTTGCAACAATCTAGTAAATGTAGGATTGCCAATTACTGCTAGTAGAGAGGGCACATAGGGAGGTGATCAAAACAATCATTTCAAGCCTTCAGAGAACCCTAAACCAGTGTCCTTTTCAGGAATTAAAAAAAAAAATCTCTGCTTAAGACAAGTTTCACTAGTTTTACCCCTGCTGGAGTAATGCCAGACGTGAGTGTTTCTTCTGCAATCGGGGGAAGTAACCAGGCTCTTATTTCGGGAAGCTGGGCACATGAGAGGCGGGCTCACTCACAGGTGGAGACGCTGTCAGACGCAGGGGGGCTCCTCGCTTGCTCCTTGAGGGCCACCACAGTGACCGTGTACTCCTCACCCGGCTTCAGGCCCGTCTGGTTGAAGGTGGTGACGCTGCTGGGGAGCTGCGCAATCACGCCGCCTTCGTTGTTCTGCCAGGGACAAACGAGTGACGGCGATTAGCAACACTGAACAGACGTGCAAGAGCAGGAGAGGGTGGTGAGGCACTGCTGGCATTCACACGTGGGGACCCAACAGGGTTCAGGAGCACCCTCTTATGGGGAAGGGCCCAACTCCAGTGCCTGCCACTTCCCACCTGGGCTCATGGACTTGCACAAATCTGGCACCCACGAAGCAGCAAGCGTCCAAGTTTTTGGTCTGAGAAATCCTTCCCCATCCCCTGTTTTTTTCCCCCCCTGTGCAGTATTTTGCCGTCTGTGTGTACGTTGCCAGCTAATTGCCTCTAGAAGAGACAAGGTGATAAAATTGGAGCCTGGGCTAGATTCCCTTTGCCTCTGCAGCTGCTATTCTGGTGCCAGCAGCCTCCTGCAGTTTGTATATGATATAAAACTGTAAGGTCTTCATTTTGGCATGCACTGCTTTTTAAGTATCTTTATTAAATTCATTATACTTTATATTTTTGCTCTGAAAAATGTAAGTCTTTAAGCAATTGCAAATGTCAGCTTTTCTGCCAATGTTTGGACATTGGATCTTTTCTCTCTGCTGTGTTCTCTAATAATATACTAAACAAATCTTTGCACATAGCTTTCAATTCATATTCATCTCTGTTCTCATTTAAATAGGAAATCTTCCATTTTACCCCTAAATTGCCATTTTACCCTCCCTAATTTTCTATCCTATATCTTTCACTGCTTCGTCTTTTCACCCTGAGCTCTACGATTGCACAAAGCCATTCTCTGTACCACAAAGCTCTGTGTTGTTGGATTTTTTGTTCTGCCTTTCCCCTGTTTTTTCCAGCTGCCCACTCTTTCACTACCTTTTGCTTTTATTAGGGGTGGGGTAATGAAAAGAAGTGGGTCAGTTTGATGTCTGCCCAGGACAGCTTTGCTTCCAGGGGAGTGAAAAGACAGCACCCTCTGTCTTATTTTAGCAGGAAAGCTGGCGTGATATAAGACAATTTCAGCAGCGGGTTGTGGCTGTCCAAAAGGGATTAAGCCTTGCAATGCAGGAACAAGCACTTCATTGACCGATACCAACACACTTAAAACACCTCACGAGCTACATCAATTTGTTCCTCCTGAAATCCTGCACCCCAGAAAACCTATCCTTTTGCACTTGATTTCCTTGTTTTAATGCTGAAGTGCTTCAGTTAGTTTGACAGCTTTAAGAGGACCTTTGCCCATCATTTAAAGTTCAGACAAATTTGGCCTGAAAAAAGTGTTTTGAGACAGGCTGAAACGGTCAAGACAAAGGAAAAGGACAGCTATTATGAAGCCAAAGGTGTGGGAAGAAGGTGCTTGTATTTTTATTTTGCTTTTCTTGTGGGGGACCTGGTCCCTGGGATCCTTACAGTCAAGTCCATGCAGCTGCTGGAGAGTGGAGATTGGCTTTAATAAAGAAATAACCCAGGAGAGAAGCTCACTTCCACCACGGTGTTCCCTTAAAATGCCTAGATAACCACTTATCTGCTTCATGGGCGCCCTGTAAAGATTAATTCATGAATATCAGTGAAACATTTTAATGATATGCTAGTTTTTGCTACTAAACTGAAAGTGCTGATGACCTTTCCATTACGTGGGCTTATTGTTTAGTATTTTATTCCTACAGTAGATAAAATTACCTCAGAGTTTATAACGGCAATGTACGAACTTCAACTTTGGAGAAAATTTTCTGTGTTGGTCGAAAATTACAGTGAGATCCTTCCAACGTTTTTGGAAAGCAAAGTGGCGAATGAGCTATTTAAAGCAATTGGGCCCTCATTTTGTAGTGTTTCTAATTGTACCTTTACAGTTAAGAGCTTTTAAAACTTTAGGGCCAGGTTCTGCCATTCCCTGCTGCCCAGAGCTGCCTTTTACTCCACTGAGAATATTGTACAAATGAAAATGGCATAATTGAGCCCTTAATCAGCATTTCTTCTACTGCTGGGGTTTGAATGCTCTTGTAAAGACGGTCCATATACAATTGAAGCTATACTTATGGATAAATGGTGTAGAAATTATGAATATAGATGAAATACTTGACGTACAATTTTTGTTATCATGCATAGAAAATACGCAGTATTTAGGGCAACATTTTCATCCTTTCATCTTTTCTGGCACAAATCCTACCTGTTCATCGCTGCAATTAAAATTCTAAGGCAGGAATTATCTGTGCGTGTGACTTGAAGGTTGTTGAAGGTTGCCATCTGCAACCTAAGGGTTTTTCAGTTAAATCTTGACTCCTTAAAGTAGCTCGATGTGCAGAAAGAAGGGGTGGGAAAGAAGAAGAGGAAGAGGAAGGGACAAGCCTTTAGGGCAGCCTGTGTTGAAGCTATTGCATTGAGGGCCACCAGTGCTGTCAGTGTTACCTTGGGGATGAAGCTGATTTCCCAGCCATCAAAGGGGAAGGAGAAGGGCTCCCACTGCACCTCAGCAGTTGTCTCGGTGATGGTCTTGAACTTCAGCCCCTGTGGCGTGGCAAGGTCTGGAAGGGAGCACCGGGGTGGTGAGCAATGAGGCTGTGGCTTCCCAGTCCCCTCTCCCTGTTCCTGGCCCGGCTGTCCTGGGATTCCCCCACTTCAATGAACCCTTGGGTTTGCTTTTAGGGAATATATCACTCAGGAAGGCAGCACGGCAGCAACCTGCTCCACAGCACTCGGCCATCCCACCTGAATGGAGCAGATGATGGGTTTGCAAGCATTTGAGGTGGCTGGATGCTCTCTCCATGCCCTCCCTATGTCTTTATTTCAGAGCATCCTGTTCATATGTCACCATTGCAGCTTGATATTCCCATTTTCCCTCCTCATAATGCTTGTCGATATCCCCCCTCTCCAAATGTTGTGGGGAGCCAGCTCGTAATGGGGAAGGGAACTAGCCACGTCAATAATACGCCAAAACACCACAGCATTTTCTATGAGGGTCTTACTGGCCACTGGTGTACTTACGGGTTGTCACCTTGGCAGTGGCAGGGGCACCGCGGACGTTGCCAACAATGGCGTAGATGCTGAGGTTGTAGGTAACACCAGGCTCCAGTGATCGAATGGTCACTGCTCTCCAGTCACCGGGCACCCGCTGCTCCAGCCGGCCGCCCCCAGGTCCCGCTGGCTCATAGGAGACCGCGAACTCTGCCGCTGCCGCTGGGCCATCCCACACCAGCTCCACACTGTCATCGCCCACACCAGCCACACGCAGGTTTTCTGGTGGTGCCACTGGCAGGGAAGGACAGAGGAGTGAGCGGAACAATGTTGAATGCAAAATGGCCACCACTGCAAAGGGAGGGGATGTGAAATGGTGGCCACGCATGCCAGGCCCCTACCTGTGGAGCAGTCAGGTGCTGCGTAGCCGTCCTCGCAGGCACAGAGTCCCTGGAGGCAGGCGCCACGGCCGCTGCAGGAGTTGGGGCAATGGGGCCAGCTGCAGTCATCGCCGGCAAAGCCCTCCTCGCAGAGGCAGGTGCCGTTGGCACACTGGCCCCGACCAGAGCAGTCACGAGGGCACTGGGGCTGCCCGCAGTCATCTCCGCCAAAGCCCTCCTCGCAGAGGCAGGCACCGTCCACGCAGAGGCCTCGGTCACTGCAGTCGGCAGGGCAACGGCGCTCGGAGCAGTCATCGCCGCCATAGCCGCCGTCACAGATGCACTGGCCCTCGACGCAGGCACCGCGGTGTGAGCAGCCCCCAGGGCAGCGGGGCTCCGAGCAGTTGCTGCCCACCCAGCCCTCATCGCAGACGCAGCCACACGCTGCCAGGCTGAAGTTGCCGTGCCCGCTGCAGGGCGGCAGGAAATCCAGCTGCCCTGAGACCACGCAGAGCCGCCCATCAGAGCCCGCTCTCCCTCCCCATCCAACGCATCCAAAAACACCACTGGGGAAAGGCTAGGAGAAACCCCGTGAGCAGAAGTGAAGAGCTCCCTGGTTCAGCTCTTCACTAGGGAAAAATCCTTCCCTATGCCAACTTCTCCGCCCCCAGCCACAATTTTCACAGGCTCCTATTGAACCCTCCCCATCTTCTGATGGTTTCCTTCTGCAGGTGGGGACATG
Organism: Tinamus guttatus; assembly: GCF_059628265.1. NCBI lineage: Eukaryota > Metazoa > Chordata > Aves > Tinamiformes > Tinamidae > Tinamus > Tinamus guttatus. The sequence continues at coordinate 2,585,900 of NW_028288749.1, forward strand.
CAGTGCTTCTCGCCCAAAGACCATACCAGCACCGGAAGGTGTCTCCTCCCTCACCTCCACCCCACACCACAGAGCAGCCTAATGAAGGTGGGGTTGAAACCTGAGGCAGCCATGTGGCCAAAATTGATCAACGCCTGTGTTCTGTCTTGCAGCCTGGCACTGCGAGCAAAGGGAAGGGGAGCCTGGCTACCCTCAGCCTGACATGGCCAATGCATCTCTGTTTTGCTAAGAAGACTAACACCAACTTAAGGCTTAAGGCTTGCTTGGCTTAAGGCTTGCTTGGCTTAAGGCTTGCACCAACAATGCTAACTCTCCCTCGCTAATTTTTACTGCTTTTCTCCTTCATACACTTAAAGACCCAAGGCCACGGTTTCATTGTGGCACCTTCTGCTGTGGTATGGGCCCCGTAAGGTGCTCTCCAGGTATGCCTGGATCATACACTCCTGTAAAATGGGTGGGCCACAAAGGCCTTTTTGGATTATGTTGTAGGCTATTTCCCATATTGACTGCAAATCGTGGGAATGGCAATGTGATTTTGTTCAGATCTCAGCCTCTAGTTAAGTTATCAAAAGAGAAAAATGGAAGCTGGAATATAGAAGCTTTCTCTGGGGAAATGTTTCAGGCTGCAGGGTAGGGTTCCTGATCTTATTTGCAGTGCAGAGAAATGAAAGCTACTTCAGGAAAATGTATGAAATTACTCCAGATTTACTTCAGTGTGCATCTGCAATTGGAGGGGAGGCTCCACTGAGTGATAAATGTTTAATGGAACCATCTACATATGTTGCAAATAACCCAAATAGGACTATCAGAGCTTCAAATGAGCTCCTCTAAAACGTTTTCCCTGCTGCATTTCCTACTTGATTTTACTTTTTTACTTCCAGTTTTATGGTACAGCAAAGGCATAGTTGGGGGTTTTCCATTTTAGTTCTACTTAATGCAGCTGATAACCACATCAGGCAGAGGCAACGGTTAAGTTCATTACTTGGATTGTATTGACCTCCATCTGCTGCACAGTCGTCACTCTGAACCACTCCTGAGCGCGTAGGTTCCCATTTGTTCCCACCCCAACCCTTGCTCTAACTCTCCGACCCCTGACACTGTTGATCTGAGTCATGTCATTTTTATTTTAACATGTCATTAACAGAGGAGTCTGCCTGAAGGCCACTGGAAAAATCACACTAATAGCTGCAAAACTTAAAAAAATGCACTGAGCCTTGGGTAGTAAAGGTTTGCTTTTGATTTTTCCTTCACCCTGTTGTTGTTTTGTGCCTGAAGAGCAGTTTCCCTACTGGGCAAAAGGCACTGCATGCCTGGCCTTGTTCAGCTCAAGGAACTTACTCGACTGTTCCTCCCTGAAAAGAGCCCACCACCGTTTCGTTACAACATCCACTCCTGCCAGGACCCTGGAAGGGGCTGGGTTGACTGAGAGGACAAGTAGATAACGCTGTGTGGAACATCGCTCTTATGAAGATCTCTGAGATGTACAGAAAATCATCTGTGTGCTAGCTCCCACACTATTGAAATTCAGTCTGTAAACCAAACCTTTCATAACCCATCTCATTATAACAACAGACTATTTCCCTGGCTCTGAAGAACAGCCTTGTAGAAAAGAGGAACTGAACTGTGTCTTTTGAAAGAGTAACTGTAATGGAGGACTCACAGAAATCTTCATAAAGCTTACCTATTATTATTCAGTTGAAGTATCCTGTTGATAGTTTTGTGCCTGCATTATAGGTTTTGTTTATGTCTTTCATGGCAACAGAAGTTATTCCCTGTATTTATTTTTTTTAGCTCCGATTTTCAGATCTATTCACTCTTCCTACAGAGAAGATGAAGAAGTTGTTTATTGCTGCCTCCTGCAGTGCTACCTTCAGCTCAGGGAAACCTTAGGAAATAGGAGATGCCTCTCTCCTCCCTGTCCTGTGAGAAGTTATGGATCTCTAATCAGGATTGGTAAGGAATAGAGGGGTCAGGGAGATCATCTGCTGCGCCCCACCAGCCTGGGTGCTTGAGCTACCGAATCCCTCTCCTGGGAGCTTTCCTGCCTCAGAGGATCAAAGCTAGGCTTCTTTCTAATGAAGTCAGGCCTTCCTAATGGAGTGGCCTGAGCAAAGGTGGCCATGGCACCATGGGTAAACATGATGGCTACCAGGTGCTATCACTAGCCTGTGTTCATTCCTCCTTTCTTTTGCTTGAGCCCTTAGTCCCCACCAAGATCTAACAGGATCACATTACTACCTGTGGCTGCATTTTCTTGGCAGCAATTGGAGTTGCATTGGTCCCGGAGAATGGAGACCTCCCTCTCCAGCATCTCAATTCTGCTCAGCAGATCCTGCATGGACGGGAAGGAGGTGGAGCACTTGCAGGCCTGCTTGGGGAAGTTTATCCTGTGGGTGAAGGTGACCTGGCTCTCGCTGTCTGAGGTCTCTGCATACTCCGCCATCCTGTCGTCTTCTGAACTCACCTCCTCTGCCGAAGACTTGAATATTGAGGAACAGCAGCTGTCCAGGGGGACGTTGATGTTGTAGATGTGGTGAAAGACCATGGGCTGCTCTTTGATGGCTGGGCTGCAGTTGGCAACATTGCCTTCCTCATCCATCACTGGCCTCTTGGTTGCCTCTGTTGTCACTTCTAGTCGGCACTCAAAAGGCTTGAGAATGGCGCCTAGCAGTAACAAGTTGAAGGTGATGAGCACATTTCTCAGGACTGGGTTTTCCTTGTCAGTCCCCATTTTCTTGGTAAAAAGCCTTCTAAGCCAGTCTTGGTCAGCCAAGGAGGATCTGAGAACAAAGAAGATAAAGTGTATGTGTGATGTTAGCCTTGAAACACTGGGGCTACACTCACATTAGACAGGGCTAGATTGGGGCTAGATGTCCAGAGACATATTCAGGGCAGACTTGACCTGGTCTTGCTGTCTTAGGTGTCAGGGAAGAGGCTAAATCAACCCTGAGCTGAGCCCACAGATGCCCAGAGAACAGAGTGGCTTTCTGGACACTAACAGCTTGGCCCTTTGCGTCCTAACCCAAGGACCCTCATCTAGGAGATTAATTGAAAAACATCTTGCAGCACATCAGGCCAGCTCAGTTCCCCTGGTCCCAGCTGTTGGAACAACAGTCCTGTCTCCCCAGCAACTAGATTAGTTATCCCTGTGGGCATGGGTTCCTTTATAGTTGCCATTGGGCTTTTAACTGCACTGGCAGGTGGGTCAATATCTATGGGATGTACCTGCACAGGCCCTAACTTCTAACCTGCATCTTGAGAGGATTCAGCTCTCAAACAGTGAAGCAGACTGATTCTTTCTGTTAGTACTTTTTTGAAGAAAAATGGGTCATTTGGTAATTAGATAGCATCAAGTACCTGTTTTTTGAGCAGAAACACTCCTTGTGGGATCTGCTTTCAGTGCAATAACAGTACAGTGCGTGAGGGTAAGATAGGTTAATGCATGGGTGATGATGACACATCCTCATGCTCTCCTTAGGCTATCTCAGACAGCATTTCCATGCCCCAGAAACGAAGTGCTGGGTTGCTAAGCTTCCTTCAGTAGCTATAGGAACAGCAACTTCAATGTTAAACACCATTAAATTATACCATGCAGTCTTAAGCTTGTTTAGGTTTATGCTCTGAGCAGACAAATCTCTCTTGCTAAAGTGGTTTTGCCTCCTGCCTGCACTCTGGATTATGGGTTAAAGTTGTCCTGAATTGGAACAAAACAACTTTTCATTTTGTTATCGATTTGGAGCCTCCAGGTGGTAATCCAGACTCTGAGGGCCACGTTTATCTCCAGTCTAAAATCACCGGTGTCAGTACAGTTCTACTAGAGATGGATTTGGCCCCATTACTCTTGTTGGACTATTGTGTGCTGACCGATAGTTAACACCAACCAGCTCGCTATGAAGAATTTCCACCTTATCTATCAGAGAGGATAAAGCTGATAGACAGGTGAGGTTGTGTCTGTGAGCCCGAGGACTTTCATTATTTGCAGCACAGCAGAGACAGAATGAGATTGAATAGCTCGCCTGCCGCTTACCAGTGCCCAATCAGTTTGCCCTGTATTTGCTTGGCATTGGATGGTTAAGTTGTAGTTGAAGCGGGATTGCTGGGGCACGACTACTCAGAGGCTAGGCAAGAGCTGCAGGGGCCAGGGCTGCTGCCCGCACTCATAGCTGAGCACTAGCACTGCTTCGGGATAGGGACAGATAATTAAATAATTCAGGCTAGTAGCAGGAAATGTATGGCTGGATTCTCCACTGCGTGTTATTAGGGAATGTAAATTACAGTGTTTGTGGCTCTTTACCTGCACTGGGTTTGTAAGACTTGGTTTAATGAATGCCAGAGCGTGCTTCACGGTTCTTTGTTAGCCAACACAATAGAAATGCAAAGCACCTATGTATTTTTAGCACTGTCTTCTGCAAGAGCAACCAGAGTCAGTGGAATTATGGGCAATCATTTGGAGGTCAGTGCTTTCCAGTACTATGGGCAATCAAACAGAGTTTTACAGCACCGTTTTCACTAGAGTAACTCAGGTGTCTTCGTAGCCCTGAGGGAGGATCAGATCTAGACATGGGCTTCTCCAGACTGTGCTGTTCTGCCTCCCCAGCACCACCAAAGCAAAAGAAATGTTAGACACACTACATGTGTATTACATTACACATTTTAAACACATTAGACATATAAACATTAGGCATGCTTTACAGTACCAATAACAAAATGAAAAAGAATCAGAGAACTGAAGAGCTCCTACGTGCATCACCCCAAATTTTACCCAGGCTCCTCAAAGGTGTGTTTTAGGCATATGTAACCAAAGACAGGTTATGGTTGTTCCTGGATTATCTGGCTTTAATTCATGAATGGCTTTAATAACTCTGCATTTGGAGTATAAAAGGCTTCAGCATCAATACAGGCTAGAAGATTATAAGAAAGTGCATGGGACTACACAGGTTAAGAGCATAAAACCTTGAACTGGTTTCTGTTGGGTTGATCCAAAAGGATGAGTTTCCTTGAAGAACCAATATGTGTGTGGGCCAAGAGGTAAAAATTGCCACCTCTGCTGGTTACAGCTGTCATCTTCCTCTGGGACAGCTGGTTGCAGGTTCTGAAGGAGTCTTGAGAACCAGCTTTTCCTTGTCCCTATCAGAGTGTCCACGTTGTGGATTATCAAATTCCCAGCGTTTAGAGAAGATACAGCATGTTTCTCAGCTGCAGTTCACCTGCTGATTCACACTCTGGGCTGCTCTCAGATTCTGACTTTGTTTGGATGTGCCAGTGCCATAATCTTGGGAAATTGCCCCCTATTACTAATTACTCCCACTGCACTATACCTTCTCTCTGCTTCCCTGGGGAGTACATCCCCACTCATCTTTTCCCCACTGCTAAATGAAAATATTTGTTTACTGGTTTATCTCCTACAGTACTGGCACAATACTGGCACTCCAGAAAATACAGCTATTCAGCCACCTCTCAGCATTTATAGGGCTATTATCCCATATTACTGCAATGTTTCTGCTGCACTTTTGTTCCTGGCTCTATGCTTAATACCTGCTTCTTCTGAGCAGACTCCTGGGACTCCTTTAGTAGGCTCTCCCTCTTTTTTTTTTTTTTTTTTTTTTTTTTTTTTTTTTTTTTTAGGAAAAACAAGAAAAATGGAAACACTTCCAAAGTGGAGTGACATGTTCTTTTCCCTCCACTCTCTGCAGGAGCCCTGGTTGTATTCACAGAGGAAGGAAGCAAGGGGATGCCCAGAGAGGACAATGAGAGGCAGTGATGAAGGTGGGATGCACTCTCGTTAGGTGACCCTGGGGTTAACTGGCCTCAGCTGCGAGCACTGACAAGCACTAAGTACTGATATAAAGCCAAGTTTCCTCCATCCCATTAGTGGTGTCTGCATAGAGGAAAATAGCCTGGTTTGCTTGTTGTTGTCCCAAGCTTCTCCTTTGTGAGGTCTTGCTGAAAGTGGAGGCAAAGGAAAAAGCAGCACCAAGAGGAAGCAGGTGCCTGGTAGGAGAGTAACCTGGCTCCTCTCCTGTTCCCAACACTTGTTTGAGGACAGACTATGTAATCCCACTGATCTCTCCCATGGGAGGGATGCCCTGAAACTGAGGGGTCTGGCCGCATTGGTTTGTCCCCCCTACCAGTCCCCACAGGTTATGGTGGTGCCTTGCATAATAAATCACTGCTGCTGATGTGATAGCAGTGCTGCAGTCATGGTTTGCAGGGGGCACTGTGTTCAAAGACCTCCCCCCAAAAGCCTCATCTGTCTTCTGGGGTCTCCAGCAGCTCTTCCATAGCCAGACTTGACCTGGAAAGAAACTTCTTGTCCCTGTGCTTCCCCCTGCTCCCCTCCATTACAACTGCCAGCCATTACCTGGGGACTAATTAGCTCTCGCTGCCTTTGATTGACTGATATCCTTTAGAGGCTAATTGTGGCTCTTTGGCCTCTCTCCCTGCTTTTCAGCATTAGGAGGGGAAGTAATTGTGGCTTTAAGCCAGGGCTGCAGAGCCAGGCTAGTGCTTCAAAGCAAGCAAGGATTACAGCAGCAGCTGCTTAGATATGGGAATACAACCCCTCCTACTCCACTCTTTGGAGCAAAACTCAATCTGGCTCTGCAGAAGTGCAAGAGCCTGTTTACAAGCACAGCCAGAGCTTCCCGGCTGAGGAAATGAGGGGGAAGGAATCCAGGTAGATGAAAGGCTGATATAGAAAGGGGAAGACTGACAGTACAAGGGACAAGAGGTGAGTGAGTCGATAAAACAGAGAGAGCAGATGCATGACAGAGCTTTCTCACTAATGACTCTAAGCAGGTGGGATAGTTTGCAGCTAACTGACTGATGGGGGAAAAAAAAAGACATTTATTTGATGGGAGAATTCACCTGAACCTCATTATCAAAATGTTCACTGCAGCAGCCGCCAGCAGACCACAGGATGCTAAGCGAGACTCACCAGTGGCCCCAAGGAGGAGAGCATCCCGGGAGCTACTGCTGATGGCTCGGAGGCACCATCTGGGAGCAAGTGCCAGAGCTCCCCACCAGCTCAGCCGTGTCCCACCACTTGCAGGCAAAGAGGCCAGTGCCAGCTGGTTGCATTCTACGTGAGGGTTTTCAGAAGAAATGTCATTCCCAGACATTTCCTCTCTTTTTTATTATTATAAACAGGGTTATGGAAGGAAAAAATAAAAACAAACAAATCTTCCTCTGTTGATTTGGGTGCTTTGTCTGACTTAATCTCCTAGCAATTCTCAAGGAACGGGCGTAACCTGATGGTGTGGACCTCACTACGGCAGTGGAGAAGTTTCCACCAGAAATTCGGAGCTCTCCTCCTCTTCCCCGGCACTGAACAACCTCCGTGAAGCTTGCTGCAGTTCAGGAGAAGTCCAGGGAATGGGAAATTCCCTGCAGAAAAGTTCTGGCTGAGAAATTAAATAGTACTGGAAATCATCGAACAAAGGCACAGGGCACTAAAGCAAACCTCTGTGCCCGGTGTGAGTGAGAGGGGACCCAGGAGGTGAACCACAGCACGCTGGCCTCTGTAGCTGAAGTGGCCACATGCTGCTCGATGGACAGGAGCAAGTCCAGTTTTGGGCATAGGGAAAAATCGTGCCTGGCTTTCAGCATAGGTCTGACCAACCCAGGGATGCAGCTTAGTTTCCTGTAATCCGCCTTGGGTGGTTTGGGTGATAAATCCCTGTTAATCTCTGACTTCTTTGCAGCATCTGGGTGAGAGGGAGGCTTGGGCTGATTGCCCCACAACCTGCCAGGTTTTCAGTCTGGTCCCATGTGGGCCAAGGCTCTTCATCATGCACTCCTGGTGTACATGATTTGGATTTTCCCAAGGGACTCGGAACTCATCCGTTTGGAAAGGACAGGCCATGGCACTGCTGGAGGGGGAGCACTGTGATTTCCTATCTGGGTGCAGGCTTTCCTCTTGCAGGTGATGTTGGAAATGGTTCATCTGCCAGTGGCAAAATTGTTAAGGAATTTTTATATATATATTCTCTCTAGCATATGACTCTGGGTAAGTGGGGAAAGCAAAACATTTCTGGTATTGTTTCATGGAAAAGAGCAGATGGATGTAAACCGCAAGCAGTTTCTTGGGTCCTGCGTGGAGGCTGTCATCACCTCTCTCCCCTCTTGTGCTGCCCCTTCTTTCCTTTCCTTTAGAGTTTCTTATTTTTATTTTTTCACTTCCTTTTTTTTTTTTTAACTGAATTTGCTTGCTGGCAAAGCCCAGGCACTGGGCTGCTGTGCAATTTTTAATTTTATTCTTCAGCTAGGTAGAAATTGCACTCAAAGAGGCCCAGTATGCTTTGGAGAGCACAGCTTTCCAATTGCTAAAAGAAATATTGCTGCTTTTTCTTGTTCCACCTTTTTTTTTTTTCTCCTGTGATCCCCTAGAAACATGCCTATTTGAATTAAAGTTCAAATTAAAGTTTGGCAGGAGCTACACTTGCAGGTCTGAGCACTTCAACTTTGGGGAATCTGAAATAATTGATCTGCTGCACTTAATTTGCAAAGTGCTCCTTAAAAAGGCGAGTGAAACAAAACCGAGAAAGATATTTGAGCACTTTTGCCAAACGCAGCACAGCAAAGGTCTCCCACTCTTTGACAGCCTCTCTCTGTCCTGGTTTTGTTTTATGGGCCAGTCAAGGAAGAAGTAGAAAAGCCCCAGTAAATCATGCAGTGCATCCACCTTAATTACATATTTTCTGCTATTTTTACTTTTTGCTTACGGATGGCACTTGCAAGCAATTTGGTGAAGTAGGGAGGACGCACAGGGAGGAAACTTGTGCTGAGCAATGCTGTAAGGAGCCATACTGGGAGATGCAGTCGTTCCACGCATTGGCAGCGGCTTATAGTGGTCCTATAGACCTCTTATTGCTTATTATTTATTTTCAATTGCCTATAGATAGGAATTTGCCAAACCTAAGTTGTGCCTATGCCAGAAACTAGCGCAGAGGAGCAGGTGATGTTCCCTGGTCCCCGCATGGGTGACAGCAGTGGGTTTTGAGGAGAGCGTTTTGCTGGAGCAAATTTGGCATTGGGATTGTCCGGCGCCTGGGGTAAGCCATGGGCAAAAAGCCCCAATTCAGTTAGGACTAGCATGGAGGAAAGGGAGGGCCAGCTCTCCCGCATACTCAGAAATGTAGATTTGGGGCTGTTAAAAATGTGAAACTGCGTGCACGGCAGCTTTGGCAAACTGCTTTAGTTTAAAAACAAAACAAAGCTGCCTTGAAATACACTTGAAAAATTACAGCATCTGTTTTTGCAGTCAAATGTGATGTATCAAAATGTTTTTAAAGCTGATAAAAAATGTGAAAACTAAATGAATGTTTAGCGTCTGGCAAAAGCCATCTTACCCAGAATGCCTAATTGTGTGTGTGTGTGTGTGTGTGTGTGTGTGTGTATATATATTTATATATGTCTGTGTCTGTGTATTGTACATGTATGTATTGCTTTCTGTTTTTCAAACTTAGGCATCCATTGTGTTCTCTTTTTCTGAATATAAACATTCCTGAATGTAAACATTTTGGGTAAACAGCAAGCACTGTGTTTGTTTGCTTGTGTTTTGTTGCTTAGTGTTGGTGGGGTTTTTTGGGTGCAGATGGCAAACTGGAAAGCCAAATAGATTTGGAACAAGAACCAGGACTTGTCCTTAATGCTGAGCAGCAAGCTATAGAGGAGCATTCTTGCAGGATGCAGCAGCAAATGGGCATTATTTTGCACCTGGAGGTCTCCAACCTGATTTTAAGGCAGTTGTGTCTTGTCCCACTTCAGATTTCGTCAGTTGTCTCAGTTGCAGGGCTGCAGCCGAGGCACAGGAGCGGGAATGGAGGGGCCAAGACGTACAGATGCCTTTCTGTGGGCAGCCCAGGTAGGGGACACGAGTGTCTCCATGGGTGAAAAGTGGGCTTCCCTTTGAAAGCCTGCAAGGGGCACACAGCATCTCGCAGTGAGAGACCCTGCCAGAGACGCCGACCTGACTCACTTCACACCCGTCACCGAGAGGCCCTTGGAGATGTAACGATTTTAGTTCTCCTGACTAATTTCGTATTTAAGGATGAAATATTTTTAATGCTTTAATGATGTTCTCTAACTCTATACGGAGGAAGAAATCTATGGTTCCCTGGGCTGACTGTAAATTCTGCAGGCTTAGTAATTCATGTGCCTTTGATTGCAACCTACGCTATATCTTTCATTCATTATATATTCTTTTATTGAATTGTCACAGCATATATCAATAGGCTCTATGAGCTCTCACAGGAAAGAAGCCATCGGCTTAATACAAAGGTCTGGGTGATACCACTTCATTTACGCATTAACAGGTAGAGAGCGAATGCCTCATATTCACCTGCAAAGAAGGAACTGAGCTGTCATATGCCTATGTATGAGGCCAAAGATGCAATTTCTGTTGTGGCAATTGAGTATGTGGTAACCAGGAAGAAAACTTGAAGCCTTTCTGTACCAGCCAGCTGATCCCAGGATATTGTGGGGGGAGACCCACATTCTGAGCTGCTGTGAGTTTTGCAGACCTGCCCTGCTTTCTCCCCACAAATTTTTGACCTGGTGGCTCTGATGCCTGTGCACATGTTCGAAGTAAAACAAAGTCATTCAACAACACTAGGATGCCTCCTTCAGTGTTAAAACCATAAGCCACATTTCTGACCTCTGAAATACCACTCCCACTGCCTAGAGATTTTACCATCCTGAGGTGGAGGGATCAACAGCTTGATCGGAGATAGCAGATCCTGCACCCTGGGCCGGAGCATGGCCCCAGTGGAGAACAGGCTGAAGGCATCAAGGAAGAATTAGAGACAATTACATTGAATTGTGGAGTTAAACACTCTCAAATCCTCTTTAATTGCAACACCGGACTTAATTATGTGGCAACTAAAATGTAAGCACAAAAATAAATATGATTTTATCTTGGGTTGTGGCACCGTGCTTGCGATAATTAATTGTGGTGGGTAACGGATCCTGTGGGCATGGATCGCTCCACTTGGATGCTCCCATCCAGCTGCTAGCAAAACACTGCCATCCCTTCCATTGCACACAGCACAAATGCACCACTTGGTCAAAAAGACAGCGAAGTCCAAAGCTGCTTTGAGGATGCAGTGAAATTGCAGGCTACAAGAAGCTGGGTGTATTTGGGGCTAAGCACTGCAAAATCATTGAGATATATCCCACCACTGCCTCTCTGCCCTACGCTGGATTTATCACTGACACTCACACCGATGCAATGGTGTTTAAGCAGGCAATGGCGCTGCAAACCAGGTAAGGGGAAATAGCTATTTTGGCTGTGGCTGTTAGCGTAGTTACTGGATTGCGGCAGGGAGCCTTGAGCAGAGTACAGCTCCCAGCAACTTTGCTCAACTCTCAATGCTTTTACAAAAGCAACACTTGCTCCTGAAGTCAAATCATAGAATCATTATTAGTGCTGCCAGCAGGTCAAGGGAGGGAATCAGCCCTGGTGAGGTTGCATCTGCAGTACTGGGTGCAGTTCTGGGCTCCCTGGTACAAGAAGGATGCGGAGCTTCTAGAGAGGATCCAGCGTAGGGCCACAAAGATGATGAAGGGACTGGAGCATCTGTCGTATGAGGAAAGACTAAGTGAGCTGGGCCTGTTTAGCCTGGAGAAGAGAAGATTGAGAGGAGATCTGATCAACATGTACAAGTACCTGAGGGGAGAATGCAAAGAGGATGGGGCCAATTTCTTCTCAATGGTGGCCAGTGACAGGACAAGGGGTAACGGGTACAAGTTCAAACACAGGCAGCTTCATTTCCATGTGAGGAAGAACTTCTTTCCTGAGGGTGCCAGAGCCCTGGCACAGGCTGCCCAGAGCGGCTCTGGAGTCTCCTTTTCTGGAGATCTTCCAAACCTGCCTGGATGCCACGCTGTGCCCCTGCTCTGGGTGTCCCTGCTGGAGCCGGGGGTTGGACTAGCTGATCTCTAACCATTCTGTGATTCTATGATTGTGGTTGGAAAAAACCTTTAAGATCATCGAGTCCAACCGTAAGCCCTTCAACACCATTCCTGCTAAACCATGTCCCTAAGTGCCTCAACTACACTTTTCTTGAACACTGCTGGGGACGCTGATTCCACCACTTCCCTGGGCAGCCTTTTGCTCAACTACTCTTTCTGTGTAGAAATTCTTCCTAATGTCTAACCTGAACCTCCCCTGGCGCAGCTAGAGGCCATTTCCTCTTGTACTATTTTTGGTAGTTATTCTGAGGAAGAGATCGACCCTTGCCTCACTACAACCTCCTTTCAAGTAGTTGTAGAGAGCAATAAGGTCTCCTTTTCTCCAGACTAAATGACCCCGGCTCCCTCGGCCGCTCCTCGTAAGGTCTGTGCTCCAGCCCCTTCACCGGCTTCATTGCCCTTCTCTGGACACGCTCCAGCACCTCAATGTCCTTCCTGCAGTGAGGGGCCCAAAACTGAACACAGTGTTCAAGGGGTGGCCTCAGCAGCGCCAAGCACAGGGGGACGATCCCTTCCCTGCTCCTGCTGGCTACACTGTGCCTGATACCAGCCAGGAGGCCCTTGGCCTTCTTGGCCACCTGGACACACTGCTGGCTCGTGTTCAGCCGACTGTCAACCAACACCCTGAACTGCTAGGGCCTGAACAACAGGCCCGAGTCAGGGTTGACTTACAGATGAATACGGCACTGCCTTTGTAGAAGTACACGAAACTCTCCTGTAGAGCTGCTTATACTAACTTGCATGTAGGCCTGCCAGACTGTTTATGTCAACCTGCGCATAGGCTTATTAAACTGTAACTTTTGTAGGCTCTTGTGGAGCTGTTTTTGATCTTGAAGGGAATCCTCCAATCCGAGGCCTGTGCTCTGGCCCAGTCCTCATCCTGGATGATAGGGAAAATAAGCCCTATCATAAATGCAACTTATCATGATTTGATTTGGCTCTATAAAAGTTGGACCCTCTTGCTACGACTTTGGAATCCTCACTTACAGGTGGACACACCATGTAAGACCTCCCAATTGCCGGGAAGGTTCTCCAAATCCTCGCTGCAATAGCAGCTCCTCAGTGATTGCAGATCTGGATGATGGTAATGTATTTAGGCAATTGGTGATGTATTTTTTTCTTAATCACTATTCTCTTTCTAGTACAGTAACGGCTAGGTACATTATCTTGCTTATTTTGTCCTTATTTCTTACTACCAAGCACGCAGTAAGCTTATTGTTTTGTTAAATGTATCATTCTTTATTACCTTAATATTAATAGCGAAATCAGACCATTCTTTTCCTTTGCTGGCTGGTTCTTTCCATTGCTCCCCCCCATCCCCATCAATTGGCAAAACACACCCCCAGGTCCTTCTCTGTCACACAGCTCTCCAGCTGCTCTGCCCTAGGCCTGTAGCTCTGAATGGGGTTGTTGTGACCAAAGTGCAGGACCCAGTGCTTGGCCTTGTTGAGCCTCATACAGTTGCTCCCAAGCCCATCGATCCAGCCTGTCCTGATCCCTCTGTAGAGCCTTCCTACCCTCAAGTAGATCAACTCTTCCTCCCAGCTTGGTGTCATCTGCAAATTTCATCCAGATCGTGGATAAAGATATTAAAGAGGACTGGCCCCAACACTGGCCCCTGGGGAACACCGCTTGGGACCTGTCACCAGCTGGATTTAACTCTGCTCACCACCACTCCTGGGCCTGGCCATCCTGCCACTTCTTCACCCAGCGAATACCTGGCTAAGCTGTGAGCTGCCCGCTTCTCCAGGAGAAGGCAGTGGGAGACTGTGTCTAAGGCCTTGCTGAAGTCTAAGTAGTGAACGTCCACAAACTTTCCCTCATCCACTAGGTGGGTCACCTGGTCGTAGGAGATCCTTTTTTTTTTTAAAAAAAAAAAAGCTTATTGTTTGGGTTGCCTATTCCCTTACACCCTGACCCAAAGAATTTACAGGTGTCATCACCCGGCAGATGGCGAAGAAATGCTTGTATGGTGCATTTTTTGCACTTTTGCCCACTCCATGCTGAAATGGACTGGCACATGCTGAGGGCTCCTCAAGCTGTTTTATGTGGGAAAAATCCTCATTTTTCTCACCTTAAGATATTACTAAAGGAAAAATGCCCATTAAGTCTGATTTGTATGCACATGCATCCCAGCAGGCAGTAGCAGGGATCACACTGTCTGAACTCCCCAGGCCTCCAGTATGAGACCTTGTATTAATCTTCCTGTTGTACTTTTTGCTAAGTTCCTCCTGGCCATTGGAAACCACAGCCTGCCCTTGCAACACAAGACCCTCCACCTCCAGGTGACGAGCTGCACAGCCTCCCAGCGCATGGTAATGGGGTTTAGTCATGGATGGGGGCTTTTCTTTTTTTTTTACTTATTTGTTTTTCTCCAGAAATCGAGCTTCTGCAACACTTCAACACCTCCCCCAGCCCCAAATAACTCGCATCTATTGAAGATGACAGAAAAACTTGGCTGCAGTGTTACAAAAAAGACGTTTTTAGCAGGGGAGGCAGATCAAAAAAGTAAAGGGTTGGGAATTGCCAAGTTTTGCCTCCCCAAGGGAAAACCTCCCTATGTAGTACGGCCTCCTCTTCCTTCTCCTCATCCATCCGTCCTTCCCCCGGCCAGTACCCAGGCGCTGCATCCCAGGCTGCCGCTAGTGGCTCTGCCTTGCTGCCGGCTCTGACCCAGCTGTTGGAGTCTGCAAACAGCTTCTTTCATCTCCTCTTGAAACGCCAGCGAGGGGGGGGGGGGGGAAGAATTGTAGTCCTGCTGCAGAGATTTCATTTGATAAATAATGTATATAGAGTTTGCAGTAATAACTGCCCTTTTCCAATGTGGCCAGCTAGGTTGGATTTTGACACATCCTGGATGTATTCCTTGCTGGCAGTGAATGAAATGACTGGTGTTATGAAAGGAAAAGCAGGCTGTTAACAGCCCCTGTTGTATCAGATAGGTTAACCTGGTTTTTCTTTTTTTTTTTTTTCCGTGTTTGAGATGAGCATATGTGTGCAGAGAGAGAAGAAGCACCAGAGGGAAGGCAGAGCGGCTCCAGGGATGCGGGGCTAAGCACTTGGGAAAGCTCCCAAGGTTCCTGAGTGCTGCCAATGCCAGACTGGGAGGAGCAGTGTGGAAGATGTAGCACCAGCTAAATTGCCCCTAATTTATTCCTGCGTAACACCGAGAGCAAGAGATTTTGCTTTGTGAGCCCATGCTGATGATATAATAGTGTGAATCAAGGGCGAAGACTCTTCTTCTCCCCTTCCTCCCCCCTCCAAATTTCTGTTCCGTTGGCTCTGAGCAGTGGATGTCATGGTGGGGGCCCACCACAAAGTCGCTTTGGTCCTTTCTTCTCTATCTTTTGACATCTCAGACTACAAAGGTGGGAGAATGGGATCTGCATGTGTTATAGTGGATCTCTTCACCTGTATCTACTCCCATGTCAAGTTTCATAAAATTGTTAAATATTTCACAGTCAAACATTCAAACATCCGGGCATCGCAGCTCAATCTGCCATCTTCGTGGCAAGATGGGGTGGAAGGGCTGGGGCTGGGAGCACTCACAGACGTGCAGAGGCCGCAAAGGGGACAACTGACACTTTTGACTTTGGCATGCTTAACTCTGAAGCTTTGGAGATCTAAATTAAAGGTAGCTTTTGCTAGAATGCTAGAGCACCTTTACACCCTGTACTCTGCCCAGCGTGGCACAAGGAGCTGCCAGGAGCCACCTTCTTGGAGCTGTGCGCTGCCCCATCTGGACTGGAGGCCGGATGTAACACTTGGTTCTCTGTGCTGATGAGCTTAAAAACTGTTGTTTAAGGGAGAACAAGTCAAGACTCCAGATCCTTGATTATTTCAGGGACTCATTTCTGCATACTAGAAGAACAGAAAGGAGAACAAGGAGGTTGAGAGAAAAACATAGTTTTATTGACCTTTGCATGCTCTGTCCATCTAGAAGGCCTTGAAGGCCACTTTGACTCAGGACTACCCTAATCTGCAGGCCACTGCCCATCCCGCAGATACCAATGGGGGCTAGAAAAGGGATGAGGCTAATTTTGGCTTCTAAGGCAGCTGGACTTGGTAGTAAAAAGGTGCAATAGGTCTTGCTAAGGTGGCTTTTCCAACTATCAGATTATTTCAGGTTACTTTGCACTGCCTCCTGGGAAATCTGTCATTGACGCATTTGTGACTGGATGACTGCAAAGATGGGGTTTGATGGGCTGAAATTCAATGCTGCCTTTTATTACAGAAAGAAAAGAGAAAGGAAGAAAAGAGAAGAAAAGATCTCCTTCATGTCAAGTATAAAATGGCTTTAGTCAAAGTATGCTAAAACGATCTTAATCATTTTTATGGCAGCCTACAACCTTTACAACGGAGCAATTTGGTCAAAAATGTATTTGCTTCTCTTCATATTTGGAGGGAGGTTTAGGCTACTGTATTATTGACAGTGAGTGGGAAAACCAGTGCATCTTTCTAAGTTTTACAACACTGTGTAAGATCTGGAAATGACCTCAGTGCTTTTACTGCAAAGAAGAACAAATTCTCAGCCAGAGGAAATAGCTCTAGTTGGTGGAGTGATGTAGATTTGCACCAGCTGAAGATCCAGTCAGAATGAGATTTTATTGCCTTGTAATAGATAACTATGTCATTAAAGAGTGACTATATCTGCATAAGATCATTTCATCAAACCTGGAACTGGTTTGGGGAGCAGAAGCTTGGAAACAAGCCTTTTGTTTTGTTATTTTGTTAAGCTGAAGGTTGTTTCTTTCTCACTTAAATTCTCCCACAAACATGTGAATATTGAGGTGAGACAGCGTGCCAATAAATACTTAAAATCATTTTTAATGTATTTTTTTTTCTTTTTTTAAATGCTGAAAAACTCTGTGGGAATGTAAGATTTGGGATGAAAAAGATTCCTTTGCCCTGTCATAGACACAGATGTGATATAGCCTCTTCTGTAATTAGATCAAGGTCCTTCTTCATGTGGATGGGGTCCCCTCCTCCCCTGTTTCCCAGTGTCTGTCGGCACATATGCACAGTTGCAGTTTGGTGCTATGAAGATGCTGGTTCAGAACCTCGTGTTTCTAAGGGTTGGAGGACCTTATAATTCCTAGGCTATAATTAATCACAGTCAGTTAAAACACTTGCTTGCCTGTCTTTGCTGCCTTTCTTCACTTTTGATCTAATGGAGAGGTAAATAATGATAAATAACATACTGTGGCCTTCTGAGTAGGGTTTGCTGAACTGAAAAATGAGATCACCTGGACAGCAATTGCAGCACTGTGGGAAAACAGGGAAATAGCCAAAAATATTTCCAGTTGCAGTGCAGTAATTTGAAATCCAGGGATTAATGTTTTCATCTTATTTCTGCAGAAACTGGTGAGCAACCTCCTCTTGATTACAGCTGGGAGCAGGATGGGGGACCATTAAATTAGGCAGACTCAAGGCACCAACTGAGGTGGGTGTTGATCCTTTTCACACACACAGAATTACAGAATGGCGGAGGTTGGAAGGGACCTCTAGAGATCATCTAGTCCAACCACCCTGCTCCAGCAGGGACACCTAGAGCACAGGGCACAGGGTGGCATCGAGGGGACACCTCTGAGGGGCTGTAGCCTGCAGCAAAGGAGCAGTGAGGAGTCAGAAGCAGTGGAAGAAAAGCCCTAAGCACCAACTCTGACCTCCTCCACCACCCATTGCCTCACCAGGGGAACTGGGAGGGCCTGACCTTGAATATTACAGAAAGGATAGCGCTCAGAGTAGGAGAGACATTTTGGTGTGTGGTTGTACCCCAACACAGGTGCTCAACCTGTAAATACTGGAAGAAAACACCATAGATGGGCCCTGCAAGGCAATCTCTGAGAACAAGATCATCACTTTTTAAGACTCTCTGGTCTGCTCCGACCTCAAAGTGCATGGTCAGAGCAGGGCAGTTGTGGTGGTTAGTTGCTGTGAAGGACAGATCTACTAGCTTTTCAGAGCAACCTACTGGTCCTTGAGGGAATAAAGATGAAAAGGTAACACCTCGTGCATTCTCCACACAGGTATAATGCTGTCCTTGGTTGGATTTTGCTCTATGGTTAGGTGACCTTCCAGGAATAGGTCACTGTGAAGCTTTCAAGCAGGCTTACGTTCTGACACAGCTAATTCAATTTCCAAATGATTATTTTATTTCTGACCTTGTCCTTTGGGATGTATTTCATCCATGTGGTGTGTCTGAGTGAAGAGAAGATGGAAAGGGACAGCAGTACTCAAGCATTTAACTAACATCTTGACCCCAGCCCTTGCTGTCTTATGTCAGATCCCTCCTTCTGCTGTCCTTGCCCTGTTGAGAAATGTGCATAATATAAAGCTATCTCCCTACAAAATGCTGCAGTTTATGGATGACAGTATAATGAATGAGCTGGTAGAAATTCACTTCTGTGCAGAGGTACCAGTCTAATTTTCCACTTTACATGGATATTTAATAACTTGACATCCTTGACTCTGGCTGTGAATATGGAGTACTTCTGGATACAAGTCCAAAATGCTCTGCTAATACACTTATGAGATATGAAAGCCCAAAACCTTCTAATAGACCCCTTTAGACAGCTGGTTAGCTGAGCAGGTAACAGGAAGGATTGCCTTGCCAAGCTACTGAAAAAAGTTTCATTTTACATCATTTACAATCAAAAGTTTCATTTTACAATCAGATCTGAAATTTGGGTAGGTTTTCCTCCTACCCCAACTGCCCTTGCCCATCTCTAACATGTTGCTTAGTTGGTGTCTAAGAGAGAAAACTGAAAGATGGTGTCAATGATACTCCTGCTGCTTTTATATGTAATGGAGGGTAAATGGGAGAACGTTCTCTTAATGCAGAAGTTTTCTGGAAGATCAATAGCCTCTTAACGGGTATTTTTGTCTAATATTTAGTTTTGTAGGGTTTTGTCATAAAAAAAATACTTTTCATGGAGCACAACGATGTGACAAGCTCTAGGTTCTGGGCTTTTAGCACAAATTGCCTCCCCCAGACAGTGCTGTTGGAGGCAGAATCACGTGGCTAGGGGCAGGATCGCTGTTAATCCTCTCAGACCTTCACCCACAGACGCAAAGCACCACGTGGACGAACAGCAGAAATGAGTTCATGTATTTCTTGGATGTGGTTGCAGAATTTGGGAGGGGGGTTAGAAAGGAGGAATGATGTGCTAGAGGAGGGCTCATCCTCACTTGGAGAGGGAAAGCGATCCTGGGAAAATGATGGAGAAGAGTACAAGACCCCCAGGTGGCAAGCCATGTGGAGACAGATATTCTGCGGCTCCATGAGATGGTGATAGCTTTGTCTATAGCAGAGGCTCAGTCTTGTCCTCTGTCTCAGACACCAGTGGAGACGTGGGAGGTGTTCCCTGGAAATGCTCTGCCACTTGCACTGACACTGTAAAATCAGGGCCGAGCTGGAAGAGCCGCTATTCAGCCTACCCGTTCCCAGTGTCTGGCCATGCTGAGCTGCCTGTGACGTGCCTTGCTGAGACCATGTCACTCACTGCTGCTTTCAGCTCCTCTGACAGGAGGTTTTCTGAGTGCAAAGTATTATAATCACTCTAATATATGATTATGCTCCTGGCAGGAGATCTAGTCTCCTAGTTATACTCCTGCCTCGGCTATTATGGAGAAATGGAAGAAATGACAGGCAGTGCTGATAATTGTTTTGAAATTCAGCCTTCTGCCTGTGCTTTTCCTTTTCTTTCCAGGGCTGCTGCAGTTCTCACAGGTGCTACAGCTAATTACATAGGGTAGTAGCAACCCTAAATAATTAGGACAGCTAATCAGCACCTTTAAGTCAATGTGGCTTTGTTAATTCCTGCTTCCATTTATGTCAGCCAAGGTCAGGAGTAGAATGTCCTTGGCAGAGGTGGGTGAATATAGTGGTTGTGTTTAGGGAAGAGTGAGCATCAGTGCTGGGTGGATGGAGAAACAGGTAAGAGGGAGAAGGTTTTATTTTCTTGGGTATCTTGTGCTTCCAGAAGAAGCTTCTGCAATAAGCCAGGTCGGGGTTGTGGGAATGTTGCCTTGCACTGATCCTAAGCTCCATTGGGAGTGTTCTTCTCTGGGAGCAATACTGGGGGCCAGAGAAATGTGGGTGGACCTTACAGTGATGTTCCTGAGTTGTTCCTGTGTTGTTCCAGCATTTTTCAAGTGTGCTAGGTGGCCTCTGGGGAGAGCAGGTCTGTCTGAGAGCCTTGGAGGACACAGACACAAGGCATCGATCTGTTGTGCCTGAGGTCTGGTGCTCTGGCGTTCAGGTCTGCTTGTCTCACTTTTCTGTTGTGCTTCCTCCTTTATAATGTTGAGCCTTGCATGCTGCTTTATATGTGTGCATATATATATGTGCGTATATAACTGTCTTAATCTCTGGTGGAGACTTGTGACCGTGCAAAGCAGGGATGGTGAATAGACTAAATAGTCAGCTTTAAAGAAACCTACATAATCCTTTTGTTTGAAAGGGATTCAAGTGTTTGTGTATCTCTTTATTTTCCCCCGCTGGCAAGAATGACATTAAAAGCAAAATCCAGTCTTAGGCTCCTTCCTTGAAGGTGACCATGCTCCATGGAAACAGAGGAAACAGGATGGGAAGATCTCTTCATTTCACCTGTCATGCTGTCCTGGCTGGGGCCACGTGGGGTACCACACTTTCTGTGGGTGCTTTCGAGGGGTGCTTAGCTCCCAATACAAGTTTGAGTGCCCAGATGAGACCACTTTCTCAGTGCTTCTTTCATATCATCTCTGTGTCCTGGTAGCCCTAAACCTACTGGGTAGCTTTTGCTGGCTTTCCTGGAGGTGCTGGGTGAGCCCAGCTGGTTTCCCCCCATTTACAGGTGCCTCTCTGAATCCAAGATTTGAAATGATGTAATGAGAAACTTTGGTGATGCTCTTCCTTTGCTCAAGCTAGGAGGTACAGATTAAATGTATAAAAATACACCTAAAAATATTTTTTTTTTTTTTAAAAAAAGTTCTTGTTTTGAGAATTTAGTGGTAACACAGTGATTTCTAAAGTCACAAGAACCTACTGTTCGGAGCTGCCGTGACTGCAGCTGGGATTATCCAGTGAGTTGGAGGATTTTAAAAGAGCCTCCTGAGGGCTGTTTGTTCGTTTTGTTTTGTTTTTGCTGTTTTTTTTTTTTTCCCCCCTTTTCCTTTTAGACATAAAGCTGCTCTGTTATTTGTTTGCCAGCTTTGGCTGAAAACTCCTCCTGTGCTCCTTAAATATGAGCTGGTTGGAAAGCAAAGAGGGGAGATGCTCTGAAGAGCTTCCATGGGTGCAGCTGCATTTGCAGGAATTGCGGTGCTGAGGCCCTTGGTGCTCTGCTCCTGCTTTCCTGCTACGAGGGCAATGGGGTTTCCCTAGCTGGGGTTTTCAGAAGAGGTGGACCCTTCTCCCTGAGCAAATCAGGCAAGCCTGTTCCATGTATATCCTATGATTTCTTGGTGCTTTTGTTGGATAGTTGGGCTGGAAAGCTGAGTGGGGTCATTAATGTTGGGAAAAGCCACCTGGTTTCTGCTGAATGCGGTGCCTGGGCAGGGAGGAGCAGTGACCACTGTGACCATGGAGGCAGCTGGAGGCTGGACCCTGCCTGCAAATGCAGCCTGCATCCAAGTTAACTCTAAACTCTGCCAGCACCTCAATAAACTCCTCTTTCCCTGGCTGGGTATCATGTTTTGCATCTTTGCTATGCACAAGCCATGGGATAACACTTCTTGATGCAGTTATAAAGCTGATAGAGTCTATGCTGAAGTCCTTGCGTTTCAGAGGAACTTAAGTGATATTTTTCTAAAAGCCCTTTGGTAACCTTGGAATTCCCATCAAGCACTTGAGTGTACACAGTCTGGTACTTCAGACTGTGAATCCTGCTCTGGAAAAGCTTGAAAATTGATTGTTTTTTTTTTCTTTTAATTTATTTCTGGTGTGCTGTGTGAGTCATAGGAGATGCAGGATAGAAGGGGCCTCTGGAAATGCTGTTGGAGGGACCCAGAGCCAGGAGGGAGAGAAGGTCCTCGCAGCCAGGCAAATGTCCCTTGACTACAATGGGGCTTGCAATCAGAATGGGATTTAAGAAAACCAAAGCAGGTTTCTCTTCTAGCTTATTGCAATACTACACTTGCTTATTAAGGTGTATTTTTTTCCATCTCTCTCTGGTAGCACATGAATTCCTTCATGCAGTGAAATGGGTTTCAGTGCCCCTAAGGCAAAGCAGTTTTGTGTTGAACTGGCTTAAAAGGAAGAGGTGTTTTTTTGGGAAGCCCTAACTGCTTTAGTAATGATTGCTGAAGTCAGTGGCATCCACTTCAGACCAGCAGGTCTTTAGTTAGGTTCTTGTTAGCATGTTTCTTTTTTTTTTTTTTTTTTTTTTTTTTTTTTTTTTTCCTTAGTTTCTTTTTTTGGGGGAGGGAGGGGATAGGTGATGCAAACTCACCTACATTTCACGTTAGCCTTTCTTGGCTTATTAAAAAACACCCCTTAATTCAAACCTTAAATAGGCATAAAAAGCCACTGTCACAGCAGCCCTCCGGCAGCCGCAGCTGGACCTTTGCACGAGGGCACCCTGATACCATGCAGTGTGCAGAAAAACGAAGGACGAAGAGTGGAGGAGAGATTAAAAAAAAAAAGAGATTAAAACAATGTGCAAACCTGTATGAAATTTACTTAAATCTTTAAAATATTCTTTAAAGGAAGAATTCTCAGGCCACATGGCCAAATATTTTGTTTTCCAGGTAGCCTGGGAGGTGGGAAGTAGAAGGCAGGTGGCCGGTCACAACCGCGGTGGCTCTGCAGCTTGCTGCCACGCTCGTCTGGAGACCTCGTGTCAGAGAAGCGGCCCGAGCTGGGCTCCTGGGTACGGATAAATTGCAAAATATCCCCGTACGGAAAGCAATGTATGATGTATCCCCATATGGAGGCTCACAGGTGAGGATTTATGCATGGGGCTCCCAGGGGTGAGCGCGGCCCTAGGGACCTGTCCATGGCTAAGCATCTCCTCTCTGGTTGCATAAGCAACCTTTTCCAGGTGGAATGCAGCTCTGGAGCAGCTCCCCACTTATATTACTGAGCCATAAACCGGACCATAAAACTGCACTTATTCTGGGGCATGTGGCTCAAGCGGAAATTTTTGAATGGGATTTCCTCTCTTTCATTTCCTTTTATTTTTATTTTTTTTAATTGCAGTCCATTCATATGCTAGAGCTGGCAGAAGGGCCTGCAAGCCCTGCTGCAGAAGCGAATGCACACGTGCATCTGCACAGAAAGCTTGTTATTCCTTCAGAAATGCCGAGAGCTTTTGCCCTGATTTATTTTTGCCTTCTTCCTGAAAGTATGCAGGGAGGCCCATTTGCTGGTAGGATACCTCCAGGAATGGAGCAGCAGAAGGCCCTGATGCTAGCTTGTCTGGCAAACCCCAGCCAGCAGCATGCACATTTTGGGTTCAGTCCAGATGTGGATACCCAGTAAGATTAAAACCCTGCTGGATTGAGACCTGTGGAAACTCTTGCTTTTTAGGTGTGAGATATCTAAATTTTATTCCAGACTAAATGACTGAGAATGCCAAGCAGCGCAGAGTCCAGTGCATGAGACTTATTTTCTCAAAAAGGAACTTTAACTTCTGGGAAATAACTTTGTTCACACATTTACTTGCTTTTTTATTTTATTGCCCCTTGAAAGTAATACAAAGCTTAATGGAAAATAACTTTCTTGCATGTTTTTTTTTTTTGTGTGTGTGTGGATCATGCTCTAAAAAGCGTGAGAATTATTGTCCCTGCCATAAAAAAAGTATTGGATAGTTAAAAATGCTATTAGAAAGAGCACCCTGAGATATTAAATTCTACAGGTTTTCAGGGGAGCCCTGTTGGCTGTATTGCTATTAAATTCTGTAAGATTTTCCCATAGGGTGTAGTTTCTCGGGAAACTTAAATGTCATTACCAGATCCTTCAGCGTCTACAAGAGCCAAAATAAGCTTCCTCTCCTACATACCAGAGACTGCATCTCCATTTTTATTTCACTTTTTTGGCCAGATGCTGGTGGCCTCCTTCCCCACTGACACCCAGTTTTTGCTGATGTTCTTCTGTGCACCCAGTTGCTCCTCTGCCAGTCCTTCACCTGCTGGGTATTCCCAACTCTGGCTGCTCATCAGGGCTGATGGTGCCTTAGCAGCACTTCAAAAGAGCTCTGCCAGAAAGTTGCCTCCAAAGAGGCTTGTGCCAATGGTCCTTCAACCCACATACATGGAGAACTGGACCCCTGGCAAGAGGTCATGTGAGCTTTTGAGCTTTTCCCTATCCATGGTCTGTGAGTGAGCAAGTACTCTGGTATCTCATGACAGCGTCCCACTGTAAATGACTGGCATGGACCTCTTAGCACCTTGTCCAAACTCCAGCTTAAGCAGCATTACTGGGACCTGATAGGCTAGATGGTGATTTGAGATGTTTGCAGAAACCATCAGTTTCTTTGAGAAGACAAGACAGCAGGGAAAGGCCAACAGCTTACCGAAGGAGGTACGTTTGCTCTGACATTTGGTAGCAGATTCCTTGAATGCAGGTAAATTGCAGGAGGTGAAGCTATGGTGGAATACAGCTGTATGGACCTGGATGAGGAGGTGAAGGAGCATGAGAGGCTCTTCCAGGGAAGGATGCCTCCTTGCTCTGCAGCCTGGTGGGGACAGGCTTTAAGTTGCACCCAGATCACTTGGGAAAATAATGTGGCAGGACAGAGAGCCATTAAGCCCTTTATGTGTTTGGGTAATGTTTATTTTCAGTGACAGGGAAAGTTAGCAGGGAAGCAGCTCTTCTGGATTTGATGCTGGTTAGTAGAACAGAATTGGCTTGAAAAAAAGCAGAGGCAAATTGGGAAGAACAGGGGAGCCCACAGTGCTAAGAAAGAGGAACTGAGAACAGCAAGAGTAAGGATAATAGACTTCAGAAAGCACCAGGAGCTGGTAGGTGAGGCCTCTAGGGAAGAATGCCAAAGGCATGAAGTGCAGGAAAGCTGGCAGTTACCTAAAGTGACTGCATTAGAGGCACCAGAGCAAGTTATCTGGATGCAGAAGAATGCTAGGAAGTTGGCAAGGAGACCCGATGGAGCGGAGGATCAAAAAAGTGTTTGTACAAAGGGGAAGAATACAGGTATCGGATGATAAGGACAATGGAAGAGCAAATATTTGCCTGGATATAAAGGCAGAGCTGTCAAGGTACAGAATGAGGCCCAACTTGTCTCAAAAGTAATGTAACGTGCAAAACTTATGTAAATACTTTGGAGAAGTAAGAGGAGTCCAAGTGCGTTTCTTCAGCAGGGGAGGAGAGCTGAGGGCTGTAACACATAGGTTCAGTGTTGTCTTTGCTACAGTCCATCCCCCTGCCAGCTAATTATTGTGATTAATGATGATTAGCTCTAGTTAAGACCAGAAAATTAAACTGATCTCATCTACAGAACACCTTCTTGAGCATTTAACCCAACCAGGTGCCTTCACAGTGCTGGGGTCTGACAAAAATCCCTCCATGCGGAGCTAAGGCAATGTCTTATCAGTAAGGATTTATTTGCACTCCTCCAGCTCTCTGCCACTTCCCTTGTCTTCCTGAAGCACTTAAAGGTGGCCTTTCTTTATCAGGCAACCTGAAGAACTCTGGACCACCAGCCTCCCTTTAAAACAGGGAGAGCTACTAGAAGAAATTATTGAAGGATCAATCTGTTAGAACCTAGAGGATAATAAGCTTATAAAATAACAACCACCGTGGGTTTGTCAAGAACAAATCATGTGAAACCAATCTAATTTTCTCCTCTGACAGGATAACTGGTCCAGTGCATAAGGGAGAAGCAGCAGATGTGATATATCTTAGCTGTAGTGAGATTTTGGTGGTGACATTCTCATGGCGTGACATTCTCATAAGCAGACTGAGGAAATATAGTCTGAAGTGAATTGCTGCATGGAGACAAAAAAAAAAAAATACTAGTTGAAGCACCCTACTTGTACACTTGTTATCAAGTGCTTGTTATCAGGCAGAGAGAACTCGGAGGGGTCTCCAAACAGTGTACTTCCAGCCTTGTTACCTTTAAGAGTAACGTGCCTGCATGAAGGCCCTGTGTGAGTGAACTCACAGGGAGAACAAGCAGAGTCACGAATCTCAGCGAGCTGGGCAAATTGCATAAGTAGTGCAGAAGCAATGAGCTGGAATTATATGCATCTGAGCATGTATTTAGTACTTATGAAGGAGGAATTGAACTCAGCAGCCCAAAAGTGAGGATCAACTGGCTGAGCAACCAGGGCACAGAGATTCCTGGTGGTAATCTCTTGCAGGGCAGATGCAGATTTTTCTCTTGGGCACAGTCTGCTAGCCAGCTCGTGACAAGCAACTGGCTGTGCCATGTCTGTCTCTGATGGAGCCTTCTGCTAAAGCCAACCAGCAGCTCTTCTTTAGCCATCTGCTAAAACTCTGCTGCAAACAGCCCTGCGGTGCTCGGGAAGCCTAGGGCATTGCACATGCCATGGGGGACCTTCTGGAAGGAAATTAAGGAACTGAAGGAAAGATTTGAGACCTTGCCTTGAACTTCAAGGGGAGGTTAAAAGCAGATGTATTAAACCCCACTGTGTGCCTGGCACTAGCAGCTTCTCCCCAGAACATTTGCCACAGTCCTTTTTGTGCTCTTTGCCTTGGAGCACCTGCTTCCATGGCAGTACTACACACCTTCCCTGGGATCTGGGTCTTCCCATGTTGTGTTTTCAGGGACTAAAACCCTGCTGTGGTCACTGCAAGTCCCCATTTGTCTCAACGCTTGACCCCCTCAGTTGTTATTTGTTCGTGGTCACCTCCACAGTCCATTGCCATGGTGGATCAGAAATATGGTCCTCCTTGCATCCCAGTCTTCATTAAGCCATACATCTCATCTACGTGCTGCAGTCCTCACCTCATTATAACTCTATTACCTTTAACAACAACTCCATTACTGTCCATTATCTTTCTTATCTCTTTTACAAGGTTGTTATCTGCACCTCCTCCTTTCCAGCTATCTCCTCCTCAATTATGCTTCCATTATCTTTATTACCACCCCATTACAGTCATAATTATTCCCATTACAATTTTGATATCTGCATCTCCATCCAGATAGTTCCATGGCTCCATTGCTGCCACCAGCTGTGTGTTGTTATGACTCAGCGCTCCTCATTGCCTCTGTCAGGTAATGCAGTTATCACCGCCTTCCCCATCTCCATAATTGTCCCCATGCTGATGTTCATCTTTTAATTATTTTTCATTACAGCTTTGTTCCCTTTTGCCATTATTGCCTCTTTACCAGCCATTCTGCCTTCCCTGAAGTGCTGTAGGTTGGATTGGTACCTTGGTATGATCTGATGCTCAAATCACTGTCATACAGATATGCACCAGCTGAAGATAACTGCAGGTATCTTCACCGTATTGCCATAATATGCACATTTCCCCCCACCCCATTTTGCAGTCATCTGCATTATCAACCCCATCCTCACTGTAATCCCAGCCTTTTCCTCTCTACTGTAATCCTAATTATTGACATTATCTTTCTGGTGTCCTCCAGCTGATCTCCGCTCAACTTTTCCAGCTGGCAGGACCACTTCCTCCTGCCACTGGTGACTCTTAGCATTTCTAGGTCCTTCTCCACCTGCGCAAGCAGAAGAATATTATCTATGCCTTCTAATCTACCCATACCTGACACTAACAACAGATCCATTCAGTTTCTTTTCATTTTCTCTGTGATTTTACAGGAAGAAGAGCTTTTCTTGCAAAGGTACTGTGGTTCTACAACTCATGTTTTTGAAAGGACATTGAGGAATGAGAGTGGTTACAAAGAGAGTCACAAAATGACCAAAGGATGGGAGAGCTGCCTCACTCTAAGAAATTTAGAGTGCTAAGCCTGTTTAGTTTATCGAGAAGATGGAGAGGTGGCTTCATTACTGTGTACAAGGGCTGTCAAGAAAAGAAAATACTAAAGAGCTCTTTAATGCTGCAGAGAAAGGCATATGAGAGCCAATCGGCTGGGAAGCAAGGCAGATGAATCCAGAAGATGGATAAAGTATGGCCTTTTTCAACCGAGCGTGATGCCTGCTTGCAGGAGGTTATACCAGGATACCCTTTGAAATGGTGAAATACAATGGTCTGGGAACTGCCAATGAGCCAGCACAATATTTCTTTGTAGCCTTAAACCCTACAGCCCTTGCACATTCATGGCCACCATGGCCCATGTATTGTAGTGAGCAAATACATTCAGCTGGGATGAAATGGTTACAGCCATGTGTGCAAAACAGCTGGAGAGGGCCCAGAACAGCCAAAATTCCTTGTTACAGTCCCAGTTGAGGACATAAATAGTGTGTGACAAACAAAATCTGTTACTTGTCACCCTGCCATCCCTCCCCATGTTCTGAGGAAAAACCTGTTCTGTGCATGATCCATGGCTTCAGCTCTCCATCAGCCAGCCACCAGGCCTCGAGCGCTCCCAAGCACTTGCAGGTAATTAACAGCCCCGTGCTGAGATGGGATTTAGATTATGTTCAAATACCCCCAGGTTACTTCCCCTGATCAATACACTTCATAAATAATGTATCCCATGGGGGGAAATTACTACCTTGCCCTTGTCAGACTTTCTTTGCCCTCTTTTTGAATTTGCAAATTTAATAGGGAATACTGCTCAAAGCAAAAGGGAAGGAGGAACAGGGAAAACTGCAATAGGGGGAGGGAGGTGCAGAGGTATCCTGAGCATCCTGCTGGAGAGAGCTGACCTGCTTGTCCCAATTGCTCAACCTCTGCTCCCAGCACAGCATCTCCGTGTGGGAAAGAGGCTTCCTTATACTGCCGCTTCCAGGTGAGCACCAGCAGCCCTTGGCTTTTGTTGGCCAGGGAAGATGGATCTTACAAGCACCAAGGGGGATGAAAAGCCTGTTAAAAACAAATGTAGGAACAAGCGAACGAAACGAAAACGGCAAGCCAGACAACGCCAAGGACGGGAAAGATAAGAGTCCCTAGTTGATAGCTCCATGCTGTAGCTCATCTGCGGCCCCTGTGAGAGATTTTGCTAATTCTGTTTCTTCAAAGCAAACAAAAGAAAAGGAAATAAAGTACTTAATGAGGCTCCCCTTATTGCTTTGGGCTTCAACTGCCCCCAAAGGCACTGGATAAATTTTGGCATCCCCTGCTGCCCCATGTGTGAATCATGGGGATGGTGGCCTTTTCCGAGGGCTAGAGGCATCAGTTCAAGCCTAGACACGATCTTTTTTTTTTTTTTTTTTTTCTCCCTTTCTTAAATTGGAACAAGTAGCTAACAGGTGGAATAGCATCAAGCCCTTCAGAGGGTAAAATAACATAGCCAGCAACTCCTTTGCAGGAGAGTTTTGTGTTGTCTAGGCTGTTCATCATGCCTGCACTGAACTTCTTAAGGGGGAACAGAGCATCTATTTTTTTTCCTTTTAATTAAAAGGACTGAAGGATTTCTTGTCATAAAATGAAGGATTATGCTGAACAAGTAGGATATACTTTATTTTCACTTTCTTTTTTTTTTTTTTTTTTTAAATGGGCTGCAAGTGCTCAAAACCACTCCCCAGCCACCTCAAATCTGGTCTCCAAGATGGAGCCTGGATGGTTGGAAGAGGAAGAGCCTACTCCCACCTCAGAAGATATCAATCCTGCACAGTCTGGCAGTCCTGAATTCACAATAAATGACAAAAATAAATAAAATCTCTTGGCCCTAAATGCCAGCAAGGCCATTAAGAAGATGTGTACACAATGAAAGCAAATATATGATTAAATAACCTCTCTAACAGTATTTCTATAAAACGCCTCTCTAAATAACACAGAGGGAGAGGCTTGTTCAGTACTGATTAACCTCCGTTTGGAAAGACTGTTTATAGTGAATCATTACAGTCAGCTGATTAAAAATGAATTAAATCTAACAGAAAACAATTCCCAGACCCTGTGTCTCCCTGCCAGTTTGATGCCAAAATCAAAATAATAATCTCTGTACCACTGAAAAGAAAACATGGCCTTAAATCACCTAAAGGGTGAAGTGGAGCCCAGAGACTGGGATCACCCACCGGGCTGCTGGAATAAGGTTTGAGTGGGGTCATCCCTGGGAAGGATTCAGTAAATAACCCCAAAGAGCCATCTTTTCCTGAGGGGTTAAGTCAGTCCAGGTCACCTTTCTGATGTCTCTTTTGCAGCAATGTTCCCATGGGTTCCCTGCAAGAACTGACGTGGGGTTCTGGGTTTCGTGATGCTGTTGAGTATTCAGACCTGGTGCCACGCACCTTCAGCACAGATCTGCTGTACTGCTGTAAAGGTAATCTCAATTACTAAATCTAGTTATGAAGGGGAATAAATCACCTAGAATTTCTTTTCCTTTTTTCCCCTTTAGGAGAGCATCTTAAAAATCATAAAAAAGAATAATTAACCATCAAAGCGAAGCTGTCCTGACACTTTAACGACAGCCTATTTTGAGACAGCAAAAGTGCAACTCAGCAGTTACATGAATGTCACAGAGCTATAAACGTTGCTTCAGCAAAGTTCCTCCTCTTCCCTTCCGCAGAGGCAGCTTCTGCATGGTGGCTCCTGACACATCCTTCCTGGTCTTGCTGTAGCTCCTGTCTCCCCAGGTGATGCTTTCTTCCCATCTTACTGTTTATTTATCCCTCCTGCTTTTCCCATTCGTTCACATGGGCATTTATCCAACCCTCTGTCTCTCCAGCCCTTTGCTTTATGCAGCACCACTCCTGCTGATCCGAGACCTCAAGCTTCCACTCTGAGTTTGGCCTCCTTATATTCTCAACCTTTGCCTCTTTTCCCTCTGTCTCTTTAATCTGCGTATCAATCTTGTTTATGGCCCCCATCACCCTGTTCATCTTGTGGATGTTACTGGCGATTTAATACGACCTGTACCCGTCTTCCCCATCTCCCCATCCCATCTCTGTGCCCAGCTGTTCTCTGTGCCAGGCAGGCAGTCCAGCAAAGGCCTCTGGCTTTTGGTTGTATTTACTCTATGTAGCAGCTCCGGAGCAGAAACTCGGCACTGAAATACGTGGGAACGCTTTCCCTGAAACACATTTCTCCCCATTTTGGGGTTGTTTTTAGAGGGCTTCTCCTGCTAGCAATGTACGAAAAAGAAAGGACAAGAAGCAAACTGAGCTGTGGCTCATCAGCCAAAATCCTGCACACCAAAGACACTACAGGGTTCCCGCGGGGACTATTCGGGCAGTGGGAAGCCCTCTTTTAGTGGTCTATAATTCCAGGCCACGGAGGTCTCAGAGAGGAAATATATGGAGCATTAAGGCAGCTGGTACCCAGCCTGGACCAGCTGTCCCTGCCAGCCTCTGGGGCTTGTGAGGCTGCTGGCCGGGGCATGCAAAATCTCCCTGCAAATCAAGCAGTTCCTGCAGTGCTGCAAGAGCTGCTGGCCACCCAGGGAGTGTAAGCTCTGATCATGTTTGCTTGGTTTATGAGAGAAGACAAACAAGGAAAATAGGATTTTTCTCATTTCTCTTCCTGCCTTGGCCCCAGCAGCCCACGGCAGTGGTGCCCACGACCAGTGTGCTTTTAGCCCATCTTGCAAATTGCAGAGAAGTCCAGATTTGGGGCCGCAGCGGCCCTGGGAGCTCACAGAGGGAGCCAGTGCTGCTGATGAATCACGTTTGATCCTCCGATCTCATTTGAAGCCGGGTGCCCCAGTGCCTTGCCTTCATCAAGGTCGAGCATTCCCCATCAAGTTGGGAACGTGTTTCTCTGTCTAGCTCCAGGACTCGTGAGGAAACAAAAGAAAGCTCATTTTCTCGCCAATTTAATTTTTAGCTTGTCAAGGACACCTGATGGTATCAGGGCTGGAACGTAACAGCTCAGCTGGAGTGGATCCCATCGGCTTTCCCGTGGCTCTGCTGCACCAGGCGGCGAGGAGAGGAGTGCAACCAGCTTTTGGCTTTCACCCATGGGGGCCGTGTTGCCAGCGGGCGCGCTGGGCTCTGACGGGAGTGTGCCGCTCCGGCATGCCTTAGCAGGACAAGCTGTGAATACCTCGACCCTCCGCTAGGCATATTATCTCCAGGCAGATATCGGAGCTCGGGCACATCCACGTCAGAAGCTTAGCGAGATTTGGGGAAGGATTAGATGTTGAAAGGGATAATAAGAAGAGTCTCAGCTACGTTGGAGAGGATAAAAGCTTAGGAGGGATAAAAGCCCGCGGTGCTGCAGGGCGTGAGGCCAATGCTAATCGTCCGGCACTGGGAGCAAGTCCTTCCTAGGGAAGTGATTTATCACATCCATGTGTCAGATTTTTGCCAGCCCCATTTCTCCTGGCCAGGACCAGCGTCTTCAGTGAGCCTTCCCTGCAACAAACGATACAATTTTTCCCCTTTTCCCCTTTCCTTCTGTGTCACCCAAGCTATTTCTCTGCCCACCTTGGACAGTCTGAGTGAGGGCACATTACATCTAGGTCCTTGCACCCGGTGCCAGGCCCTGGGCTCTCTTCTGCCAACGGGCAAGCAAACAGGTGAATCCCAGAAAACATCGACAAAAGAACCTATTTCACAGCAGCAATGACTCCCCCACACCCTGGCTCAAGAAGGCCTAGTCCCTACCTACCCTGTGGGAATGTTTCCCTCGTACGCCCAAAAACACAAACAGGAGATTTTGTGTTGAAAATGGACTTCTTAGTATCCTTAGTGTCGCATGGGCTTTGCTGAAGAGCCAGTTAAGCGTGTGCTCAGGCACAGGGCAAAACCATGATCTAGGATCATTACAGAGAGGTTTCCTAAATATTTTTGGCTTGCAAGTCTTTTGGGTAATATTGAGCAGTCAAAGCCAGCAGATTCCCTATTCACTGCTATAGCTGAGCAGTATCACAGGGATTGTTACTTTTGTATGTCCTCTCTTCAAGAGCCCTGGGTTAAAATATATGCAAGAAATAATTAAGGAAAATGGCCTGTAAAAATGGTGGTGGAGCCAAAAGAAGGAAGCAAAGCAGAGATTTTTGACCCATTTGAGTAGAAATGTGCACCTATTCCTGTGCAAAAAGTATTTTTAAGTGAAAACAAGTTTGGAAAAAAACTCCTGTGCCCAGAAAAAAAACCTCTCCTGTTCCCAGCATTAGCTGCAATGACAGTTGTAGCCAGTCACAAGATGGATGGAGAGTTAATATAGTCCTCAATCCCCCTGGCCCATTTGTATGGACAATCAGGCTTTCAGAAGGACTTATAAATATGGACACACAGGAGTGTAATGACTCCATGTGAGGCCAGGGGCCATCCACTGCCATACTCTGTCTCCAGCAATGAACTTTTCCAGGTGCTTTATTAGGAAAGGGAGAGAAACCACCGAGTGGGCTATTAGGGATAAACTGCCCAGAGGAGACATTTATTCACAGCCGCAGGTAGTTAATCGTTGCATTTACGCCATGAAGCACAGAGAGTTATGTCTATTCTAATGTCTTTTGTGTCCTGTTTAATACGTCTTTGAGCGTTGTCATTGATCGCATGAATGATGGATCCTCCTGGGCATCGTTCTGGCTCCTGCTGGGGAAGCCAGAGGGAGGGGGGAGGTGGGAGGTACCCCGGGTCCTTCCCAGGGGAAACTGTTCCTTGTAGCTCTAGATTTGTGTTTACCACTTTGGGGTGTTATGGTCAATACCATCGCCCTTGTGATATCAATACTGGTAGAAAGGGGTATCTTCTTTGCACCCTCCTCATTCTGCATGCTTCATGGCAGTGTTCAAGGGAGCAGAGTCAAACTTTGCTGTCTCATATGCTGAAATCCACCCATGGCTCTAATCATGTAATCAGCTGTTACTGGTGCCTCCATTTGTGCTAAGCACTCTAAACAGTGTAGTATGCCTTGAGGAGCTGCATCATCAGTATATAATGGCCTTCTAATACCTTAAGTACTAGTTGCTCTCCCATTCTTCTGTGCATGCCAACAGCACTTTGTAAATGTTAGCGAATTTAGTCTCCTGGTGCTCACCTGATCATAAACACTCTTGTTTTACACAAAGGGAGACTGATGCTGGAATGCGACTGTATCTCAGCAAAGCTTCCTGCTGTGCTGTCCCATTCCCAGGAAACATATGAATTCAGGGTCCTTCTCATACAGGAATCAGGTGGTGGGAGTGTTTGTGGCTGGCAGGGCAGCACAGTATTAGGTATGTTCTCCATCTAGGAGCTTTGGAGATCCAGCATGACAACCCCCATCAGAAATGATCTGGGAAGAGCCAAAGCACCCAGAAGCAGAAGAACAGATTTGCTGACCTCTGTTTTCTATGAGCTGGGGATCACTCAGAGGAGAGGCAGGAGTGGAGAAGGTAATTAAAGCTAGAGTGAAGGAGCCCAGTGACTGTATATTTTCTATGGGTCCTCTTTCTTCCATACCATCTTGGCCCTTTTTGTCGTGGGTGGGAATCAACATTACAAGAGTCAAGAATCCCACAGAGACCTGGCCATCAACCTCTGAAATCTGCTCTTGAGACTTAGGCAGAACAGTGCATTCAGGGACCCACCAGCTCTTTCTGTCCCCCTCCCCCAGGAGAAAACAAGTTCACATTGACACTGGGGACCTCCTGGACCCAGTGACTCACCAAACCCTGTCAATCCCGTATTGTTTGGCCAACATAGAGAATGGATTATGCCAGCATCGATAGCACAGCACAGCTAAGCACAGTCATCTCCTCTGCAGGTCGGGGGAGGCTCTGACTCATGCCAGCAATGTGGGAAGGCACACGCCTGGTGGCAACGGGTGCTGAGAAATGAATTCCCCTTGAGGGCCTGGGAAGAAACCCACCCCATTGTCCTTGCCACAGGGATGAGGAGTGACTGGGGCTGAAGCATGGAAGTGCCCAGCTTCTTCAGTATTGCTAATGGTGGCTGCAGTCACACAGCGACAAGAGCTGTGCTGGACTCATTACCACCTTTTCCCAGCCTACTGCTTGGGAGAAATGAATCAAGGGGTCAGTGTTGGGGCCAGTCCTCTTTAATATCTTCATCCATTCTCTGGATGAGGGGATTGAGGACACCCTCAGCAAATTTGCAGATGACACCGAGCTGGGAAGAAGAGTTCATCTGCTTGAGGGTAGGAAGGCTCTACAGAGAGATTGGGGCAGGCTGGATTGATGGGCTGAGACCAGGTGCATGAAATTCAACAAGGCCAAGTGCTGGGTCCTGCACTTGGGTCACAACAACCCCATGCAGCGCTACAGGCTTGGGGCAGAGCGGCTGGAGAGCTGTGTGACAGAGAAGGATCTGGGGGTGCTGGTCAACAGCCGGCTGAGCACGAGCCAGCAGTGTGCCCAGGTGGCCAGGAAGGCCAAGGGCCTCCTGGCTGGTATCAGGCACAGTGTAGCCAGCAGGAGCAGGGAAGGGATCGTCCCCCTGTGCTCGGCGCTGCTGAGGCCACCCCTTGAACACTGTGTTCAGTTTTGGGCCTCTCACTACAAGAAGGACATTGAGGTGCTGGAGCGCATCCAGAGCAGGACAACGAAGCTGCTGAAGGGGCTGGAGCACAGACCTTACGAGGAGCGGCCGAGGGAGCCGGGGTCATTTAGTCTGGAGAAGAGGAGACCTTATTGCTCTCTATAACTACTTGAAAGAAGGTTGTAGTGAGGCGAGGGTCACTCTCTTCTCCAGAATAACTACCAAAAATAGTACAAGAGGAAATGTCCTCAAGCTGCGCCAGAGGAGGTTCAGGTTAGACATTA
The DNA here is from genome assembly GCF_059628265.1 of Tinamus guttatus. Lineage (NCBI taxonomy): Eukaryota > Metazoa > Chordata > Aves > Tinamiformes > Tinamidae > Tinamus > Tinamus guttatus. Next base: position 2,621,563 of record NW_028288749.1, read on the forward strand.
GGAAGAATTTCTACACAGAAAGAGTAGCCCAGCATTGGAACAGGCTGCCCAGGGAAGTGGTGGAGTCAGTGTCCCTGGCAGTGTTCCAGAAATGTGTAGTTGAGACACTTAAGGACATGGTTTAGCAGGATGACTTTGAAGGGTTTATGGTTGGACTTGATCTTAAAGTTTTTTTCCAACCACTAGGATTCCATGATTTTGTGTTTCTATGCAGAAGGTGAATGGCGTGGATGTGGCACCCCAAAGCATTGAGAGGTCTGCATGCTTGGCTCAGCTGTCACATGAGCCTCTTTGGAAAATAAACGTCCAGAAAACACAAGGCACTGGTGCCAACCTGATCTGCTCGGACAACTCCACACCACACAAGTGCTTATTAAAAAGCCATCAGAGCCCACGCTGACTCAAGCCATATGCTAGCGGGGGACAGCACACACGCTATGATCAGAGCAAGACAGGACAGATGTCTACAACAGCACTATCTTGGCACAGTGTGGGACGACAAGGACACATCTTGCTCTCTTGCATGTCACTCCAGATCCCTGGATTGAACTCCACTCCCAGGTGAGCAGCACATGGAGAGGGACTGCTTCAGAGTGACCTCTGGGGATGTGGAAGTGACTCTCCTGGGCTGTCAGCAGCGGCACGAAGACAAATCCTTCCCTGCGATGAATTACCACGACTGTCTTCAACTTGCATTGCCCCTTACTCAGTGTAAAGGTTACAGCATGACACTCACATCCAGGTAAACTTGGGACAAGCGCCTTTCTCTGGTTCTGGAATGGATTTTGCATGCAAGCAGGCCATGGGAGCCTGCTCCAGCTTCTGTATTGTGCTGCTACCTTGCATAGGAAAATACAGTTACATCAAATGCAAAGATCAGAAATCCCTCAAATTTCACTCCCAGCATTCATTCTAAGCCTGCTGTGAGCTCTGTGCCTCTTTCTCTTTAACGAGCGAGGAGTCTGGGCCTCTCCTCTCAGATGGCTGGAAGCTTGCAGATGACCCAGGCCTGCCTTCAGCTGCAGGCTTGGGTTCGGGGCACTGCAAGCTGCGCTCCCACAGGGCTGTCTCTCGCTGGCTAGTGCCAGAGCAGGAGATGGGAGAGCATTTCTGCAGAGCCTGGGGCAGCAGTCTTGCACTGGCTTTGCTCTGGGCACTGCTCCTTGGCTGATGGATTAATCAGCTGCAGTTAACTGGCTTCATCCCAAAAGTGCCATCAAGCCACACCAAAGTTTATAGACTATGCTGTGCAACACAGATTTCAGCTAACCAGACGTCTAGGCTGAAGACAGGCTGGCCCTCCCAAATGCCACTGTGCCATCTTATCAGTCACATCCTTCCCCTTCTGTTTTACAGAGCTTGGCTATTCCTCACCATGCTGTGCTGAGCTGCTATTCTCCAAGGATCATGTTTCCCCATGTCCAGTGGGGGCTCAGAAATACTGCAAGGCTGGCAGGGAAATGGTGCAGCTACTGCAACTACTCAGTTTCTATTGCTCTCTGCACCCAGGAATGGCAGTGGTGCGGGCTGTGCCTCCTTTCCCCCTAAATTGCTGCTCCTGCCTGGGGCAACACAGTCCTGCTGATCCATCAGCTCTCACGAGGGACTCTTCTGAGATTAACAACCAGCCGCCCTTGCCAAGACAATCGTTGTGGAGACTCGTCCATTAGAAGCCAGCCTTCCCTTCACATGAATTGCTGAATAGGGTCATAAATTTCCCCCACAGCTGGTCGGCATGCTTGGCCAGACCACGTCAAAGGACCTGGGTAAAGCCAGTCTGCAAACAGCGTGTCAGTGCCCAAGAGGCAGCGATACCTCACAGGCACTTCCAGAGCAGACATTTTTGAAAATGAGCAAAGGTAATATCTTACTCTTTTCTGTGGTGCAGTCAGGACTGCTTTACCCACCCTAGGACAAATGCATTGAGAAGAAAGGTTTTGCCCAATGAAAGTGCTGAGTTCCCCAGCCCTTAGGAGAAGCCCACTGAGGAAGGGTCAATTTTCTAGGAGGGAGAGGCAACAACTGCCCTGACCTCACCTCTGCTGTTGGCCCAGAGAAGCATAAGGATGAATGCTTTCCAGCTCAGCCTCTCCTGGTCATTAATCAGACAAGGGGAGGAAACAAAATCAGAGGCATATTGCAGGTTTCTGGAGCTCATCAGCTAGAGGTGCTGTGTGAATGGGGCCAGCACCAGGCAATCAGTAGTAGGAGGACCAGAGCAGCGCTCAGGAAAACAGCAGCAGAAAGGACCATGGTACCCAGCCCTGGGCTCTGCAGATTTGGTGAGTAGAACATTCAGTATTGCACATCCAAAGAGTCCAGGGATCATTGTGAAGGGAAAAAAGCTGCAAAGTTTGGTTTCAGAGCTGTCTTGGATGGTCCGTCTCAGACCCTCATACTGGGTTTGGGCAAATGCACAACAACCTTCCCAAATGCGCTCTTGAGGAAGAGTCTTCCAGCAGCATACTGTCTGAAGAGCACATCTAGGGGAGCTGGTCCTGCTTGGCACCCTGTGGCAATCACAGCTGGGTGGCAGGAAGGGACATTCACCAACAGCAGAGCTTGGGGCATGTCTGCCAGCACCACAGAGCTGTGCTTCTGATGTGGCAGCCGTTTCAACCCACAGAATTTGACCATTCCAGGGCCTCCTAGACAGTACCCCGATACCAGCAAGTGGGAAATCATACAAGAAGCCTTGCCATCCTCAATGTTACACTAAAATCAAGGACAACTCAGCTTTCACCTGTGACTTAATGTGCATTTTTTTAAGTTCAGATGTAAAACTGAGGTCCTTGCCGTTTATAGTGATTAAAAGTCCCCTGGTCCATTCTGCAAAGGGTAGGCATATTAACCCAGTGAACTGGCTGTGCTCCACTAACCACATCCTCATCGCATAAATTCCCTTGGCATTTTAAACTGCTATAGTGCTCTTTTTCTAAAACTGCTGCCTACTCTTGCTTTGCTCTTTTATAAAGCAACAGAGATGGCTGTATGTCGAGGTTGGGCATTTGCAGTTTCTCTTACTTCTTGGCAATCCTGTAGCACAAGTGATGTTACAAAGAAGAAAAAGCCCATTACCAAAGCCTCAGGCATAAGTACATCTCTATCATAATGAAATAATTTCTTTTTGTTCCAATTAATATCCTCAAAATGCATAACTAGAAAAGAAAGATCACTTGCATATATCCCTTGATGCTCCCAACCCAGGTCATCCATGCAGTAGACAGACATCAAAGTGGACATTAGACCAACAGATCTCGCAGCTGACTAAAGTCTCTAATCAAGGCCTCTTTAATACATCAGTCTTGTGCTTTTCTCTGCTTTGGTAGGACTCTTATAAGTCACAAGAAGAAAGACTGGGCAAATTAACTAGAAAAAAATTCAACAGAGGGAGTGAGGAAAAACTACAAATCAGCAATATGAGTGGCTGAAAAACAGTGCTGGTTGTGTTGCTGTCAGCTTTGGCAGGGGCGGGTCTGTTCATTTTTTTCCTGGAGGATGTGTGTTTTCCTCAGTTCCTCTTGTCTCCTAAAAACTGTGTCTCACTTTGGAGGAAGAAGGAGACTAGGGGCCAATTTTCATGAAAGCTGGGGGTATTTAAGATCTTCGAAACCTTTGAAACCATTGCCTGAATGGGTTGAAATTCAGAAGTTAGCAGGGGGACAGATGGGTGCATCTGTGTATGCAGAAGATGTGATTGCATAAGCCTTGTTTTATAAGAAACTAGAATAAAAATGAGCTAATGTGAAGCTCTGAGTGGAGGATCAGAAGAAGATGCTGACTCCCTAGAGATGATGCAGAGATGACAGGATTCAGCTTGCATTCTCTCCAAGGAAAGGCACCAGTGGCAATGTGATATCAGGAACAATAAGGCGAGATCAAACAGTCTTATCCACAAGAGGAACCCTGCCCCAGCAGGGAAGAAAAGACCTCATGTTGCCTCGCTCGTGCACGCAAGCGGGCAGCAAAGGACCAAGGGATGGGAGCTACGAAGCCCTGTTACCCATCAGGAGAGCATCATACCTATGAAGCAACTCTTGAGTATGGCTCCCAGTGCTCCCTTGTCCTTCTGCATTCATACTCACCTCTCTCCTTCCTTCTTAGAGCTCCCTCTTTAATGAAAATCTGCCTTACTTGATCTTTCCTTCTACCATACTGTTCATCTCTTTCTGGCATATGCACTCATGCTAATTTGAGGAGCTGGCTGAATTTGCCTCAACAAAGAGCCTGAAGACTTCCCTACTCTGGTCAATAAAATAAATAAGTAAATATAAAAATAATTTTAAAAAGTAAAGAGGCATACATCCAGCTGCTCACTATGGATGGGCTTGCCCTGACTGAAGATGTTTCCTCTTGGCCTGCTGAGACGTGATCTGCATTGCAAATGAAATAAAAGGGAGGTGATCACCTACACATCCATGAGCATCACCTTGCCATGTTGCTGAAGATCACAGCTGAGTTTGCTTGTGCCTTGCTGCCCCCATCTGCACATGCCAGCCAGGACCCCCATGTTGAGACACTCCTCATTCTTAGCTATGAGCCCTACACTGGATGCCTTCACCCTGACACCACTGCCTGCTAACTCGCTTTTTACATTGCCTCTGAAGATCTTGCCCTCCCTTTTCCAGTTACCTGTCTCTCTCTCTCTTTTCCTCTTAGCTCCTCATTGTCACTCTCACTCTTGCCCTGGTCCTACCAGCAATAACAACAGCCCTTCCCCAGCATTCCTTTAAGCACTTTGCAACTCATTCCCTTCTTTCACTCTCCTTATCTCTTCCCCTTTCATCTCCTCTTTTCTGATTCTGTTCTTTTGTGTTGCTGTCTTTCTCTGCTCAGTCCCTTCTTATCTCTTCCTCCCTCTATCCCTCTCTCTCTCCAGCTTTGTTTACACCACTAAAACACTTGTCCAGGTCATGCACGTTTGCCTGATAAACACATTTCCATTGATTGCTTGAAAGGAAATCCTCCAGAGCAGCAGATTCTTAGCTCTGGGGATCAATAACACCTCCAAATCCCTTTTATCCCCGTTCCTCAATCCTAGCCACTCAGAGTTTGGAGGTGGTGGGACTCATGGGCAAATGGCTTTTGGAGACCCACTCCTCAGACAGGGCAGAAGACTGAGGAGCTGAATGAGGAGCAGGGATTGCTGCACCCGGTGATCAGGAAGGGCTCAGGGGCACCACATTGGCAGGGCCTTATGAGGCCCAAGAGAAGGTGCTCAGTGAAGGAGCAGTGCCAAGAAGACTGTGCCAAGCCATGCCACACAGCCTTAGGCTTCATCAGCCTCTTGCTAAGCCCTGCATGCAAAAGACCTCCAAAACTGTGAGAAGCTCCTGTGCAACACCCTGCAAGAGATGGACTCCCTCAGTGTGCTAATGCACTTGGAACAAGGAAGCTAGTGCATTTCTATAGCGAGTGATTTAGCCGTAAATCTGCAATCAATAAAGAGAAATTTAAAGGGATTAAGCTTGCTGCCTCTGCTGCAAATGAGATACTCCCCATTGGTCTCTGCTCTCCAAAAGCCGCTCGACAGCACATAACTTCACTGCTGCAGGATCTCGAGGCCTCCTCCGCTGCCACGGGGTTATGGTATAGCAATGAACTATATCATAATGCTCTAGGGAAAGTCCTAGAGCAAAGATTTCTAGGCTTGTGAGTAGAGCTGGGACCACCTTCTCCCTATAGCCTGACACTGCCCAGGTCTGGAAATACGTTTTCCAAGTGGTAGAAGGGGAGCCTTTACTCCCACCTGCTTGGAAAACAGAAACGCCTTGGTGAGTGGCAGGTGAGAAGTGCGGCTGCAGGTACCAGCCCAGGGTTTTGACACACTCCTGGAGTCCTTACTGATGCCAACTGTTCAATCAGATTTGTCCATAAGGAACCCCTACCACCAAGTCCTGCTGTGCATGAGCTGTGATTACATCTGCGGAGTTTTGTTTTCTCTGCATTGGACAAAACAAGATTCTCAATGCTGAGGAAACATTTAAAATTTCAGCATGAAGTTATGTGTCCCTTCAGGAGCCAAGGCCTCTTCTCTGTGCCCTGTGTGGCTCTGGGAAGCAGCAAGGTAAATGCAGCTTTCAGCAACCTGCTCCCCCACTCATGTGAGAGTGCCGAGAGCTCCTTGATGAAGGGCGGCGTGACATGAGCTCCCGATGAAGGGGAGGACGCTTCCAAAGAGCTAATCTGAAGGTGCAGGATGATAGAGGGAGATGCTGGGCAAAACAGTCCTGTGGCCTGAACTTGTCTCTGTGGCGGCTGGCTTTTTGTAGAGCCAAACAGTAGGTGTCATTCAGCATCTAAGTGTTATCTTCATAACCACTCAAAAGATGGGTCTCCAGGGGCTTGGGAAAGCGCACAACTCTCGGTCACAAGAGGGGACCTGACACAGTCCTTCTGGCCCGCAGCATGGCTGCTGTTTGAGAGCTCCCAGAAGCTTCTTGTTGCACAAGAGCAGGGCAGGAGGGCAGGGAGGACACTGTGCCCATTGAAACTTCCTGCGTGCTTGAGGGATGTCTCAGACATCCCCAGGTTTTGCCTATAGAGTTATGGAGCTAGCAAGACGGTGGTTGCACCACTTTAAATAAAAATCCTCTTGATATGCTTGATCTCCTAAAGTAGCAAAATATCTAGTTTTAGGTCCTAACAGTGAGGCACATTTTACCCTGAGAGGAGGTGTGCAGGATTACAGCATCATCTCCTGGAGATCTGGGACACGGGCTTGACGCAGAGTGAATGACCTTTGATTTTTCCCAAGCAAGTGCTATCAGGAACGGCAGCACTATCATCTCCCTTGCTTTCAGTGAGAAGGCCATAACATGCCAGAAGCAGCCCACATCATTGGCTAAAGAGGTGTTTTTTTTTTTGCACTAAAGATGTAGAGGTGCTAGAGCGATGGTACAACCTATTGTCAAAATCAATGCCTAGACCCCCACGAGCGCTTCACCTTCTTTGGTGAAGCACAAAGTGGCTGAGAATTGCAGCCAAATGAGTCTTGCGATTTGTTATGGGGGAAAAATAAGTTACAATAATAAAGCATGGGCTAGAAAACCAGCCCAAGTGCTCTGAAAGGCAAGGCTGTCCCTACAAACCCTTGGAGTCCTGAGCTGAGGAAGTCAGCAGAGCACTGCAGGGTGGGACATGAGTCACTCCATTGAACTCAGAGTTTCCACAAGGCTTTAATAAAGTCCTTCCACAGAGGCTATGAAGAAAACTGAGTGGTAGAGTCTGTCATGAGGCTGTGAGAAGGGGACGGATCGATCATCAGCTATTGCTGTGCACGCGCATTAAGAGAGGGACATCTCAGTGAGCCATGCAAAACACAGTGTTATTTAGGGCAGCAGTGTCCATGGGAGCTCCAGGAGAGCCATAAGGCAGAAACTGGCTGAGAGGGTGAGGAGGGAAAGCAGGGCAAGATGTGGGAGGTAGGGAAACAACTTGAGCAGCTCCCACGAACACTGACAGCTTCTGAATTAACTGCTACCCGCTCTGGAGAAGGTGATGTGCAGCAACTTGTGCTGGGCTCTGCCAGGGGAAAGGAGCATCATGGGCAGAAGGCGAGCTGACTCCAGGCCCACATCATCCCCAGGGATGGCCAGGGCACTGGTGCTGCCCATCAGGGACGCGTGAGGCATCAATCTGACGCGGCTCATGAAACCTGCCCTGCCGAGATGGATTTTTTAATTGGATTGTGACAAACGTTTAATACCTAGCGGAGCTCGCGCCGGCACAGTTAATTAAGACTATGACTAATCCAATTCACTCGTGGGAGCCTGGGAGGAGATGAGCGCGGGTGCGCGACTGCACACATGTGGGGTGGAAGACGGACGGGGTGAGACCATCTGCTTGCGTGCATGCAGGGACGTGATGAAGCAGGGCCTTTCCCTCCTGGTTTTCTCTTCCCCATTTTCCCTTTTCTGGAGGACCTCAGAAAGCCATCACATTTTTCCTTGCTTGACCTTCCCCATCAGCCAGTGCTGCACCAAATCTGGATGGGGAAACAGAGAGTGTGGAGTGGCCTCGGCTCCCCAGTTAGTGCCAAGGGGCAGAGAGATGCTAACTGCAATTAGTGCACAGCAATATCCAGCCCCATCCTGGCTAATTGGGATTATTGAATAATTGCTGGGTGCGGCGAGAGAAGAACTGGCACTTCCCCAGCTGCCCGGCCTGCTCAGAGGGTTTCCGACCACGGTGGCGCCAGCTGTGGCAACATCTGCACACTGCTCGCTGCTGAGTTTATCAAGAAGACAAGAGGGGCTCTCTTGGCCAGGGAGCTGGGGCTGTCGCGGAGCGGCGCAGCACAGCGTCTGCCCCAGCCGGGGAACAGGGCACGGATTGAACGAGGCGCCCGTGGAGGCGGAGGGGGATAAATGGTGCTTTTCAGCCGTGCCGAGAGGGGCTGCTCGCCGCTGCATCCCTGCTTGCGGGGAATAATGACCCGAGCTGAAATTATTTACTAAATGAAGCCCTTCTTCAAGTGCTATCCTGGTGCTTGCATTACGTAATGAATTAGCTGTGCGATTAAAGATAAGTTTAGCGCCTGCGCTTTGCAAAAGGGCTTTTGCCCAAAGTCTCGGCACAAGCGAAAACTCATGGGACTGGGGCACGTGCCCGGAGCCAGCCAGGCCATCTGCATGGATGAGGCCCAGAGGTGGCAGTAAAGCCTGGCCGCCGGCAGGCCCCAAAGACAAGAAGAGCCACTGAAGGGCATTGAGTGGCCTCCGGCATAGACGACACGTTCTCTGCGCCTCCGCTCCCGCCGGCCTGCGCTGGAGCCATCTGCCCGCCTCACAAACGCGCTCTTTATTTCTAGCCCGCTGGCAGCAGCGCGACAGGAAGGATGGTGCTCAGCACAACGTGGCCTTAGCCAGTGGGGACCCTGCTCTTGCCTCCGTATACCCTTATTAACCTGTCGTGTTTGAGCAGACGGGTGGCCCTGGCTCACTTTCAATGCACTTCCTCTTAATGCACTTTCTTCCAATGTAGCTTAAACGCACTCACATGCGAGGCCAGGCATGTGGGCAGCTCAGCCAGGGGAAAAGCATGGGGATGACTGTGCAGTGGCCTTCCCCAGCCTGCATGGGACTGGAGTGATCCTGACTCGGCTGTGGAAGCACCATAGGTAACGCCAGAGCCCACGGCCCAGGGCTGTGGGGGATCTCAAAGTGAGGCAAATCACTGCATCTTCCGCAAAACTGCCCTTGAAAAGAGGTGCTTGGGGTGTTTCCTGCAATCACTATGCCTTTGGAAGGGCATGAGGCCCATGAGTATCTGATGTTTCGTAGTGTGGTTGTGTTTGCACAAGGCGCCCACAGAGCCCCGCTGCCGCTCCCAAGCGGAGGACGGGGTCTGTGGCTGCAGGGCCGAACCCAAACACAGACTTCACTGGTGGCATGTGGATCACCTGCCACAGGAACTGGGCCCAGGAGAGCCTTGGCTTTTGGGTTTTAACAAAGCTTTTGAGCCGCATTAAACTCCATTTATACCTCTATAAATACAGATGGCACCGAACAGGAGCTTTGCCAGGCCATTTATAAGCTCTCGGGGGGAAGGTGACATTTGGCAGCAGGGGCAGCTCTGCCGCGGACCTGCCAGCATCTCCCAAGCCCCTTGTGCTGCCTCCCAGCTGGCAGGTCTGCACCTCAGCGGCCCCAGCCTCGACACTCATGTGCCAGCAGGACAGCAAGCAGTAGCTGAGGGGATATTATGGAAGTGAGCAAAGGATTTTTGAAATGAGGAGTCATGAGATGGGGAAGAAGGAAGAAGCAGAAGGCAAGTGGAGGTTGGCTCAGTTCCCAGCTGCAATCCCTTGCCCTTTCTGCCTCCAGTCCGGTTGCCCCAACCCTGAGCGCCCTAATGGCCCCTCATCCACGTCCCTTGAGCAGGGAGGAGAGGAGGACTGAAGCATGGCCATGCTCAAGTCTGGCCTTAATAAAGCAGAATGGAGCTGCTTGCTAAACCAGATCTGTGTAGTGCCAGCCACAGGCGAGCCTGTGCTACTGGCATGCCAGTGACACAGAGTGAACCAGCTCCACAGTGGCGACGGGATTTGCCCTGCTTTGCTGTGTCCCCTGTGCTCAGCTTGCAGTGAAGGACAGGGAGAATAGGTCCTTTCAGGCCTCACAAAACCCAATTTAAGCAGCTCCTTTTGAGAGCAGCAAGAACGTAGTCACCTGAGAGGGACAATCTTTATCTAAAGGTCAGCGGAAGTGGTGCTGGGCACCATGGGATTTGGTTCAAGTGGTCTGTTAACAAAAGCCTGGGCTGCCTTGCGAGCGATGCTGGGCAAAAGCTTGTGCTTGGGAAAACCCATACCCTGAGCAACAGCTGCACAAATGGCACGTGCCTAGACAGCAAAGCCAAATCCTGCTGGGGAGGAGCTGGGCAGCTCGATTCCGGGTCCCAGGGAGGAACTGCAATCACTCTGGGGCTTCAGAGAGGCTGGGACGTGGGCAACAGCCTGCATTGCCACCCTGGCCAGCGCTTGTTCCTCCAGCTCTCCTCCTAGCCCAGCCTGTCTCAGAACAGGGGGCAGCAGCCTGTCTCCTTGGGGCAGTTAGAGATATCTCTGCAGTGAGGGTTATGTGAGGCCAAGAGCAGTGACTTGGTGGAGGGGACACAGCTGGGACTGGGCCATGGGATGGGGTGGGGGGACAGCTGAGTCTGATGCCATTGATGTTTCCTGTCTCATTACAGATACAATTAAAAGGGAAGCGGATGATCCTGGCACTCCCGCCATGGCTCGGGGCTTATCTTTTCCACTTGGGCAGCTCCATCAATGAAGTGACTTCATCCACCGTCAAATTTATGACCACTTCATGTTTGTTTATATAATGTGTTTAACCATCTACTTTAAACCCTGTGCACCCATACTCGCTAATCAACATTTCTGGTACTCTCTGCACTCATTATGCGCTCGGTAGAGAGGAGTGCAAGCACATGGGAGGCCGGGGGCTTGTGCTGGAGACTGGAGCCACCCCAGGGTGGGAAGAGCATCCCCAGGCTGCAGCACCCTGTGCTCGGCACGGCGCTGGGGCGCTGGTGATGCAGCTGTGCCCATCCAGGCTCCTCTGCTTGGGAGCATTTGGCTGCCAGCGGGCACAGGAGGCTCCTTGGAGGGCAGCCCTGCAGCTGGGCATGCAGTGGGGAGGGCAGCCAGACCTGTGAGCCTTACCCTGAGCTGAGGGCTCTGCAGGCATCTGCTCTGTCCCTCGCATCGCGCCCACCCCTGCCGGAGCTGAGCCCAGGACAAGCTCCCCGGTGCTCCCTGGCTCACGTCCTGCTCTTCCCCCACAAAGTCACCGCCCCGCTCACCTGTCTGCCCTGCCTCCTCCTCCTGCAGGCTCCCGGAGCTGCATTTTCGCTGCCTGCGGACACAAGTCCCCGGGGACTTCCCTCATGGCAAGGGGGAAAGCCGCAAGGATGCGGCCAGCAGCAGCTTTCCAAAAACCTCTCGCAGCGCTGCCCTCCCTCCCACAAGTCAGCAGGCCCTGAAGTCCTGTGCCGGCAGCTACTGAGCTGTCCCCAAGACACCGAGGCTTTCCAGAGGAGCATGGCACAGCCCTGGGCAGCCAGGATGTGAAACTCCCCCAGGTAGATGCAGGAGGGAACATTTAATCCAATTCAACTCCCTGAGCCCGATTCACCCGGTGGTGGCATAGCAGTGAGGAGCTCCTGCTGTCCAGGCACTACGGCAGGACAGGCAGGAACGCCGCCTCCCTCTGCACTGCACAGGACCCTGGCAACCCATCGCGCCTCTGGAAAGCATCTCTGCCCCTGCCTCTCCCCCCAGGACAGATGGTTTGTGCCAGGAGCTGTAACAGGTAACCGCTAATGGAGTGTGTCCGATTCATCTGGGCTGAGGAAACACCAGCACTTTCCCCTTCTCCAGCTGCTTTGCCACCACCGTGCTCACCTTGCAGGAGGAGAACTTGGCCGACTGGCTGAGACCTTGCAGCTCAGCTCATGCTCAGGAAGTACCAGCTGGGTGTGAGCCTGCGGCAAGCCTCTTACAGGGCAGCCCGGCGGGCTGAGCTGACTGCTTTGGAGACAGGCGCTATGGAGGCAGAGGGAGGAGGAGGCCTGAAAGGCCTAGGAAATTCGCCGTGCAGTGGTGGAACAGCTCTTTCCTCTGTTGTGTTTCCCCCATGCTGGTACCCAGTGCTCCACCTCAACTCTGCCTGCACCAAAGCGATGGGCCGCTTGTGTTTGCCCTCTGCATTTTGGCTAGGAGGGCATGAAGCAGGACCAAAGTCTGGGTTTTGCTCCCCAAAGCAGCAGCGTAAAAGATATCTCTGAGCAGCCAGCAGAAGAGGCAAAAAAAACACATCCAAACTTTGAGTGGAGATTTCAACCAGAAAGTGCGGATTAACATTGATCCCCCTGCTCAGCAGAGAGCCTGGGTGGCTGTGGCAAGTGCTAGCAGTGTCTTAGGAAAGGAGGCAGTTGTGCATGTGTGGGGATAGCTGTACCTGAGGGTTTCCACCCTGCTTGCATTGCAGAGCCCAGCCCGAGCATGGGGTGTCCGGGCACACATGGAGCAGAAATTGGGCTCAGCCCATGGTAAAGGGGAAACACAGGAGGGAGGAACTGGGGTAAAGAGAAACAAGCACAAAGAGACACCCAGCATGATGCGGGACAGAGCATTTATGTGACCAACCCAACACTTCCCCTTAATACACAGCAGGATGCAGCCCCCTCGCAAGCCCAGACCATCCATGACACAGATGCCAGAGGCCAAATTTCTTTAACCTCATCCAAACAGAAGGAACTTAAAAAAAAAAGAAAAGAAAAGAAAAGAAAAGTGAATGCAGCAATCCTATTACCCCTTTCCCCACAAATGCACTGAGCACTAGCAACTGAGCTAAACTCTGCACCGAGGGCCAAGCCAGCCTTCCTCTCCGGAGACCCCTGAGTGACTTCCGTGGCCACCCTCAGCTATCACACACCTTCGAGGGGAAAAAGGGCGTAAGAGGGGTCTGCCCCACGGCTGAATGCGCCGAGCCCCAAAGCCCTCTGAGATGCAGAGAGTGGAGCCCCTGGAGCTCGGAGCACTGAGCGCAGAGCCCCCGGAGCACAGCGCCTCGCAGTGCGGAGTGCGGGGCATGGGGCACGGAGCCCCCAGAGCGCGGAGCCCGCGGAGCACGGAGCGCTGAGCTCGGAGCCGCCGGAGCGCGGAGTGTGGAGCGCAGGGCATGGAGCCCCCGGAGCGCGGGGCGCGGAGCCGCTGGAGTGTGGAGCCCCCGGAGCTCGGAGCCCCCGGAGCTCGGAGCCCCCGGAGCGCGGAGCCCCCGGAGCGCGGAGCTCGGATGCTCCGGAGCTCGGAGCGCGGGGCGCTGTCCGCGGTGCTGAGGGCGCGGGCGGGCACTCACCGGGCTGCGGCGCCGGGCGGGCCGGCGCCTCCTGCCGCCGCCGGAGAAGAAGACCAAGAAGAAGAAGCCGGGACGAAAGTCGGGCGGCCCCGCTCCACCGGGGGCAAATCCTTCCCGCCCCGGCCCGGCCCGGGCTCGGCCTGTGCGCCCTGCCTGGCGCCGGCCGCCCTACCGTCTGCTGCGGCGCGGAGCGGCGAGCGTCGGATGGCTCCGCCGTCGCTCCCTCCCCTTGCTTAAATTTCAGCAGCTTTTTTTTTTTTTTTTTTTTCCTTTTTCCTTTTTTTTTTTTTTTTTTCCCTCCTCTTCCCTCTTTTCCCTTCCCTCCCCGCTCCGGGCTCTCCCAGCTCCCTGCAAACAGCCACCTAGTGGGCAGAGACGGGAGGAAAGTCCCGCCCGACCCCCCTCCCCAGCAGTGCTGCATCACCTCCCAGCCAAGCCTCCTGCGGGGCCCGGCGGCACCGGCGCGTCCCCCGCTGCGGGGGCTGCAGCTTCTCACAGCCCCTCTGGGCGCAGAGAGGCCATGGGGTGTGTAGCGCAAAGCAGCGGCTCGGAAATGAGTAGCACGAGCGGGAAATAGCAAGAGGAAATTGCAAGGGGGCAAAGCATCCGAATAGGAGCGGGCAGGAGAAGGCAAATGCTGCAAGAAAAACAAACTAACTGGTTTGGGGCTTCTTATTCCTAGCAGTGGATGCAAACCAGCGTGCAGGCTCCCCCTAGGAAGGTTTAGGTCTTCTCCCTCCCCAAAGGTTAGCAGCAGAGGACACTGTCACTAGCGGGGAGCTTTCCTGCCTTGCTGGACACTGCTCGCTGTCCGCCTGGCCAGCAGCGAGGTCAGGCCCACAGCCCTCCGTCTGCGCAGGGAGAGGGAGCTGCTTCTGCAGGAGAGGGAGGCAGCAAGCAGGAGCACCAAAGACCTCCCTCATCCAGATACTCTGGCAGTCATGTCCAGCTTTCTTTCCAAGCAAGGTTGGAGGAGGTTGCTGCACAGCCACACAGTGTTATCCCCTGGAGGACCTGTAAAAAGTCTTTTTCCTGGCAGCTGACCTCTCAAAGATGTCCAGGAGAATTTGAGTTGACTTTTTCACAAGGACAAGTGCATGTCCTGCACCTGGGGAGGATTAATCCCCAGGCACTAGCACAGACTAGGGGTTGACCAGCTCCACGGAGAGGGATTTGGGAGTCCTGGTTGACACCAGGTTAACCATGAGGCAGCAGTGTGCCCTTGTGGCCAAGAAGGCCAATGGGCTCCTGGCTGCAGCAGGAGGAGCGTTGCCAGCAGGGTGAGGGAGGGATCCTGCCCCTCTGCTCAGCTCTGGGGAGGCACCTGGAGCACTGGGTGCAGTTCTGGGCTCCCCAGGACAAGAGGGACGTGGAGCTTCTAGAGAGGACCCAGCGCAGAGCCATGAAGATGATGAAGGGACTGGAGCTTCTATCACGTGAGGAAAGACTAAGCGAGCGGGGCCTGGTTAGCCTGGAGAAGGCTGAGAGGGATCTGGTCAATATGTTCAAGTACCTGAGGGGTGAATGTAGGGAGGATGGGGCCAGGCTCTTCTCGGTGGTGGCCAGTGACAGGACAAGGAGTAATGGGTACAAGTTGAAGCGCAGGCAGTTCCATCTCCATGTGAGGAAGAACTTCTTTCCTGTGAGGGTGCCAGAGCCCTGGCACAGGCTGCCCAGAGAGGCTGTGGAGTCTCCTTCTCTGGAGATCTTCAAGCTCACCTGGATGCCACGCTGTGCCCTGTGCTCTGCGTGTCCCTGCTGGAGCAGGGGGTTGGACTAGGTGATCTCTAGGGGTCCCTTCCAACCTTTAGCCTTCTGTGATTCTCTTTGCAGGTTTGGAGTCACTGGAAGCTGTTTATGAATTCCTGACAAATTCAACCAATTACTATCACTCAGCCCAAATACTGCAGCAAAGATTCAGAAAAGGCTATACTGTTGTATTTTAACATATTCAGAGATTTCTGATTCCTTTTGACTTTGAAATTTATCTGAATATTCAGAGCAATAAGCCCTCAAAAGCTTTTTGCTCAACAAGAAACTGCATTGTTGTTGGTGGAGGGTTGTTTCCAGCTGAGCTGGCGAACCACTGTTTAAAGAGAAATTCCAGCTAATTACACATACATCTTCAGACATAGTTTCCACAGGTGGCTCACGTTCTCCTAGCAAGCTGATCCTTCAGCTAATCCTCATTCAGCTCCTGAGGAGTCAAGCAAGACCTCCCTTAATCCTGATGAAAAGACGGCCCTGACAGTACCTGTAGCTCTGAAGGTAGGACCTAATTTCCTGGTTTCCCCATGTCACTCAGGCAAACTGCCTAGTCTACCTCCCACTTGTGCAAAACAAAGGTGCGCTGTGAGACCGAAGGCCATTAATAACTCTGAGACACTTCAGCTCTGCAGGTAAGTGCTTGCTTAAATGCAAAGGAGTCAAGAGCACACCCACACATGCGCATGTGCCCGCAGCTCCAAGGGAGGAGGCAGTAATCTCTGCAAGCATCAGAAACCAGAGGTTATTAAACCTGGTCAGCGTCCTCCTGAGCAGGAACCAGTGATGCGGTGCCAATCTTGCTGAATTGGGCTGTGAGGCAGCTCTGCTGTCAGTGCCAGGGCCACAGTTACAAATCCCATCCCTGGCGAGGAAGGGAAGAGAATTATCAGGGAAAAGGGACAACTGGGCAAATGCCTCCCCCAGCCAAGACTGGTAACTCCAAAACATTTCCCCGGCCACGCTGAGTA
Organism: Tinamus guttatus; assembly: GCF_059628265.1. Lineage (NCBI taxonomy): Eukaryota > Metazoa > Chordata > Aves > Tinamiformes > Tinamidae > Tinamus > Tinamus guttatus. Next base: position 2,637,668 of record NW_028288749.1, read on the forward strand.
AAACAAGATCCCCTTTGCAGGGAGGAACCCCAGCAGCTTTCACCTCTCCTCCCATTGCAAGCTGTATGGACAGCGGTGCTGGACAGGGGAAGCTCCGACCCGAATCAGCATGTGCAAGGCAGGAACACCTGGTGCCGCTGGTGATCATCACGTGCACGCAGACGTGCGAGCCGGGGTCCCCGGGATGAATTAGCAGGGAATTAAACATATGTCTTCCTTTGCCGAGGTAAAGAATTACAAGTAGGGCCTCTCCAATTCCATCCATCTCCATTAAGGGCAAGGGCATGAACTACCTTTTGCACAGTGAAATCCCACGCAGGTGCCACGCTGGGCCCCCGGAGCCGGGTGCTAAGAGGGAGAGGGAGCGGCGTGAAGTGCGTGTGATAGTAAGAAGGTTTGACTGTAATCGCTGAAGCAATAAACCCAAATCTTTAAATCCAACTAATACCCTGCAATCAAAAATCAAATTATCTGCTATCCTGCAAGAGCCAAACCTGGGCAAAGGCGCTCAGGTGTGCAGGAAGAGGCAGTGGGGGAGGCAAACAAACAAGCAAAGCGGTGGCACCGGGAGCCCAGGGAGCCAGAAAACCTGGCCTGGGAAAGCCGGAGGGAGTGGCAGAGCTGATGCCTGTGAGACAGCAGTGGTGCTCAGTCCATCAGCAGCACCTGGGCCTCAGGCACCCAGAGAAAGCAGTGCTGAAGGGATGCCCCAAGCCTGGACGTGGGGCCTCGACCTGCAATGGGAGTCTCCTTTTATTTTTTTCATGATGACATGTACAGTTTGTCTAATGTTTTTATGCAAGCAATAAATATGGATGCTCTTCAGCATCCCCGTGAATTCCCAGTGCTCCAGCAAGCAGCTTGCCATAGGTACTGCTCTTTACAAAACGCCTATTAGAAGAAGATGGCTGTGCAAAAGCACCCGATGCATGTGCACTTACAGACCCAGAGGACAGATCCTTAAGCAAAGGCAGTGGCATTAAACAGCCTGTGGAAGAGCTGGCGGCATCCTGGATGGCATCTTGGGTCTGGCCACTCCCCAGCCCGAAATGGCCCCAAGGAGCCCCAGGAGCTCCAGCTTTTGCCCCAGAGGCAGAGGCTCTGCACAGCCTTTGGCCATAGTCACTGCACTTAAAATCTGTGTTCAGGCAGGGGATCTGGTAAGGAAATGAAGCCGTGGTGGCTGCAGGCGGCGTGGGCGGGAAGGTGGCTCGGAGTGGGAGGGAAGGTGGCTCGGAGCTGGGGACCATGCCCTCAAGGAAGACTTGGGGCTGGGGCCCTGTGAGAAGCGCCTTGCTCACCCCCTGCAGCACAGGGAGATGAGAGGAAACATCACGCTGGGGAGAGCTTGGGATCAGCAGGGACAAAGACAGATCAGAAACCCGAGGCAGGCTGGAGCCCGAGACGCGCCGGGCCGGGGTAGCTGTCCCCGCACCGTGCCTTGCCACCGTCCCTGCCTGCTCTGCACTGCTGGCCGTGGCGCCCACAGCAATTCCTCAGTGCCAGGAACATGGAGCCCAGGCTTGAGCTCCTGTCAAAGCAAGGACACACCTGGCATGGAGGAGAGAGGAGTCAGGTCCAGAGAGGTGCGAAAGGGTTGGCGCTTCCCCTTGCTCTGCTGCATACAGGTTGTTAGAGGGGAAAAAAAGAAAAAAGATGATAAAGATAAACATCTGAGAGCAGAGCATGACAGCAACCCTGCTCCATCGTTCCTTTTCTTCTTTTTCATCAAATTATGACCTGAAATCACTGAATACATATTTTATTATGCAGATAATTCAAAGGATGAGACTGAGGCTTTGTAAGGCACAGTCACATTAGGAGACAAAGAGGAGCCATTAATCTCTTAAGAAAAAAAAAATAAAAAAGGAGGAAAGGAAAGCTGCGGCGCGGGGGGAGAGGTTGTAACAGGTCCCCATTTCTCCTCCCTATTGGTTGAGGGGTAAACCAGGTGCCCCGGCTCCAGGCAGGCCAGACTTGCATTGCAGCTCCCTCCTGGCCAAGCTTTGCTCCTTCGCCTGTGAGCGAGCAGGTAAACAACATGCAGCATTCTCACCGCTGGTTCCCACGTGTTTGTTATTCTGGATTAATTTTCGAGCTCAGGTGTCGCAACACTAGAGCCCTCCTGCTCTCCCCGCACCCGAGCTAGCCAGGCTGTGGTGCCTGCGTGGTACCCCCATGGAGGGGTCCACACAGCCTCGCCTTCAGGATAGCTTCAATTCGATACTTCAGTACCTCAGTCCTTTAGCCATGGAAGGGGAGAGACGGGAACATCAGCTCCAAGTCTTTGCCATCACCTGAGCATGGAGTGCTGTCAGCAGGAAACTGTCCTGGACAAATGGGCTGTAGAGCCTTGTTGGAGACTTTTCCATTCCATCTTCTGCCCATCAGTGTCCTCTGGGAGCAGCACCACCAGCCCTGCAGGCAACGAGGGGTCTCCTCCTGCCTTGGCACTCTTCCCCATCTGGCTTTGGGAGGTCTGGCTCTAGGAGATGGAGCCCACTGGAGGGTGAGGTGCAGCTTGGGGGCTCTGGGGGCGGCAGGGTCAGAGATGCTTTGGCTGGAGGTTGCTTGTCCCCCTCCGCAACGATAGCCTCACCACTGTGCCCAAACCCCTCTTCATCTTGAACATGTTTCCTTGCACTGTTGTCCCACGGCTGCAGCCTCACGTGCATGTCCCCCAGCTCTGTACTGAGGCAAGGTTGTGGCCCATCTCTCCTGCATCTCCAAAAGGCAGGTAACGCTAGACCTGCTTTGGCACACTGTCACCCATCTTTTATGGCTCATGTCCAAAATAATCCCCATCATTCAAGGTAATCCAAGAAACCACTGGAGCTGGTTTAGGGAAGCAGACAGGTGTTCTACGACTCAGCTCATATTGTCCTCTTGTGAACACCAGGAACATGTCCTCTCCTGTCACTGTGCTGTCATAGCTGCCTCCATAGAGGGCTCTGAAAATGAAGCTCATCCTGCTCATAGAAGGCCATAAGTAACATAGGTTGGAAGGGGCCTTAGGGATCGGCTCTGAAAATGAAGCTCGTCCTGCTCTCACAAGGCTGAGGACCGACCTCCTGCAGAGCAGCTCTGCAGGAAGGGTGTCATGGTGGATGACAAGGTGATCATGAGGCAGCAGTGTGCCCTCATGGCCAAGAAGGCCAATGGGATCCTGGGGTGTGTTAAGAAGAGCATCTCCAGCAGGTCGAGGGAGGTGATCCTGCCCCTCTACTCAGCCCTGGTGAGGCCACATCTGGAGTATTGTGTCCAGTTCTGGGCCTCACAGTACAAGAGGGATGTGGAGCTGCTGGAGAGAGTCCAGCGCAGGGCCACAAGGATGATCAGGGGCCTGGAACATCTGCCCTATGAGGAGAGGCTGAGGGAGCTGGGCCTGTTCAGCCTGGAGAAGAGAAGGCTGAGAGGGGACCTGAGCAGTGTCTACAAATACCTCAAGGGAGGCAGTGAGGAGGATGGTCCTGGCTCTTTTCACTGGTGGCCAGCAACAGAGCTAGAGGAAATGGCCACAGACTGAAGCATCAAAAGTTCCACAGGAACTTAAAGAAAAATTTCTTAACAGTGAGGGTGACAGAGCACTGGAACAGGCTGCCCAGAGAGGTTGTGGAGTCTCCTTCTCTGGAGATCTTCAAAACCCGCTTGGACGCAGTCCTGTGCCACGTGCTCTAGGTGACCCTGGGTGTGCAGGGGGGTTGGACTAGACGACCTCTAGAGGTCCCTTCCAACCTTAAGCATTCTATGATTCTATGATAAGTAACATAGGTTGGAAGGGACCTTAGAGATCAGCTGATCCAACTCCCTGCCCAAGGCCCATGAGCTCCAAGTCAGCTCATGAAAAGAGGAGGACCCTGAGTGACTGATAGGCTGGCTGTGGGCACAGCATAGCTTGGCACCTCTGCCGAGGGGGACTGAGATGTCTTCTCCACTAACAGGTGAATGCAAGCTACTGCTCAGGGCGTGAGCCTCCAAAAGACAGCAGGTCATCTTAGCTTCCTGCAAACGCGGTTAGTGGTCTGAAATTAGCTGCAAAGGCAGCGCTCTCCCTCGTTTGCACTGAGGTTGCAAGGAGTTTTCTGTCTTGGAGGCTGAGGCTGTGCTGTCTGCTTGGGTGCACCCGTTTAACCAGTGTCCAGGAGAGCAGCATCACAAGCCTGCAAAGGAGATATTGTTCTGAGCTCTTCCCTGCTCCGACTCCATTGCCCTTTGCCAGCAATGTAAAAATCATTATTTCTCATTGCATTTAAATAGCTTGGAAATTGGCTTCTCTCTTCTGTTGCTGCACCAAACTCGAAGCAAGCGGAGCAGGCTAAGATGAAATGACACCTGATCTACAGCTGAGCTCCTTGGTGCAGGCTGCCTGGTGCATGCACGCATGGAGCCAGGCCATCCAGAAACGCACCCATGCCCAAATCCCTCTGTATGCCCCCACGGTGGGCACGCAGGGCTGGGCGAGACCACCATCCCCACTGCCTTCCCCAGGAGGGTCCACGGGAGAGGACAGAGCAGGGCACAGCTGCCCCGGCCATCTGCCCGCGGACGTCCCAGGCTTCCAGCCCGTGCTTTGACACCAGAGCTGTCGCAGCCTCCTGCACTGCCCTTGCCGGGGGCAGCACCGGCGGCACCGTCGCGGTCTGCTGGGCTTCGGCCCGGCTGGCGGCGGAAGGAGAGCGGCCTCCTGCCTCTGTGGGGTGGGCCCGGCCCCGCTGGCTGGCTGGCTGTCGCCCCTGGAGGGCGCTGAGGCCCATTAGTCACGGGACGCTTTGCAGATCGATGGCAGCTTCAGGATGGCTTCTGGCTGTGGCAAGGGGACACAGAGGACACTGTGACCCGGGCTTCGAGGCTGGCGGTGGGGCTGGGCACCCAGCAGCGTGTCTTCACCCACACAGAGCTCCTGCCCTTGAGGGGACGCATGAGGCACAGCCAGGGCCCCAGGGCTCCTTGCAAGGTAACCTGCAGACCAACACACAGCCTCCTGCTGTCCCCATCCTGCTCAGAGATGGTCACCAGCGTGTCCTGCATGCAAGACCAGCCCCCGAGTTGAGCTCATAGGGACAAACTTGAGGCTGTCAGAGATGCTGGTAACCAAATCTCCGCAGGACTCTGGGAGCGGGGAGTCGTTCTGGTCTCCCAGAGAAACTGCTACCAGTCCCCAGGGCGGTGAGTGCGACCAGGGCCAGCTGCACGTGGCTCCCGGGGCTGTTCCCTAGAGGAAAAGGTCCTGGGCCTGTTCCTGGCCACGTCCCCGGGGCCAGCAAGGTGCCCGGGAGGAGGAGGGTCCCATGCCAGCCAGCCCCAAAGCAACGCCTGTCCCAGCCAAGGCCCCATCGCCAGCCCCGGCCCTTCCTCGTCCCCTTGTGCTGAAACAGCTAAATGGCAGCACCGAGTCCATGCCGAGGCTTCCCTGGGTGTTTCCGAGGTGCTCAGAGGGGAAGGGAAAGGGAGCACCAGGCCGCAAGGGCAACGCAGATGGCTCCTGCATTTGGCTTTGCGTGGAGCTCGCGCTCCTGGCTTTATTTCAGCCGTCACTTGCTATTATTCAGGCCTCCTAAGGACGGCCTTCACGTTTTTTGAAATTATTTTTCTTGGCTGCTTGAAGGGCTTTGGGAGACGGAAGCGACGGCAGCCCCAGCAGCCCTCCCTGCCCGCGTGGAGAAGCGGCTGCCCCAGGGCGGTGGCAGGGCCTTGGAGGGGGCAGAAGCGCTCCCAGGGAGGAGGCAGCGGCTCAAGGCGCCGGGACTCACAGGGCAAGAGCACGGGGTCAACCGTGTCTCCCAGGAGGGATCCGGGAGACAGCGGCACTTAAAGAAAAAAAAGAAAAAAAAAGAAATTTGAAAGAAAAGAAATCACCAGGGCAATTACAAGGAAGCTGCCCCGCTGACCCTCTTTGCAGAAGCCACATCTATGTGTTTCCCCTGCAGAAATTGGGAAAGGAAAAAACTGAACTGCCTCACTCTCTGCCTTTGCTCTTACATGGATCACAGGCTTGGGGCAAGCGGCTAGCACAGGAAAGAGTGGGTTTTTCCTTCCCCCTGCTTCTTCCTGAGCTCTTTTCCACCTGCAGCCTGCTGAGGGGAGCACGACAGCGGCGGCTTCGCTCACGCTTCCGAGCAAATCAAAAGCCCCGTGGGCTCCAGTGGTGCCTCTCGGCCAGCGGCTCCGCACGGACCAGCCCTGTGCCCAGGCACGTGCGCGGGAGCCCTCCTTCCCGCAAAACCCGGCGAATTACAGAGCGAGGAGCCCAGAGCACCGCAGCAGTGTCACAAAAACTGGAATCATCTCCCCAGGGAAGGCCCGTTTTCCTTGGGGAGCAGCCAAGGACAAAAATTGCTACGTGCGAAGCTTCACCGCGGTTTATTTTTAAGAGATGGTGAAAACTTGGGGCTGGCTCCCCAGTAATTTTTCTTCTTTCCTGATTTCCTCTGGCAAGTCCTGGCCTTGCTTGTGCTGAGCTGAACCATCCATCAGGCCCAATTCTAGGGAGTGAATAAAAGTTAAACTAGAAAGATTTAATCTGTTTGAAAGCACCGTTTTTGGCCAAATCTATTTAACTCAAATGGCTTGTTAATATATGCAGTAGAGGAAGTCTTTCTTTTAAACCAGCCAAGTACTTTATTTCATTAACAAAGAGATTGAAGACTTGGAATAAATACCCCAGTATTGCCCTAGAGTTGAACAAATGTAAGGAGGAGGAAATCCAATTTGTCTGTAGTTAAAAAAAAAAAGGGGGAAAAAAAAAAACCACACACACAACAAAATAGCCTCAAAACCCTGTTTACACACCAGTTGCAAAAAGGGAACTGAGATGCCATCTCAAGAACCTCTGTGCAAGGCATCCTGAAAGCAAACCTGGCCCAACAAGGAGCTGATCATGCTTGCCACAAGCTGGTGGGGACCAGGGCTACAACTGCCTCTCCAGAAGCGGTGACAAGAGGTGCGGACCCCAGAACTGCTGCCCGAGCAGAGGAAAGCAAGGGAAAGATCCTTCGCTGGAAAGAGCAAGGAGTAGGATTTGCCTTTCCAATTACCTGCCGCTGTCTCTCTGACCTTCCATAGTTAAACAGAATTACTCTAAATAAACAAGGATGCTGCACTCAGGCTGAACGCAGGCGTTAGCAGCGCCTCTGCGTTCACTGCTTAAGGACCCTGCCATATTGATGTTAATTTGAATTTCCCCTTGACCATTGCTTTCGATTCCCTCCAGCGATGAACTTCGTTTAGCTCTGAAGTGTGTTCCTCCTACTCCTCCATTAAATGCTCTAAAATTAATTAAAGAGACAGCTTTGCTATGTCAGGTTTTAAGTTCCCTTTCTTAAATGAAAAGTCTTAACTCACCCAACACCTCTCCCAAGGACACGAATGCCAGATGCAAAACTGCTTGGTGCTTCGAACCAAGGCTTTTGTAATCCTGCTCTTTCCAAACAGGAAATTGGGGATGAGAAGTGTAAGTGCTCGCTACCCGCAATTAATTTTCTCAGAAAGAACAGTTAAGCAGTGCAACAGGTTTCCTCGAGGGCCTAATGAATTTCTATCCTTGTTCAGTCAAGTTTTGGACATCTTGAAGGCTCTGAGCAAGCTGATCGTGCTTTGAAGTGAGTCCTCCTTTGCATTAGAGAACTCCAGAGGTCCCTCCCAAGCTCAATTATTCTCCCATCCTGGTAAGGCTGAAAACCTTGCAGAGATTATTAGTTTCAAAGGCCAAAGAAGTAGCAGAAGGCCACAGAATTACTGCAGGAAGAGCACAGAGCGCCGCCGCACCTGGCACGGGACCCACTGAAGGCAACACACGTCCCTCAGCCTGCCCCGAGAGCCCAAGAACAGAGCCCTTCCGCCAGGATCAGACCCCCCGAGGGGCTTCGCGAGGACCGTGCTGAGGGCACAACCATCTCCCTTGCAGATAACATAACTGGGAGGGTACCTGGGGCAGGACCTTGCCACAGGGGCACATCTTTGCATTGACTCTTCCCTGGGTGAACACGAAACACAGGTCAAAATGAAGCTCTTGGGACAAGGAGGACTATTCCAGCTGCTTCTCCTTCAGAGGACAGGACAAGGCAATTTTTTTTAAAAAAAGCTTAACCAAACATTAAAAAAAAAAACAGTAACTAATGACAGGCACCTTATATATGTCATAGATGTCAGCTGCAAAGAGTTAGCTGGAATAAAGAAAATTAAGGTGATTAAAATAAGGAACACACCACACTTCTGAACAAGACAAAAAAAAAAAAAAAAAAAAAAGCCATCAACCCGTGTTTGTGAGCGGCTGTGTTTCTAATTAGAGCCTGACGCCACATTTGCATTTATCTTGATGGAAACAAAATGAAAACTTAAGGAATAGAGGAGGCTGCTGTTCAGTTGTTTTCCCTGTTTAACTCAAGCAGTAACCTCAGAGCATTTATAATAGCTACTTTTTCCCCTGTTTCAAAGATCTCGGCTTTGTCAGAGTAATTTCAATCTAAAACACAGGACTCCGGGGGGGGCGGAGGAAGAATGAAGCTACCTGTCAGAACGGGGCTGAGCGGCGTGGAGCAGGGAGCGCGGTGAGCTGGGCTCCTGGGCCCGTCAGAGCAGCAGACACAAATAACAGCGGCGAGAGCGGCCGCTTGCAAAGTAAATCAGTGAAGAGGAGGAGGCCGAGGGAAATTCCCTTGCAGCCACACGTGAATCCAGGAACTGGCGGGGAGGAGAGCGGCGCGCGGGCCGGGGCGCTGGGGACGGAGGCCGCTCCGCGGCTCGGCCGAGCCGCCCGCCACCGCGTTCGACAGGACGCGTCACGCAGCTGCCCCGGGACGGAACCAGCTCCGCTCCTGCTGCCGCAGGAACGCCGGGGCCCCACGACGGGCAGCTGCAGGCAGCACCGCGGAGCAGGACACGTTACCCAGCTCTCGCACTGCTACGTGCGTGCAGAAACCGCAGCACCAACGCCCCGCACGGCGGTCGCAGCCTCAGCCTCACCCCCACGGGCATGACCCTCCCGAGGCCAGCACCGAACTTGGCGGCGTCCCGCACCCCTTGGAGCCCGGAGTCACAGCTGCCCCCAGGGGACACAGGCACAGACGCTGAGTGAGACTTGGCGACCGAATCAGCTACACTGCTCCATCCTGGCTCCCTTCTTGATCCTCCCCGAGACCACCCTTGTTTCCCTTTTGCTGCCCTGTGACCAAAGCGTCACTGCCCCTTTCCGATGCCATCGGGGCAGCTGCTTGGTAGACAGCCAGGGAACATGGCAGGTCTCCACGGGAGCAAAGCAACACTCAACACTGCCCCAGGAATCGCAACCTCGGGCTACGAGGGGTAACACCAGCGGCATGAATGAATTTTAAGAGATTTTGCTTGTAAATTAAAACACTTCCTACAGGTATCAGCATGTGTAGTGCACCTTTGTCACATGAAGCTAGAAATAGACACTACACCCACTAATTCCACTTTTAAGCTTAAAAAGTACTGGCAGCAACAGAGGCATCTCTGCTACTCATGAGAATTGGCTGCAGTTTCTTCCCCTCCCGCCAGCTTTTCTGCCAACAAAGTAACACCACCTCTTTGCATCATGGTTTATTCCCCCTCCATATGTACAATTAAGTGTATGCATGACCATTAAAAATAAGGCTACTTATATCATGGCTCTGAAAACACATTACAAACCAATTCCACTCCCCCTCTTCTCACAACATTCAAAATGCTCCGCTTCCACAGATGATTTTTCAGAGAGGGGCAAATGTAATTAGACCACGCGGGAGGTTAGGTGGTGCAGGGCTTTGGTAGGTGGATCTAGAATCTTCTCCAGCTGAGACAGTCAAGCACAGCCAGATCAGCGGTGAGGAGATCATTATCCCACGACGTTTTGGTGAGGTCAGTCCAGGTCCCCAGCAACTGCAGTTTGTGTCATCTCAACACAGCCGTGGTGGCGGGCAGCAGGGGCCCAGGCTCGTGTGGACAGAAGGACAAATTGCTCCTCTCCTTAGGAGCAGCCCCTGCAGGTCAAGGCAGATGCATAAGGACAGGAGGAATGGGAAGCTGCCATTCTCTTCTTGAGAACCAGAGGACTTCAGTTTGCAGGTGTCAACCTGGCTGACACGTTTAATGTATCTAAAAATCAAAAGGAACAACTAAACCATATCATTATGAGATCTTAACGCAAATTGCTTAAATGTCCAGATAAGGCTTAGAGACTTTCTTTTTCCATTAGGGATGGAATAGTCCAGGTAAAAGTAACTGGAGATGCACAACTGAGGACAGCCCTGTGTGGTCCTGTTAGCTCCCTTCCCAAGTAATCTGTTCCCATATGCAACAAGAGAGAATCTTCCAGCTTCAGCTTGTGGCTCAATAAATTTTATTATTCCTTTTTGTTTTTATTTAAAAGAATTTGTTTTCCTATCATAAAAATTAGACAACCATACCACCAGCAGCAGCAAAGTCTGTGGAGTTAATGTTGATGGCAAACAGTTCATTGGCGTCTCCAGCGTATCAGAATGTCCCAAGAAGTTCATAAATGGAAAAAAAAAAAAAACTCAAACATGATGGTTTTGGGGAGGAACATCAAGGTTCTTCGGTTTCTTGCCCAGCTGATGATCCCAGATGAAAACGGTAGCGTATCAGTAGGACCAAGTACCTCATGCCTTGAGAGAAAACCCTTCATACCAGCTCCAGTACCTGATTAATAGGAAAGATGAGAGATTCAGAATAGGAATTTATGACATTCATTGTTTCCAACATCATTAGGACAAGGATTGCCTCTTCTGTCTGTACCCTGCATTCACCCGCAGGCAGCAATGGGACACAAATGCGATGAGCACTTGGCAAGAACCTTGACTTTGACGCCTGTTCACCCTGTGATGAATCATGGCAAGATGCAAGACCGTCCAGCTGCCTCGTTCTCACTGATCCCAGTAGAGCAGCTATCTGGAATCTTGGAGTGCAGGTCAAAGCTTTGCTCTTCTCAGCCCTTTCTGCTTGCGCTCACATTCAATCCCTCACACTAGCACCGTGGAGCAGCCTCTGGTTGCACGGCCTGCCCTGCTGGAGACAGCAGAGGGAAAACTACCAGCTGGGAAGCCACCTTTGGGCGACTTGGGCTGGATGTGCCTTAGGTGTTGCTTTGCCAGGCACAGCTTTACAGGGCCTGAGCTCTCAGCACTATTGATAGATTCAGCATCTACCCCCAGCTCAGGCTGGGGATCAGCCCTTTTCCAGACGCTGCCAGACCGACACACTGACTCCACTGTGCTCTGATAAATTCAAACAGAAAGAGCAGAATTCTAATAACGTGGGCTGTTTACACATTTTTCTCTCTGCCTTTTCTCATTAGCAACCAAAGTGCATGAGCAAAATCTCTCCTTTATAATCAGCCTACTGTTGCTGCTGCATTCGCTTAAAGGTATCATAAGCTTACGACATTCTTGCCTATTTTATCGAGAAGAAAGTGACTGAAGTAGTAAGTAACCAATTCCAAAGCCTGCTAAATAAACCTAGGAACAAGAGACTACGGCATTGGTAAGTAACAGCAGAGGTAACCATGCCACTCTACTAGTCAGAAGGGGCCTACAAAGGAGGAAAAAACATCTTGATGTAAATCAGATATAGATTATTTAGGACTCTCTTCAGTCCTGAAGAAAAAAAAAAAAAAAAAAAAACAAAAAACAGAAATGTTCAGACTGTCAAATCTCATGCGGTTGCAGGGACCTGCTATTGTCACAGGGACTCACTGAGGAATCAGGAGAAATGGGACCTCAATTTGATAAGATTAAAAAAAACACAGCATATGACTTTAAAGGTGCCAAATAAAACCTTCTATTAGTAATGATATTAAAAAAAAAAAAAAGAAGAAAAAAGTCAAGAGTCCAGAATACAGGCCTGCAGTGTTAACCACCACACCACCAATGCTGCCGAGCAGAATCTGGGAGCAGCTCCGAACTGATGCTCTCTGAAGCGCTCAGGAGCAGTCTGAGTTTGGTTACTTTTTTTGCTTGAGCAGTTGTGCAACAGACCTACAAAGAGGGGCCAAGTCTTCTGCAAATGACTCCGTGTTTCACTGCACAGACACTCTGCAATGCTCATTCACCTCGAATGGGTGCAGGCCTAGCAAAACACGAGGGGTGGAGGTTGGCGAATAACAGCGAGTTAACGCGGAGCCTCCTCGGCTGCTCCCTCCTGCCCCAGGAGCTGTGTAGGGACACCGCACGCTATTATTGGCCCAGAAACACAAAACATATATCAGAGTAGCAGCCCTTGCATTCAGTCCAAGCTGCACATAAGTGCCCAGAGTGGCAGGGGCATGGCAGCTGCTGGACATGGCCAGCATCTTTTCTACCTTTCCTCTAATTTGGCCTCATTGCTTTTGTGCTGTCTGCTCATTCCTCCATGTGCCACAGGCAAATATATCACCTGTATTACAAACATTCACAGCTGGGATGACCTTCTCTAATGGTTTCTCCTGGCTGTTCAGTTTCTGCAACCTCGATCTTTGCTAAAAACGGATTTAAACGTTTAAAGAGAAGATGCATGAAATAACTTACCTTAATTGTACCCTGACTGTTAGCAGCAATCAGCACATTGGACTCCTGAAAAAAAAGAAGAGGTACTATCAGAATTTGCCACTGCCATGTTTTTTTTTTTTCCGCTTTTCTCTTTTTTTTTTTCTTCTCTTTTTCCCTCTGTAACGTGGCTGGTGCCTATCTTAAACATAAGTAGTATGTCTAATTTCAAAGGAACTTCGCTCTTCTCATTTCCAAGATGCTTTCAAGGCTAAAAGTCCTTATAGAAGTTATATTACCTTAAAGAATTAGAAAGCAATGATCTCTAGTGCTTGTATAGAGCTTTAAATCTCCAAAGCAATTTACAAACATGAATTAATCCTTGCAGTCTGTCTGTGAAGTGGGCAAATAATAATAATCATTTTCATCTCTTGGCAGCATATGGCAAAGGTCTCTAGTGCCTTAACTAAATGGACTAATGAACGTGACAAACCCTCTCCAGCTCGGAGGCCGCACACGCTCTCAACAGCCAGCAGACTTCAGACAAGTAAAATAAAGAGCTGGGGTGGAAAAGCAGTTTAATGCTACTCACGGTCAGAAAGCCACAGCAAACACACCAAACTCAGAGGGAAAGAAACAGGGAGGGCTGTGGCCCTGCCATTATTCAGAGCAGAAAAACAGCACTTATTTATCTCCCATCAATCAATAGGGTTTCCATTAGGGAGATGCTGCTTGTCTGCACCCAAACAGCTCGTTACCCTGGCCAGGCACCCCGGGCAAAAACCCAGCGGGGCCCAGACAGCCCCTGCCCCTGCAGTGCCCCGCGAGCACAAAGGCACCTGCCAAAACAGCCCCGCGGGAAACCAAACCCCAAAGTCAATCAGATGGAGGAGATGGCAGGGAAAACACACACACACCACACAGGCTGACACGCTCTCCCCAGAGCGTTCCTCCTCCTCCTCCTGTCCTTTCCCGGGTGCTAACTGGGGCGGTCGCTGCCAGGGTGCCTGGCACAAGCTGCGTTGTCTGCAGACACCTTTCCTCAGCCCCCTTTTTCCACTTTCTCTGGCTGCTGCTATCCATGCTCAGACAAACTCGCCGTAACTATCCCATCCCTTAACACACGCACGGTTCGCGAGCTCAGTGAGCAGAATCGCCCGGGCGTAACGCAGCGGCGCCGGGGGGACGTCGCCTCCGCGCGAGCTTCCCAAGGCTGCAGAACCACCAGCTTTGAAGCAAAGGCAGAACGGTCCTATTCAACGTGAGAAAACACTGCTCAGGTAAGAGGAGCCTTTCGGTGAACCACCAAATATAGATCTGCTCCTTCCCAGCGCCATCCACTGGAGTTGAAACTCCTCACGGTATCTCACCATGGAACGGCCCAGTCAAAGCTCCTGAGAGGAAAACACATCCTCAGAAGGACGCACACACTACAATTTCCATTAACTTGCCCATTAACAGGGTGTAATCTTGTGAACTCCCCAGCTTCTGGCTAACAGGCTTAGAATCAAGTGCCAAACACCATGGGGAATGTATATATAAATATGATTTGGTGGCTAATCGCCTACTCCATGATGCCTAGCAGGATTGTGGAGGTAAAGGAGAGGCCCAGGTAGCCTGAACTGATGAGTAGGGGCGACGCCGGGTTGGAAGGATCCCTGTTTGCACCACGAGGGACTGTAACTCGCACGGCCTGCCGGGGTACGCTGCCCACGAGCCCTGCCTCCGCGAACGTGTTACCTGCTCAATAAAACAAACACGCCAGAGGGTAACGCGCTCTGGAGTTCTTGCTCTTCAGAACCCACTGTTTTTTCAGCAGGGTCTGAGCTAATCGCCGCTCCGTGGCTTTCATCTGCAACACCGAGACGCAAACAGGAACAGACAGCAGCAAAATTAGCACCAAACCTGTCATCGAAGCAGCAGTGCTCGTGAAGGCACTCTGGCATTCTGCTCGCTTCTATGGGAACACAGGCAAAGTAACGTTATTTTTTTTAAATCCTCTAAAGGAACAATTCTTCCTCGTGTGCTGCCAGTAAAAAAGGCAATATAGGCGACACATTACGAATCCCCGGCAAGTTGTGAAGCTGCTCAGCTAGCCCGTAACGGCTAGATTTATAACTCATAACGGCCACGCGCATGTTGAGCCAATCTTTCTGTCAGGACATGTATGAATCAAGGTATCTTGCTTGCCTCCTGCTGTGGTTTTAACGGTACTGGGCAGGGGCCATAAACTCTTGCTTTGGGCTTTTTGATTTGTGCCAAGGGTTTGCTGGCACAGCACGGCTTCAAGTGAGCTCTCAGACGTCCTCCAAACACAAGCAGATGGGCCAATACATATTGCTCCTGCAATATATGCATCCAACTACCTCAGGCAGTAAAGACATGGCATCGCCGCCCAATTTTACTGCATCTCTGCCTGTATCACTTTGTCTATGCAGGACTAAAAGGTGGAAAGGTTGGTCTTACCCACAGCTCAGCTTCTCTGCGGGAGCCTGAAACTTCCAAAGCAGATGCTGGGAAACCCCCCAGACTAAGGCGTGCTCAGAAGAGAAGCCAGCTGCTGTGAGCGAGTCTAAGCGTGCACCGCAGCCGAATCTTGCTATAGCTGTTGGCAGCCGCAGCCCTTCTTGACAGAAGAGGCAGAAGGTGCCGGCTGCCTTTGTTAAAACAAGATTGAAGGAAAGCTCTCCCAAAACATCACAAGATTAAGAGACAAGGGTTTACTGTGCACCAAGCCTTCCTCACATGGCTGATTCGGTATTGCCACAGGCTGTGGAACCCAGTGAAATGCAGCAATCTCTCCTACAGACATCAAGGCAGATAAGAAATGATAGGTGGAGATGCTGCGCGATGCTCTCGGGTCTCCTGCGATCAGATAACGTGGCATCTCAACAAACCGGGGACAGCTGCAAAACTGACAGGAGAGAGTATGAGAGTTTTGGTCCTGTCAAGTTAATAGAAAAGAGTCAGGCTCTGGGGACAGCAGAAGAAGGTATTATCTTGCTTCTTGGCATTACATCCACATTTAGAAAGACTAATTGCCAAATGTAGGCGTAGCTTGGGAATCACTTCAGAGACTGACATAGGCACAGTTCCAGAACAACTCTGGGATGCTCCAGAGACCACCCATGAAGGGTTGCCCACCTCATAGCACACGTACAAAGCCTGTGTCCTCAGTTTCTTCCTAAGAGCAGGCATGGTGGTGATGGGTCTACAGCTGTACTTGATGATCTTGAAGGTCTTTTCCATCCATAATGATTCTATGATTCTGTGAACTGCAGTGACAGCATTACGGGAAGGCTGATTGACAGGTCCTTATCACGCAGAACGGTTACAGTTCATGGTAAATCTTTGGTATTTCCTAGAGACTGGATGCATATCCAAACGGAAGTAGGTGTCAGGCAAAATGAACGTTGTAAATCAGTCCTGAGAGCAAGAAGATGAACCACATAAAGGCACCTCTGTGCTGAACCTGACATGTTCTCAGCTCCTTCAGCATAGCAGCTGAGGCATGGTGGTGACCACGACTGCTACACCAACAGGAACTGCTGGAGCATTTCACCCTTGGGATCGGAAGAGACTTTCACCATTTGCTCCGTTAGAAACCATTTCTGCATCATATTCTTGAGAGGAAAGAAAAACAAAACCAAAACGGGGACTCTCTCGATTCAGTGGAGTGATAACTGATGATAACTGGGTTTTGAAGCACTGTGATTTCTTTTCCTCCTGGGTGTGGATAACCTTGAGGAAGCAATTTGTATTGGGAAAGAGGGAGGAGAAAAGAAAGCCTGGCTGACTGCAGGTGCTCACACAGAAGTGATCAGTATTACAAGACTCAGAAATGCTCTGGAAGTTTCATGAAGCTTGAGGAAACTCAGCCAAACAAGCCCTGAAACGTGTCCAAGCTGCATCACTGCCGCAGACAGTGACAGCCGAGGTTGTCGCATTCTTTGTGCTTTTGTACGAGAACACGTGGCGGGGGGGAAGGCGAAACTAAAGCAAAGGCAGCCCAGATGGACGGCTATTTAAAACCACAACCAGGGCACACACGTGTCCTTAGAGGGACACACTGATACTTCAGCAGACTCACTCTACAGACCAACCGAAAGCTTCAGATAGAGCTGTTAGTGCAGCTGTAAACTCATCTTCTGCTCATTTAACCACCTGCCTTGCCAAAAAGGCTCATAAAAAAAATCCACAGGTAAATATTTGTCTTCCTTTCTCAAACACAAAATAAAGAGCTTGTCCCAAAGGGTCTCCAAACAGAGAGGATGACCAGCAATCACTCATACTTGTCTGTGAGGCCATTTCTCCTTGTTACCACAAAAATATCGACCCTTTTCAAATTTTAATTTACAGTTCTCGCAGGGGCAAGCCTGCCTGAGGAAAGAGTTGGGGAGTTGTCCACACCCAGGAGAAGCCTTAATGCAGGTTTTTAAACATCTCAGTCACTCTAATGGGGGCAAAACTGCAAATCAGAGCACTTCGTGCACTCAGAACGTGCACTTCTGTGGCTTGGAAACGCGGTGGTCCTGTGAAATCGAGGTGAACAGGAACAAAGGCAAGAGTGCCTGGAAAATGCAAAAATCTCGTTTGAAATTGCCACTGTGCTATAAATAACTGCAGATCACGCAGTTTGTGCCTCACCGTTATCCCCAATTTACTGCACAAATAAAGCTTATTCTCTTCAGACTCACGGCACAGTAACTCCGCATCTTACAAATGAGTTTTCTGGATTGGCAACTACTTTTTTTTTTTTTGCTCCCTATAGATTTGCAGTTAGAATTCCTCAGGATCTTCTTTGAAATCCAATTTCTTCTCACCTTCCCTCCCCGACAGACATGTTTGCTAATGAAAGGCTGGTTTGTCAGCGATTCTCTTCCCGCAGACACTCGCCAACCGACCAAACATTTACTCAAGGGAGCTAGATGCCAACTAAGCAAAATTATCAGCATGGCACAGTGCACAGTGGGTGAGACAGCCTTGGTTCTGCATTTTTCATAGGCCGAATAAAATGATGCTGTTGAACTAAATCTACAGGTGCTATCTTCATAAAAAGCCACTGAAATCTTTTAATGGCAAAGCTACTAGTACTCCTTGATAAAGTTGGCTACTGTTATTGAACTGCTGCTTTGGGGACGCCTGACCGTCTTCAGGAGAAATTTTGCTGAAGCTTTTGCCACTGACGCCGCACGCAAAGCCTTCTTGCACCTCCAGATGTGTGAAAACGGTTCCACAGGAGAATGCTGATGCTTGATCACACTTGGCGTTGCAATTAGCAGAGTATAATGACTTCTCACTCTAAATCCCTGAGACTTGGTTATTTTCTTGTGGTGTGACTCAAGTCAGCTTTTGTGTTTTTGGAAAGAAAAAGGAGATTTGAACCTGTGCAGCAAGATGAACCGCCAGCACACATCATCACCAGGTCTCAAAACCCACACAGCAACGTTCAACCTCCTCCCAGCAGAACAATGTTGCACGGAGTTCCCTCCCTTCCACTGCAAGCAGCAGCAAGGACCGTGCGTGTGGCGGAGTGGATAAAAAGTGGTGCAAAATCCGTTATCTCTCTGTTCTGGAAGTTACATTATAGGACATTGTAGCCCCCTAACATTAATCCCTTTTGACCAATTTTAATGGAATGTTATCTACACTGTGAACATCAGGCCCGAGCAGAAATTAATTACTTCTTTAAACTACGGTAGTTCTTAAAAGAAACAGGTCTTACATACAAAAGATGCTGAACTAAGATATTTGAGTAGAAAAGAAACTCAGCCTTAATTTAGGCTTTAAACCTGGGAAGGAACACACATGTCTAAATCATGATTTTTTTTTTAATCTTCAGAAACTGCATTTTTATCCCACTCTGAAGGTAATTCCTTTGTACACGTAGAGCTCAAGCCTCCATAGGCTTTTTTAATCCTTACCCCATTTTTCCCACGATTCTATACTTTCACCACTTTACTATAGAGGCTTTTGAATTAAGTTTTCCATCTTTTAAACTCTGTCTCTTGATACATGGAATATATCCCTCTTTTTTGCTTCAGTGAAGCCTCCCTGAAGAAGCAGCCTGCTCATTTTTGGATTTCACACTTAATGTATTTTTCTACTTCTATTCAGCTCCAGCTCAGCTCCAGAAGCTACTCCAACGGGAAGCTTATTTGCTCTCGTGTACAGCACGGTCTCTGCTCTCCCGGCGCCGGGGTGCACAGAGGAGAGCACTCCGAGGCTGGCTCCAGTGACATGCTCAAGGAAGTCGTAAGCCACCTCTGAGCCAAGGGAGAAATCACTTTTCCTTAACATGAACTTTCTTTTCAGTCCATAGCTCTGAAGAAAACAAGATCAACAAGGCAACGGAGGACCAGACTAGGAGAAAACAGAAACGTGTGTGTGCATGGAGCTCCGGTAGCTACTGATTTGCTCAACTTTATGCTGCCTCTGCATTCAGGATGGAAACTGAGGCCCACAGAGTTGATGGGAAGAGTGCGGACGAAGATGCGGAAAGGCAAGGAAGAGAGCCCTGGATGCCCACTCTAGAACTGGTTGATGCTGGCAACCATCTCTGTAATTCAGTCTGCAACAGACGAGCACCTCATTTATTTAGAATTTGCAATTAGCATAACCTGTCAGAGGTTTATTGCTTTACAGCTACCACAAGCCAGACTCCACAGCGTGAACAGCCGTGGCACGGTCCCCACCAGGCAAGGCAGAGACACGTGTGCTAGGAGGGGACCATGGTGGCCATTAACGTAAAGACACATACGCGCACGCATATACGTACACACACCCCAAGGACAAGCTCCCTCCTGCTCAGCACGTGGCACTGCTGAGCTCTGCTGCACATCTATCTATGACAAGGGCTTTAAGGACGCTTCTTACCACAGTCGTATATCCCGGGAGTCCCGACACTCCCCATAAACAACGAACTCAAGGCCTTGAACAAAGTGTCAGCTGTATATAAATATAGCTTGCAACAAGGCTACAAAAAATGTATACATGAACATGCAACGCATTAGCATCAATATTGCAAAGCCGCGGGAAACGGTTAGGCATTATTTCAGTGAAAACAGCTTTTAGCATCTATTCTCTTAATACTTAAACCCCCTAAACATTCATTTGGCAGTTCCAGACAATGCAATGCAGTACTCAGGCTGACAACAGCACAGACCAGGAATTACATCCTTGCTGCTGGCACATTTTTCCTCCTTCCCTCCCGCTTCTCCTGGTTGTTGCCCTCGCTCATTACAGCACGCCACAGGTGACCAATTTAATCTCTCCCTCCCCAGGGTCCTGCCTCCCTGCCCATCCATGCTGTAACATGGCCAAACGAAGCCACGGGGGGCTGTCTTTGCTCTTGCTATCACTGTGCCACAGGCTTCCCTCCCAAATGCGCATTCCAGCAGATACTGAAAGTTCCACCTGAAGAAAAAGCCACCAATGCACAAGAGTGTTGAGAAATCCATCCTAAATTCGATTAAGAAGATCACAGTTAACACTAAGAGGTTAGCTCTGAAGCCGCCCAAGTGTGCTGTCAATTGAGGAGAGTTAGATTTTGATTTTTGTGCAGATCAGCTGCAAACCATCAGAGATCAGAAGCTGCAAATAGAAATGAAGAGAACGTGAAAAGCTTCCTCCAACCAAACTACCTCCCATTAGACAGTCCTGCCATGCTCTGAGCCCAGCCTAACGCCAGTGCAGCACAGCCAGGTCCCGAGCACGGCCAGCACCACCGCTCTGAGGCGCCGCAGGGTGCTCGGGTGAGGGCGGCCACCAAGGGTGAGCGGAACCCCAGGGCCTCCTGGTGAGAGACAACTCCGGCGCGCGGCGATGCTCGGGGTCAGGAGCTTGGCACACGCACACGGATCCGCACACGCACCCCTTCTCCTGAGCACACAAAGCTGGTATCATGGGCCTTACTGAAACACGCTCCTCCAGCTGCTGCCAAGTGCTTTCTACTGAGGAATCACTGCTCCTTCTCAGGTGCCCTGTGTCCTGGGATTAATCAGGTCCTACGTATGAGCACTAAGGAATAAGTAATTCCTGGTCAGTCTCCTCCTCCTCTTCCTCTCCCAGCCCTAATAGTTTCAGCCTCAAATAGGAGCATGATATGGGCTTAAAAATGACCTAACAACCTTGATATTAATATTTTGAATTATTAAAACTTAATTCTATAATGCCAATAAATCATTTATATATGCACATTTAATTAACAATCCAATCAGTAAAAACAACTTAGCAATTACATAGCATATTTTTATTAGTGGAACAAAGGACACGTTACCACATTAATTAAGTGTCACAGACACCCTGGTGAGGTAGCTAAGTATTATCCTGCTTTGCCATTTGGGGAAACCAAGGCAGTGCATTCAGGGGATTTACCCAAGGTTAATCCACATGTTTAGAACGAGAAGCTGAAGACAAAAAACAGAGAGAAATACTACTGAGGTTTAATTCTCCTAAAAAATATTCTATTTTTGAACTGCAGTATTTGCTTATTTGCTGATGAGAAATCCATCGCAGCCACGTTGTTCTTCCAGGCAGACTGATGATACAAACTGCTATCAGACATGCTGGATCTCCTTCCTGAACCACTGCAGCCTGACAGCCGGGGCTGAGCGCTGCGGGTTTGCTGTATGATCAGCTTGGGGGTTGGCTCTTCTCAACCCCAGCTCACACCTACGGATATGCCAAAGCCTCAGGAAGCGGGACACTTACCTAGCAGTCCTAGGAAGAAGACCTAGAGCAGCGCCTTGAATCCTCCAAGCTCTCTTAATTCCTTCTACAACCCTGGTGGAGTTTTCCACTAGAGTCTCGTGCCACGGAGTGTGGGAGAAGGGCAAGTTCTGGGCCCCACAGTACAAGCGGGATGTGGAGCTGCTGGAGAGAGTCCAGCGCAGGGCTACAAGGATGATCAGGGGCCTGGAACATCTGCCCTATGAGGAGAGGCTGAGGGAGCTGGGCCTGTTCAGCCTGCAGAAGAGAAGGCTGAGAGGGGACCTGAGCAGTGTCTAGAAGTACCTCAAGGGAGGGAGTGAGGAGGATGGTGCTGGCCTCTTTTCACTGGTGGCCACTGACAGGACTAGAGGAAACAGCTAGAAACTAAAGCATCAAAAGTTCCACAGGAACTTAAGGAAAAATTCCTTCACAGTGAGGGTGACAGAGCACTGAAACAGGCTGCCCAGAGAGGTTGTGGAGGCTCCTTCCCTGAAGATCTTCCAAACCCGCTTGGACGCAGTCCTGTGCCACGTGCTCTAGGTGACCCTGCGTGTGCAGGGGGTTGGACTAGGTGACCTCTAGAGGTCCCTTCCAGCCTTAAGCATTCTGTGATTCTAAGGCCTCACAGCACCTCTCTGCTCACAGCATGCTAGTAGCTACGCATCGTGGTAAATAAGAGGAGTCCCAATATGCTCATTCCTTCACAAGTCCATGCTTTAACCTGCGTTTCAGGTCACCCTGCACCTCTCACCTTCTCCCACATGCAGGGGAGGGCTGCCACAGCAGTGCTGCGCAACGGGACAGCACGCGCTCCTCCGTGCCATCAACCTACGCAGGTCTAGACCGAGCAGTGGCACTTGCTTCCTCTATCTGCGTTCTTAAAAACACTGTTTCATGGGACTTGGGCTACAGTTGAAGTGAAACCCAAAACACCAAACCCCAAGTGTCTGTGGGGCTGCTATTTTTGATAGTGCCTGGCGGCCACCTGGCACTCAATCCTCTCGCCTCTCCAGAGCAGATCCTGCTCCCTGCTTCCCCAAGATTATGATTTATGTTCTGCACTCTGTGTGATCACATGCTGTGGAAATCCTTTAGGTTTTACTGATTATCACGTGGTGAAACATTTTAGACCCAGCTGATGCCTGCTGCTAGTCCCCTTAATCCAAGTCTTGGCCTCTCAGCAAATCTGGCTCGATGTGCGTAAGTTCTCACTGAAGCAGAACAGACTCAGACCCTGCTCATCTTGGACAGCTGGATCGCTAAGATGAAGCGGCCACGTCAAGTCTCCTGGTGATGGGAGGAGGCAGAGCCTTCCTCCTCTGAGCAGCATGGCCCACAAAACGGTGCTGACATGGCAGCAACCACAAAGTCAACACAGTCCCAGCACAGCTTCAAGCTAGGACAAGGTTTGCAGAATACTATTGAAAGATGAAATGACATATCATTTATTTGCCTAGTTAAAGCCTAAGGAGGAAGGAATGTGTAAAGCTGGGCTAGCACAAAGGTACTGAAGGCAGAGGCACTACACAGGGTGGATATAGTCCAGACCTAACCACAGGGGAAAGGGGTCTTGCAGCAGGCATCAGCTGGGTCTAAAATGTTTCACCACGTGATAATCAGTAAAAACTAAAGGCCTGACAAGACACCCTCTCTGCAGAGCAAAAGCAGAAGTGCAATTAATGCATTACAACCCAAGACAGTGGCAATCAATGCAGGAGAACAGGTTAATCATAAAAGATGTCAGGAATGACTAAGGGAGCTGAGATGAGCCAAGCTGACTGGGTCACTAGGAGTGAAAGATTTGGCAGAAACTCATGAAATGACTGATGGACTGAGGAAATCAATTTATTTAAAACTGATAACAGATTCATACTCTGCTCCTGCTCATTTTATATGGTTTGGCTGTCAAGTCTTTGGGGCAATCAGCTGCCACTTGCTACATGTCTGGACAATACCTAGCAAATTGAATCTCATGCTGATTGCAGCTTTTCTGCACTGTGCTAATAATAAGCACTTGCATAAGACTGTTCTGACACAGAAATGCAAAAGGGGCTCAAATAAGGTCATGAAGGCAACCTTAATTCCAACACATAACTCGTCTGCTTTCCTGCTGCTGCAACAATGCCCCTTGACCACAGCCATGCTGCATCGAAGTGCGATGCCACCTCCAAAACCAGGACCAAACAAGCCCTAGTGCCACAGTGACACCGAGGGAGCCGTGACAGCTCCTGCGTGGCATCTGCCACAGGAGGCTGCAGCGCAGAGAGCTGCCAGCCCTGTGCGCGGGCACAATCGGACGCACAGAGAGGATACATGACCAGAAACCCCACGAGCTCCTGCCCACCAGCAAACGTCACCCACGATATCCAGGCCTAGCTGCTAGGGGAATCGCTCCTTTTGCCAGGTCTCTGACTTTCCTTCCATGATTAAGCCAGCTTTTAAAATTCTGGGCGTATGCTAAAATCCCATCCGTTTCACTAATGAAGAGTCTTGGAATTGACATTCCACGGGGATTCAAGTGCTCAGATATGTGCGAAACACATTAACTATTCTGAATGCTTTGCTCACACCAGCTGGAAAAGAAATACGAAAAAGAAATAAGTGTTTTTACACAGTTTTCAGCAGACTGGAAAGGATGTGGGACGTATCAGGAAAGCTGGAAGGGGTTTCAGTGGAAAGGAACAAGTTCAGGGACCTATAAAATAATTTAGAACCGTTTGTGGCTTTTGTGTGCTACAGAGGTGAGATTACCAGGCCCACCTGGGCAAAGGGACAAAATGAGAGAGAATAAATAAATAGATGACTCAAGGTACAAATATTGTTAGAGCTAACAAACATATAAGCTTCATGAAATTATAGCTATACTAAATGCTATTTATAATACTAAATGCTATTTATAGCATACGCCGATTCAGGAAAGAAGAATTTGATTTGAGGAATGAAAACTTAATTATGGTAAAACAAAAGGGTCTGATAAATCTGGGATAGTTCATAGGTTGCTCTCCTCCAGCACTCTGCAGCACTGTGTACCTGAAGCCTCCTGCAATGCGGTGCAAACTACTATATTACGGGCCTTCTCTGGTCTCTTAAAAACAAGAAGCTTTTCTCAAAATACTGTTTCAGAATTCACCACGTGGCACTGCAAGCAGTTACATATTTTTACTGCTCAGGGCATCCTACAAACATGCTGGAAATTTATGTAGGAGAAGAGATGTCAAGAGATTTGAGATTGACAATGAAAAACGGTTGGAACCCACATATGCAAACAGCAGGTTTTGATGACATCCAACTGTGTTTAATATCCCAAGTGCAATTTTATTCTAACTAGGTATACAAAGAAAACGCAGTTCCCTGTACATATTCAAGTCACAGTTACTTTTGTTAAAAAAGGTTACTGTGCTCTGTTCCTGCACTAGAGGGAATCACTGATACAGACGGGCCGAACCGAGCTGTCATCCCAGCACCAGGACCTCCCTTTTCACCCCCGGGAGCCACCAGCTGGGCACAGGGCTTGTGTCACACTGACCCATGGCCAACGCGGTGTCACAAAGCAGGGTGAGCGATGGCCACCCGCCAAGGGGGGTGGAATGGGACTGCCCCACGAACACGGAATTGTCAGGACGAGAGATACCTGCCACTTGTCCGTCGCCAAAGACGCCAAGGTCTTTCTCGGAAGACAAACTGAGGCCCGAGCTGCACAATATCAGTGCCATTTTCCATATCATATCGCTAGTACTGGAAGTACAACGAATGGAATTTTAATAAGGAGCAAAGGTCTGTTTGTACATAAAAGAAGAAGAAAGTCACTAAATTCATATAAAATAGAGATAATGCTTAATAGGTTGCTTCATCCTACTGATGTTTTCTCTATCATATTTACTTATGGGGAGAAGAGTTTGGGAAGAGAAGATAACTCTACCTTGGATGTAAGGAGGACATAGCTTTACTGCCACAAGTTAGTTCTGCAGCGTGAACTCTTCAAAGATTACGGGGAACTTGGCATCACCTGGAGGAGTCAGCTGGGTTCCTCCTCTTGCTTCCCTAATCCCATGCATCTAAGACATCCCAGAATCCAGAAAGGCCAGCAAAACAAGCAACAGAAATGCACCTGAGAAACCAGGGATCACTGGATGACTCAACTGCTAAAAATATTTTTTAAAAAACAAAGGATGTAAAAGAAATGAAATCACTGTGAAAAGAGATTAAAGTCAGAAGAAAAATACAGGATGTTTTTAGACAAATTCATCGATCGTGAGAGGAAAAAAAAAGACCAGACAAACCAGACACACGGTTCTTCAACTAGAGAGAAATTGCCTATTCTTTCATTCACCTTCCACTTTCTCTCCTCAGCTACTCACCTACTTTCTGCAACTTCTCTCCCCTCAAGGAATACCAGGAGGTAGCCCTTGAGTTCTAGTTTCATTTACTGTTATACTCATCACAGGATGTAAACAAGCAAAATTAGTGGGACTTGCATACCAGGCACTCCCCATAACAGTGGCTCAAAGGTCATCTGGAGCTCTGCATGGGCTTTTTCATTTATGGCTATTAAATAACTCGGAGAGGAGTTGTCAAGCTGAAGCTGCAACCGACCCCCAGACTCAGTAAATAACAGGCTGTCAGTTTAATAGCATAACTACAGAGACAAAACAGGAAACATTGCAGGCTCGTATGTCTGCATAGGAGGGATCAAGGACTGTCAGTGCTGAATCTAAGACACAGGCAGTAAAGCAGAGCACGAAACAGGTGGGACACGGACGCACCAGGGCTGCCCGTGCAGCCACGCGATAAACAGACGCTGCCAACAACTTCACTTGTAATAGGCTGTAATGCTCTAAAGAGGAAAAAGGGAAACCCCCCAAAGCAAAAGGGGACTGCCACTTCCTTAATCAGCTGTTAAGGGCACAGCTTTTTATCTATATGGCAAGTCTGTCTCATTCTGCAAAGCAGTGACACTGCTTTGGCCAGCACTTAATCATCATCCCAGACATCGGACTGCACTTTTAACTCCCACCTACTCTCCCTTTTAGTCTGGGTGGACTTGTCCAGCAGACGAACATGGTGAGGACCGTAGCAGACCCTGCGTGGGGAGAGGGAACACGTGTGGACTGGAGGCCGTGGCACTGGAAGCACTGGAAGCACCAGCTCTTTTACATGGCCAGGGAGGCCTCCCTCAGAGGTGGCATCCACGAGCACCAGCAGAGGGGAGCGGGGGGCTCCTGGTGGCCCAGGGAGCAACATCCCTCTAGGATGGGTCTCTCCCTCGTTCCGAAAGAGGGGGGAATCTTGGGACATGCAGCCCTGCTCCACCTGTGTACACTTCTCCAACACAAATTCAGTGTCCCTTACGGCCAGCTTGCTAAACCTAACGAGGTTAAAGGAAAAAAAAAAACATTTTAAATGAAGCCAAATAGTTATGGTTAGTCTTGTTTTAAAATACAGAGCCAGGCGAACTCGAGGCAATGCCACCCAGCTCTGGAAGTCAGAGCAACCCTTGCCTAACCTGCCACCCAGCGGCCCCTGGGGCTGGGCTCTCAGCTGAGGCAGCGGCAGGAGCCATCGCGACGCGCAGCAGCACCAAGCACGTGTGTGGAGGGGAACGAGCTACTTCGGTTGCCTCTCCCAAAGCAGACAGAGACCTCCCCTTTACTCTAGGAAGCTGGCAAGAGCGGACAAAACACACTTCGTTTGACCACGCAACTGGTCCCAGTTGGTCCCAGCAGCTTCCAGGACTAGAAAGCTCCATGATTGACAAGGCCTTTTGTTACACAATCTCTTTACCCCGGGCTTCTGACTACACTAAACCTAAATGAAACATGATTTCATGCATGCAAATAAGCTCAAGAAAGAGATTCAAACAATAGAAAAATAACAATAAGTGTGAAAGCTGAACCTCTAAGGTCAAAATCTTTCTAGCCACAAAAGAAGAGGCTGCAGAGGACATGCACACATGCTTACCAGCACTAAACAAGGCAACCAAGGCTCCTTTATCACTCACTTGAGGGAACAGGCTCATTTGGGATTAGAAGAGCTAATGATTTCTAGCCAGCAGCAGCTCCTGGAACTGCACTGTCTTCAGCAGGGCTCCAAACTTCCTGGTCTCGACTCTGCTCTCACTACTGGGAGCAGCAGGACAAAAGCCAGAGTCCTGGAGTGAACTGATGGAATATTAAGCTCATGCGTGAGCCTGGAAATGCTCCCTCCAATTGCGTGATTCCCTCCTCCCCAATACACAGGCTTTTCCTCACCACTAACCCAAGGAACACAAATAGATTATTCACTGCTGCAAGAAGAAACCCAAACAATTAAGTTACAGAGGTTTGGAAACTATCTCCTGGAATATCTCAGGAGCGCTTTGTTGCCCAGTTGTCAGCCATTCAATAAGGCTGGATGAACCTGGTGCACAGTGAGAATGTCCCTTGTCCATTGCCCAGAGGTCAACCAGAAGGACACCCTGACACTACCTGGCTCAGGTGAAAGACTTGCACATGCTACGACCCTAGTCAGGCTTCCTCCTTTTACACGTATCTGCAATTAGGGTCTAAAATGAGCAAAGGGGAGATATGTGGCCCTGCAAACCTGCACTGACCTTCCTCTTGCTGCACTCGCAACCACAGTCACAGCTTTAACGAAAAACTGACGGAGTAACGACAGCAGCAGGAACTCTGGCAATACTGGAGAGGCCCAAGTGGAATTCAGCTGCATCTTCCCAGCTTGTGTGACCCGTGTTAGCGAGAGCACAGCTAAAGCGGAGGTGCTTTCCTCTGCTTCAATCCTACTCCCTTTTCACTGCACACACTGAGGTGCCCGCGTGGCTTCCAAGAAGGAGCAGTCCCTGCTTCCCTTGTGCTTCATACCCAGGGTGTTTCTCTCTGGCTGGAGGCTATGGGTTTGATTCACAATTTATTTCAGCAAGTGAAATGCCCTGCATGGAAGCTAACGGTTCAACTTCCCGCAGTCCCTTAGAAATGGCCAGCCGTAACTTTCAGTCCTCCACCAGGGAGGGGGACTGTCCTCTGGAACCCAAGCACAGAAGAGAGCTGCTCTTTGAGAACTGATAGAGGTGCCTTCCCTCCCAAAGCGCTTCCTAAGGCTGGTAGCAACCTCCATCCCACTGGACACGCCACGTCACAGAGCCACCGCACCGATGCCTCTGTGTTTATGACACTGAAGGGCCAAAGCCCTGCTCAGCCCCCACAGCCGTTGCTGGAGCGTTTGCTCTGGAACCCACAGCCTCCTGGCAACACAGGGACAACGCGGGACCTTCTCAGCCATCTACTCCCAAAGCTCCAGCATCTCTGCTTCCCGCTCTCTTCTTCAAAGGATTAACTACTGCTGTTCCTTAACATTTCAACTCAGCAAGACCCTCACAAGGGCCAAGCGGGTTGATAAGCTCAGGGCTGACCCCACGGAGCAGAGAGGCCCAGGCCCGGCAGGCGACACCCTGAGGAGTAGGAGCAGGAGGCACCGAGGGCCCTGCTGCTCCCCGCCGCCAGCCAGCCGGCCTTGCGGCGGGCCCAGAGCCACGGCCAGCGTCGGCACCGGCCTCCCTTGGCAACGACGGGCAGCTCTGCTCACAGGGCTGAGCGCGGCCCAGAGCGACCGGCCCCAGGAGCGCTTGGATTCTGCTCCCACCTCAGCTTCGGCCGCGCAGGACTCTCCCAAGAACCCAGCGGGAACGCTGCCTCACGAGAGGGACCCTGTGCTGACAGGCAACGAGCTCCTGAACATCCCCTTCGACTGCGAAAAGCATTTGGAGGACATCTCAGATGAAGACTTAGGAAAGCGCTCAGAAAACAAAGAGTTTTTCCCAATCTCTGTAACTGACTTCCTGCTTACTATTTATACCAAAAAGAGACTGGGACTGTCACAGCCTAGCAGGAAGAAGCGAGCTGAGGTGCTGCACGAAACAGAAACCCCCAAGAGGTGACATACAACAATGGCACGTCCACCTTGTTGATGGCACATCCAGGAGGGAACCTGCTGGCGTTTCTGCGGCAGAGCCCTTCAACGGGAGGTTTTCTGCTGCGCAAGAGAGACGAGAGAGCGGCTGCAGCACCAGCGATCTCTGCTCGGGCAGAGATCCCGAGCAAAGATGACAACCATCCTCAGCCTGACCTCGGAGGAGCAGCAACTACAAGCAGAAACCCAAAACCGAGCACAAGAGGAGCCTGCCTTCCACCTCCTCCCCTGCCACACCTGCCGGGCAGTCTGAAGGGGAAAACTCCCTCCCACCAAAGAGACGGCATCACTCGTGCTAGCACTAGGGAAACACGGGTTTCCAGCGGCTAGTTACCACAAGCTGCCGTGTCCTGCAACATTCCTTTTCAAGATAGTCTATTACATATTCTCAATAAAATTAGTGATGTTGTTTTTAAGTTACACTCTGGTGTGTGTTCATTACAGACAATAGGATAATTTAAAAAATCAGAGCTCCTAAGCTCACAGAGGAAGGAAGAGAAGGAGGGAACAGAGAGCTCATGCAGAACTTGGAAGAATGTTGGGCTTTGAAGCTTTGACAGATCTCCGTCAAAGGCAGAGCTATCCTGGAAAGGATCAAGAGAAGCTTTAGCATGCTCTTGGGCTACTCGCACGAGTCTATACACTATAACATCACCAGCATTGATAAACTGAGACCTTCTCCTCAAACTGGCTTCTCTAACGATTAAACGAACCTCTAAGCAACAGCCCAACGGGCCCAAGGAATAGCAGAAGGGTGTCTGCCCGGGCAGCAATTTCAAGCAAACTTGAGAAGTGCTTTCCATTCAGTTCAAACTATGAATTATCTAAAAGTGCAATGCACTTCAGAGAGAAGGCAGGGTATATTTTTTTTCATTTTTCAATTGTATTACACTTATACACTGAGGCTAGTTAAAACAAACTTTTTATTTTTTATTTTTTTAAGGATTGCAGCCATATGCTGCACAGCAAAGGTCACAGAGTCCAGATTCTTAGGTCTCCTGAGCTCTCAAGACTGAGGTACTGCCATAAGAAGGGGCACATGCGGAGTCTAGTACTCAGCTCTTTAATTTTAATAATTCCAGAAACAGTAGCTCACAGGCTGAGTAACTTGGCACACCTGAATTTCCTTAAGATTTCTTCTTCAATCCTCATTACTGTATCCTGGCCCTCAAAATGTTTTCCTGTAGTGCAAGGACATGAAAACATCATCTACAGCAAGTGGGCCACAGTAGTGACCAAGTAGGCCTCAAGCTGGGCCAGGAATTATTTCAACACAGCGAGTATAAAAAAAATTCTCTAGGTATCTCACATGTTTTTAAACACTGTCATTTTGAATGCATGCCTAGATTAGCAATAATATATCAAAAAGAGGAATTCGGCAAGGAAGAAGTCCATTAAACTAACAACACTAACAGCAAAAAAAAAAAAGGCAGTTTGAAATGATTCAGGCATATAACAAAAAAACCCATGTCATTTCCATGCTGGAATTATAGGAATGAAACTAAATACCTTGCACTGATACAGCACCTCTGGTTTTATACTTTTCAGCTACATAATATTTAATCTCTCCTGACGAGGGTGAGGAAAGACAACAAACCTTTCCTGCATTTCTCCTAGCTGACCTGCTTCACCCTCCCTAGCTATTGCCCTTTAAACATTTCGAGCAGATGCTGTTGACTTTCTGCTCGGAGATCATGGTGACCTGGGCCAAAGCCAAACCAACACTTCCCTCCCAGGTTGACGACTCCTCAACCATTTCAAAACAGAGATGCTAAGAAATAAAGCGCGCTGCATCTAAGATGATCAAAACAGTTGTTCTCTATGAGGACTAAATACCACTTACTTGGTATCACACCAACCTAGGTGAATTGCTGCAGTCTTCAGCAGGAGAGACAGCTCCTAGGAACAGTTTAGCATCACAGACTCCTGTAACCACAACTTCCAGTGAAGTTAATTATTTTTAAGAAATGACCTCTCAAAAACCACATCAAGCACATGCAGTATGTGTTTCTCTGCATAAGGAGAGACAGAGAAAGTGTGGTTTAGTGTGCACCAGATTCATTACTTCATTAATGTTGATTTGTAGTGAGCTGGGCTCAATCCCAATTCTTGTGCTATCTAAAATTGACAGAGGAGTCTCAGCCTGGCTGAGGATACTTGTCCTTCACAAAACCACCACAAACCACAGCCTGCTCAAAAAGGA
The DNA here is from genome assembly GCF_059628265.1 of Tinamus guttatus. Classification (NCBI taxonomy): domain Eukaryota; kingdom Metazoa; phylum Chordata; class Aves; order Tinamiformes; family Tinamidae; genus Tinamus; species Tinamus guttatus. The sequence goes on from NW_028288749.1 coordinate 2,669,021, forward strand.
ACACGATAAGAAGTGTAAAAGACTGAACAGAGATGAGACATCTTTGCTCCTTCTGCCCTCCCTACTCCAAACGGGCGATTCCCAGGTTCAACAGTACATTAGTACAGGTCAGTACATTAGTCGGCTCTTACGGGAAAAAACAAAAACCAATTAAACAAGAAGCATTACCATGGGACTAATGAAAATAATTGTTGAATATGATCAAGATGTTTTTGAAACAAAAACTTGAAAGTCCACAATGCACAACCCAACAATTCAAAATTGTTGTTTTACCATGTGAAGCCAAATATGAAGCTAAAAAAAATGCCAGTGAGGGGAATCGTTTCATGCTAGATAAGGACATTGGAATTTGATTTCCAGCACATCTTCTCTCCTGTTTTTGCTGTTGCTTGCCCAAACTTATCCTTTAAAATGTTGGTTGAAGCCAACATGCAAGCTCCAAAACAAGGCACAATCAGAAAAGCACTATTCTCCTGTTCTAACCGAGGAAATTTCCCTCTTGGTGAGCCGAGGCTTTCCACAAGCCCACACTTTGCAAACCAGACTTTCCATTACTTGGTGAACACGAGAATATCAAACATGGCCAGGCTGCTATATCATTGAGGAACCAAGAAGCTGAGAAAACAAGAAAAGTTATTTATGTCCATGTTATATTTTGAAGTTTGGCGAACTAAGCCAAGTCTCTGCCAACAGGGTTCATGAGAAGGGATGCGACTTCTCTTTCTCCCAGAGTTAACTCATATGCTATCTGCAGATTACAAGTAAAATGATTTTTTTAAATGGATCTGAACCAGTCTTTCCTTCAGTTGTCTCATCTGCCAGCTCCCCAGACTATGCGTATAACTCCTCTTTGATATTCACTTGTGAAAGTTGATATTCACTTTGATATTGTATTTTGTGACAAAGTACATCTAGAAAGTCCAGTAATGCAGCCAACAGCTTGCTTCTCTACAGCTTTAGTTACCAGATAAGAAGATTAGGAACTAATTCTGATACATAATACATAAGAAACAAGGTTACTACTTTACTAAATAATTTGTCCTATGAGATTTTTCTGCTGTACTAGATTCTCTTCCTTAGGACACACTGATGTAATAACTGTGGTGTATCCTATATATCTAAAATAATGACATATCTAGGGAGTTTCAACTCAAACATAACATGTCTTTCAAAGTATTGACTGTTTTTACTTTGTGCACCAGGTAGTCTAGCTCATCTAGCATTAGTTACAATGAGGTCTAAACAACATGCCAAAAAGAAACCTAGCCTTTCTTTAAATAGGTTCAAATGGTACCAAAAACATTTGGCTTTTGGGAAATCATCTGCTTTATTAAAGGAGCTCTACAAAGCCATCTCTTCTGATTTAGTAATAGGCAATGTCATTGACATTAAATTGGCCAGTAGTTCTCCCACTCTGGGACACTTTGGGGCCTCTCTATCGATATCATAAGGACTGAAAAGGCTAGAACACCTTTGCAAGAGCTGCTCCAAAGCCAAGCACTAATTACCAGCGTAGAATCCTCTATCAATTAAAGCCTTTGCAGACAAAGTTACCCATGCATAAATACTTCTGCACTACCACTTCCATTTCACCTAGAGGTTAAATTATCTGCTCAAAATCTTCTGTTGGAAAGAAAAAGAATTAGTTCCTACTTTTTTCCACTTCATTTAGACCCTGTAAAACATTAAATCCTGCCATAAAAACTGCTTAATGAGGAGCACTAGGGCAAAAGGCTCTAGTGTGATTCATGAACTACGACTACTAAATGTTGGTGCCCTGCCAGAGCATAGGTTAGAAGCACCAAAAAATAAAATAAAATAAAATAAAATAAAATAAAATAAAATAAAATAAAATAAAATAAAATAAAATAAAATAAAATAAAATAAAATAAAATAAAATAAAATAAAATAAAATAAAATAAAATAAAATAAAATAAAATAAAAATAATGTGAGGCTGCTGTGAGCGTGCCTGGCGCAGTAACCTGCCTCCCTGGAGCCTGCCTAGCCCGTCCTGGTGTAACACCAGGCTCCTCCTTTTGCACCCACTCCTAAGGGTTGAAATGTGCCTTTTCCCCCTGCTGCTCCCACCATCTCAGTGATGCCCTTGATCTGCTTCATGCAACTCTGCCTCACTGAACGCCACCCAGCTCACTAGTAAGATTAGCCGGAACTGGTCAAGCCTCATCTCACAGGCACTTTTGTGGCAACCAGACTTCAGCTGGCACTTCCAGGGGACACAGAGACAGACATCCAGCATAAGTTAATAAATAAATAAATCCAGTAGGATAGTAAGAATGAAAAGAATGGCAAGTCCTGGAGAGGAGAGACTGGCTTTTGCTGGCACATGCAGGCAACAGCTGCTGGCTTGGCGCACAGCACACATTCAAAGTCTGCCTAACTCCTACAACAACTCACTGCTTTAAGGGGTTTCTACACCAGACTCGCTATACATGGGATGAGAGAGGGGAAACAACGCTACAGAAGAGGAAATGCAAGGGATGATCCTTACTCAAAACCTTACAACTGTCCGATCTATTACTTAACTGGTGCCTTAAGAACCCATCAGAACGTATCAGAGGTTAGAGCAAGAGGCCCAACAGAAGTGCAGAAGTTTGACAGCTATATAGTTATTTAATTCCAAAAAGAAATGCTCTCTGAATATGAATCTGCTCTTACCTCCCCCCACCTCCGTACTTCATGTAAGAGGTTACCATAACACACACAGTTTTCTATTAAGTGGTTCTGCCTGGGACATGGCTGTGCAGAGGGCCACACAACACGCACAAGCGCTAGCTGGAGCACAGCACTAACTCCGTGTGGTTCACAGGGAGCTGAGGATGGACACGGGAGTCCAAGTTCCCGCAGAATTTTCTGACTTGTGTTCAGCTGTTACAAGACTTAAATGGAAATAGAGAATCGATAGATATTAGAGCAGCAGAGCACCAACAGGAGAGAAACATCTACTTAGAAATGTGTTGACCGCTGAACAAAGACCTCTTGTTTCCCCTGTTCATGAATACGTACCATGTTGGTACAGCTCCAGGCTGGCACGTTCCTGTTCCTACAACCGGCACCCTCTCACACCTCGGTTTACACTAGGCATGAACTGCAATCCATTATCCCTACAGCTGCCCCACCAGGATCAACTGGGGAAGCTGTTGTGCTAAGAGAAGCCAACACAACTCGGAGAACTGTCATTCACCAACTCCAAAAGCGATGGCTGGAATAAGCAGGGCACGCAACCCATCTCCATCAGGCTTCTGTGTGACATTAGAGGAGAGGCAATGATGAGCAAACCACTGCAAAAATCTGAGAGAGTAAATGCTGCCTTCATTCAAGAGCTACCTGCAACTTTGATCTGCTTTCACTTCAAAAAAATGCCACAGCCTTGGCAATTTTCTGTGGTTAGGCAGAAAAAAAATTCTTTATACCTCGCCTTGAAGGAGCAGAGAGGAATTGAGTTTGCAAATGCAAGCTTAAAGCCAACAAGGCAAAAAACAAACCACCTACACGCGTTGGAAAGGCTATTCTTAAAATAGAAGCTCGAATGATATCAGAGTTTCGCAGTAGCACCGGGGAGCTGAACTCCAGGCACTGAACAAAAGCAACCGGCTCATCCTCGTGCGCAGAGGCCGCCAGAGCAGCTGCTCTGCATCTAGAGAAGGAAGAGGTAACGCATCCACTTGTGCACTGCCTGCTGCCATGCCGCCCTGAGCCCTGACACAGCAAAATAAGTGGCACAAGGCTCTCTTTTTTTTTTTTTTTTTTTTTTTTTTTACTTTTTTCCCCCTAAATGCAGTGGGTCTGAGGAGGACAGTGGATAGAGACCAGGGTTATCAGTTGGCTGCCCTCCGTGCCTGGCCATGCGCGGCTGTGACAGCAGAGCCAGCTGAGACCCTGCAAGCGGCTGCAGGGCAGGAGACTCGGAGGGAGGCCTGGAGCTGCGGAGAGACCATGCCGAGAGGGCAGGCACGGGGATTTCTTCCTGTGTAAAACAGATTCAATACAAATTAAACATTTCCTCCTAAACCCTACAATTTGCATAATCACATTACCAAGGTGGCCTTACACATAGATGGAAGTGTCAAAACACTGAAATTTCAATATAATGAACAAACCATTAATAATAGAGGACAGTTCCTTTCAACGAAGATCTCAGCAGTTGGACTCCAAGGGTTATGACAAGGAGTGAAATATTGTCAGCCACCTGGGTATTTTCTTTAATTAATATTCTATGGCAACACCAAAAGCAGAACCCTGAAGTGAGCATGTGGAAAGACACACATATGAAGGAATATCAGCGTGCTCAGCACAAAGCAGCACACTCACTGCACTTGCTGTAACATTTTCCAGCTGCCACATAGAAATTATTCTGCATACAGAAACTCAGTTTTCAAGCAACTTACTACATGAGACTGGAAAGTGTTAAGCAGCTAAATAAAACTGAAGTGAAAAGAAAACTTTCAGTTGAAAAGGTTGGCCAGAAAGACACGGTGCAGAGCAGAGGGGAAGAGACAGCCCCCAGGGAGGCAGCAAGCTGCAGAGCGCCCATGTTCTGTAGCTCAGACACCTTCCACAAAAGGGAGGAAAATCTTGGAAAATCCTCGGAGGAAAAAGATGAAGAAACCTGACCAAAGTCAAGTCACGAAGGCTGATGATTCTCTGCATTTCGGTCACAGCAGAGAGTGCGACGACTGCCGCCTTGCTGGGCCGAGGCGCTTGTGCGATGCTCCCTGGGGAACGCCGGCTTGAGAGGTGCTGCACACGGAGGGCAGGGACTCGTCTACAAGACGTCCAGCCCCGCCATGCAGGATCCACTGGTCTCTGAAGGAAAGCGAGGAAATAGCCCATCGCTGCCGTGGAAATCCTCCCTTCGGGGCTCCTCACACCGCTACTGGTGCGGCCACCCAGAACCAGAGGGAGATCAAGGACAGCTGGGGTCTAGCCATTTAGTACGGACATTTCTCTTAAGTTCTAGATTACTTCTTAGGTATTTCTTAACTACCATAGAATCACAGAATGCGTAAGGTTGGAAGGGACCTCTAGAGATCATCTAGTCCAACCCGCCTGCACACGCAGGGTCACCTAGAGCACGTGGCACAGGACTGCGTCCAAGCGGGTTTGGAAGATCTTCAGGGAAGGAGCCTCCACAACCTCTCTGGGCAGCCTGTTCCAGTGCTCTGACAAACCATTTGAGAACACTGCTAAAATAACAGTGAGTTTAAGTTGCAAGTCAAAATTCCCAACTTTTTGGAAATTCACCAAAGTGGAACAACAAATGAAGTGTAACAGTCATCTTTAAAACTTCCACAGAAATTTATTGTTCAAGTCAGAAGAGACGTGGCTACGGTCAATACAAGTTATTTAGAAGGACAGTGAATATGCATTTGGTTACTTGGGAATGACAAAGGAGGCTTCACTTTTACTGTTCATAAGTCATCCAAATTAATTAGTGCTTAAAATGGCAATGAATCACTTCCTGCAATAATCTATACTGGAGAAATTAAATCCAGTGAAAGAAGCCAATTTGCTGATTGTGTATTATCTGAGCGCCTGACTAGCTCACGTGCATGTTGTGTACCATTTATCAGGCTCCTGGGAAACAACGGATGGATACTCCTCATCAGCGACCAGATTGAGCCCTGCTAAATGATCAGTTTAACATAGAAGAAATAAGGGTTCTAAAGAATTCAAGTCAGAAGAGATTATCAAGAGATAAAACTGAATGAAGAAATAAGCCAAAAAATTTAATCAAGAAATAACTTGAGAAACAAATGGAAAAAAAAAGAGCCTGTTTTCTGAAGAGATATACCAAAAATCTGTTCAAGGAGAATATTGCCATCAGGCTAATAAAGAGAAGGATACACGACTAATTATGAAGACACTTCCTGGTTAAAATCTGCGATGCTGTTCTCAAAAGAACCGTCTCTGCTCCTCCCTGCCCCCAATAATATAAAGCTTACTCTTGGCTAATTTAGCTGCCATTTTCCTGCTCTTATCTGTATCTCCTTGCTGGTATCAAAGCCCCAATATTTCTGCTCGAGAAACCTTGCCTGGCTAACCTGCTTATTTGCAGTAACGGACACTCATGCAAACAGGTATAAAATTAAATGGCTTCTTTACAGTGACTATGATAGATTGAGCCATGCTTAATCTACATAATCAATTTGCTTCTGTGTTCAGCAGTAATACCTTTTTGCTCTCCTGGAAGCAACTGGAGCATTGGTTGCTCTTTGACAGCTGTTTCTGTGACCAGGAAAGTGGCCAGTGGCTCCTTGCAATATAGTACAAAAACGAATGAGGCTGCACGTTGAACTCCAGAATACAGAAAACTAGGTCTGAACGAGGGGGAAAACATCACGTAGGGAAGACTCACCTTCTCCAAACACTACCTGTGTATCTCCTGTCAGTCCCAGGCAAAACTAGAGGTACTCTCCTGAGAGAGGTAAGACACAGCTACCTCTGTAGCTACTTGCTACTCTGTAGCAAGTCTTGCTCACTTAGAATAACAGAATCATTAGGGTTGGAAAAGACCTTTAAGATCATTAAGTTCAACCATAAACCCATCACTGGTGCTTTTGTCCTAGTGGAACAGAATAAAGTACTTCGCAATCCCAAGAGTAGATCTAGATTTGAAATAAAGTTGGCTAAATCTTGCTGAGGTGCTAGCAGCAAAGGATGACATGGGCAATTTTAGAAAATCCTTGCCTTGCGAAGTAAAAATGTTTGCTTCGTGGAAGGTTCTGAAATGTAAGATAGCAAGGTTGCAGCAGAGCTACATTATCAGCTCACTAAGGCCAGAAGTTTCCTGAACTTCCTTCTACTTGTAAACATTGACCCTTTTTTTTGAGGAGAATAAGTGAGAAATGGTATTTCCCACAAACTACATAAATGCTTTATTGAAGGTCCATTTACCTTTCTTCAGATGCAACATTAAAAGAGCAGCAGCAAAGGTTTGCCTCCTGATGCACAACATGCTGAGATCTTTTTTCCTGAAGTCCAACACAAGAACATTAGCATACAAGCTACTACTTGTTTCTAAGCATTATCTAAATACAAGAGCTGAAAAGCCAATAAGCCTGACACGAAACAGTAACGAGCACGGACAGAGAACGATTTCTCTAACTCATTACCTCATTATGAGGGGAAAGAAGGTGTTGTCCAGGCCTGTGCAGCTGGGGAGGTGACAGCTACAGCAGAAATGTCTCTGCATCTTCATAAGGGAAGGAAGACCAAGACAGAGGGGAGAGGAAGGGAAGAAAAAAAATAATCTGGCAAGGGTTGCTGGCACAGCTTGACTTTGGCTCAGGCAGAAATAAAAGCTTGAATTAAACAAAAATAGATTCAGGAATGAACCAGTGACATTTTGTGTGAAGTTTTCGTTTGGTTTTAATTAGAATGCAGGATTCTGCACTGAAATGGATGCAGTGAAGGCACGCACGTCCTGTGCTTCCTCAGACAACTGACAGATCCGAAACGGACTCATCTCTTCTCGAAAGGTTAATTAAAGACCTATCTGGGAGAGCAGCTCCACAGGGGAGCTGGAGAGAGGCCTCTCCGCAGGCAGCCCTGAGGAGGAGCTGCCACACTATCCCCCTCCATCGGAAAATCCCCAGCACTAAAATGACCCGAGCGCAGTGGCCGCTGCCACGGAGACCAACAGAAGGGTTTGGAACCACCTGAGCACAGAGGGCACCCACAGCAGCACAGGGCCTGCCCACGGCGTTGGCAGCTGCTGTTCGCTGGAGCCGAGGCCGCAGCCGCTCTGACACACGTACCTTGCGGGGGGCAGCAGCATCACCACCCAGCAGGGAAACCTGTAGGAAATCGGGAAGCCGAGGCAGCGTGATTCCCTCAGGATCAGCCTGCAGTTAAGCCAGAAATAGGACACAGGCTCCTATGTAGCCTCAAAGTGCTGCAAGGCAAAAGGCTGGTCTAGTTCACCCGAGCATCATTAAAATACACGTCAGCTCTGAGCCCGTGTACAGGAAGCCCATTTGAGGAACCTATTCCAATTTAAGAAATGTTATCGGAAAACAGAAAATAAGACTTTCATCCTTTGCGCAAGGCTCTGTGGATGTAAGTGACCTTTGTCTGTGTAGTAATTTAATTTACCAAGAACATGAGAAAAGTCTCAATTAGGTCTGAGTAGACCAGAGCACCACGACAAGGGGGAGAGACATGTGCAGACGCACTGATGAAGAGCACTCCTCATCTCAGCGGACACTGGAGCTAGCGCACGAGGAAGCATTAAAAGCTGTTGGTAAAAGCGAGTTGCACTGGTTGCTCAGGATGTAAAGCAGGCAGCAGGTAAAGGCAGCTGCCGCAGAGGGGTAAAACAGAGCAGAACACTCAACCCCGTGGCACATGGATCACAGGAGCTTTTTGATTCCTAACTAATGCAAGGTAACTGTGGTTGCCAGCGGAGAAGCAGCTACTGATTTAAAAAACACTGTAAGAAAAGGAGAGGAAAGACACAAAATCAGAATGGCAATCAATCCTGTATGCCCAGGTCTGAAAAATTTTTAGTGCAGCCTTTATAGGTCCGATTTAGCTGTTACTAAATTGTTTTATTTTGTTGTACAATATTTTTCATTCTAGTTGCAGTTAATTCTTTGACAGCCCTTGGTACCTGTTCAAAAGTTCCTCAAATGCTTAAACAGAAGGTTTTTCAGAGTACAAACATGATAATCGGAGAAAAGACTGGTAAGAACCAGAGGACAACAGAAATAATAAAAAGGTAAGACATCACCACTACTCTGCTGCCTACTGACAAGCTGCACACGATGTTCATGTGGGCAGGACAACCCAACAGAAAATAATGCAGCAAAGACGACATTTATAGATGCACAATTCCTGCAGTACATTTTATTCAACAGAAATGCGAATTATGTAACTCCCAATATCCACTCGTCAATGGAGACATGACATCTGTGTATACTAACTCCTACAAAACTCCTGGCCAGAAAAAAAGCCAGCAAAACTATGTCATTTAGTGCCATTTCTACCATTCACACTAAAGCTGCCTGCTTCCTTCTCATAAATCAAAGGCACAGTCTTTGAATTCAGGTGCATGATCTTTCAAGCTTAAAAAAAAGTTTGGTTTTGAGTCAGAGGCACCTCTCTGAGATAAGGTTATGTCAGAGAGCCTTGAAACACAATTGTGCAGGCAGCCTTTTTCATGTTGGAAGGGACTGGTCGATGTTAAACTTCCAAAATGCTAGCTTTTTGCCTGCAGTGTCTCAGGACATCGATTAGACACCATTCCGTTTGAGCTATTTGAAAGACTGTATGGAGAAAAACACCTCCCCTGTCCCCTCTCCCAGCAAATCCGCCGAGTATCTCATCTGCAAACACTTACGGACGAGAGTTAAGTTTTTTATTCAAGGTCTCCAAGAACACTTGGGATTTAAAGGCAGCCCTCTTATCCACGAAGCAATCCCATGCCTAAGGGATCTCTTGCCAGCAGTGCAGCAGGTTTGCTTGCAGCATTAGCACACACTATATATATGCGTGTATATGAACCAGCTGCCACTGAAATAGGCGCTGAGTAAACGACACCTCATTTATGCACTCACCTCATTTACACATTTACTCGTCTACACGCAGAGTCTGTATTTCAATGAGCCAGCTCATACAGACTGGTAACATTTAAATGAGGGTCCACAGCAAATACCTAGGAGCCTACAGGTGCCTTTGTTAAACCAACCCCAAACCCTGGTAACACTCACACAAAAAAATTAAATGCAGTGCTGGTTCTGGCATTTCGGACGCGAAAGCAAAGCAATTAAGCAGCTAAGAACACAACGTACAGCAGCCTCTTATCCCCTGGGCATTGCCCTCTCTTCCAACCCAGAACATTTCAGTTATCCTGCAAATCTGCACTTTCTAACATCGATCTGCTCAGCAATACTCATAAATAGGAAAATACCAAGTGCAGTCAAGCTCTCAGCAATGCCATTTCCTAAGTGATCAGGAGCCTTTCTTTTAGCACCCATCTGGGGAGGCAGAGCAGAACACTTACCCCATCTGGTAGTGCCCTCCAGCATACAGCACTCACAAACTCATTTGTGTCATCTTCTTTCCGGTCCTTGTCCAGGACACTTTTGACTGTATCAAATTTGAAGGTCAGAAGTGTCTTTGAGAGGCCCTTGTAGTATAGGTAAAGGGAATTATTTTCGCTTCCTAGAAATAAAAAGCATATATCACATTCCGGAAGCATAAATAATGTAAATAAGGTAACGGGTAAATAAAGTTTCTTAGCTCTTTCACACTTTAAGTAGAAGACAGTAGAATTCATCCTTTAGTCATCATCTCACCACAAATGGTTGTGGTGCCTTGATAACTGGGATTGCTCCACAACAAACACTTAGGATGCTTAAAAGCAGATACAGGCTTTATTGAAACACAGTTGTGGCACGCAGTGCGCTTGCAGAATACACAGGATCCTAGCCTTATTCCACAAACTCCACAGGGTGTAGCACTTAGAGCAGAATAGGGCATCTACACTCCAGCATGAGACGCTGCTACAGCCAGTTTCCTCACTGTTAAGGCTATGCTGTAGGTAGGATTTTCAGTTTGCTTGTAGTAATAGAGCATGACAGCTTAGTCTGTGGAGGTTTGAGTAAGGGAGACCGCACAGAGTACACCTGCTCTGCTTTTAAAGCCATCTGAATTCCTGCACTGCAAGCTGTACAAACATCACAAAACGTAAGATAACGTCCCCACAGCAGTGCTGGAATGAGTGTCGTGCACACTGCATGGTGATGAGCCTGTCGCTGTTTTCTCACCAAGACCTCTGGATTTAGAGGTTTAGCAGTCCAATTCCTGCTGTAAAAAGGCAAACGGCCAAAGGAGTTAATTTCTGAAGATGATGTGATCTTCTAGAAAGCTACTCACAGGGAGGGTGTTATGGTTTCACCACGCAGAATATTGTACTAAGTTAAAACTACCGGACCACTCAAATGATTCAGCCTGCATTTCCTGCATTTCCTTAGAAAGTTGCAGAAGGATCTGTCAGTTATCTTAAAAGACGTAAGTCATAACAACAGCAACTAGGTAAGCAGTCAAATTTTTGGTGACAGCAAGTCTGAATCACCATGTACAATGAACCAACCCGACATGGAGAAAACTAAATACAGGTTCCTTTAGCTTAAGGCTCTGCATCACACTCTGGGACAGGGAGAAGAGGGTGGAAGCTCCTAACAAGTCTTCTCTAAGAATCATTCTGGCTACCTGGTACGAGTCCTGTGTACTCTGCAATGGAGAGGCAGCAGCTCTGTGGAGCCACGAAAGCGTTTTCCTGGGCGGCTGCTCTACTCACCGCAGGCGATGTAGTCTCCATTGGACGCCAGCCCGACAAAGTTCTTCTCATTGATGTGCCCCTTGAAGGAGCGCAAGCAGTGAGGCTTCCCCACGTTCCACAGCTTCAGCTGACTGTCTGTTGACCTAAAAGCAACAGCTAAAGTTACACTGCTGCCATATGGCAGGTGACGCGGCTTGAAACACTGCTCCCGAACGCTCTGTCTGCAATGCAAGTGTGGGGAGTCTTAGGGCACTCCAGGAGATTTATCCCACTTTCAATCACATGCAACTCTGGCTGAACTCAAAGGAATATCATATTATTTTAAAAGCCTGTCAAAAAGTATTACATGTTTGAATACAAAACTTCTCTAACGTATTACTCTTCCTTTCCACTTATCAATTGTGGAGTCCTCCACCAAACTGAACAGCCTTTGGGCCATCATTACCGCCTCCATATCCTTCATCTGTGCAGGACAAGCTGAGTGTATTATTATTATTATTATTAACCATCACAGCACAGCAAAATCTGTTCCTTTCTGCCTGATGGCAAAAATTCTCATTCAAGCCTTTACAGGATTAAAGGCAGGGCACAGTCTCCTCCTCCTCCAGCTGCCCCAAAAGCACAATACCCAATTCCTATGATTCTGTCCAATACCAATCAGTGGCATATAGAAACCTATGAGGGCCCAGAATTTTTGTTAGCATTAAAATTGATGTGCCTTTCTCATGTGTAACTGACACTGTGCGAGTGTGAATATAGATCTTAAACTTTTTCTCCTTGACAGTAAAGCTAAATATCAAAATACAAAACCTTGTAAAATGTTTTCCATTACAGCATGTATAATACGGCATGTAAAGATATTGCTGTATTTACTGTGAGCAAACATTTCCCTTTTGGGGAAAGGGAGGAAGCGTCGCCTCTGCCTGGTAGAGCTCAGCTGCTACAGGACAGTACAACCTACAGGAGGACTGTGGCAGCCTTCCGAGAGATTCTGGATCAGGTTATTCTCCCCACCTGAGCGGACTTGGGACTCTCTTATTGCCCAGAAGTTCTTCTCTGGCTCTCGCCAGGGTTGTCTTCAGGACAATGGCTTGAGCAAAAGTAAATTTCTGACCTGAAGTCTTGACCACGTGAAGCCTAAGGGCTCATTTGGTTTCTGTACCCCATCCGCTCTCCTCGCTGCACCTTCCTCTCCCTTCCTTTCTCTTCTCCTTACTACCACACCTCATGCACAAGCTAAATGCACATTACTGCTTTTGTTTTGGCCCAGAGATCCAAGCACTTACCTCCTGTTTTATGATGGCAGCAATATTATTTTTTAAAACACAGCTATTAAAAGCTTCAGAGTCACCTAGAGAACAAACTTTTCTGGAGGCAAGATGAAGCAGCCAGAGACTAATCTCTGGTCTCCAAGCTGTTATATTCCTGTGACAGCTTCTGCTATTAGCTAACCCATCAAAACGGCCTTTTATATAGGCACTTAACCCCCATATTTCTGTGTTATACGTTTGAAATCTTTTCATTAAAATATAAACACTTAAAATGTATTACTAAGGGAATGCTTTTACTGTTAACAAATTCCTATCAAGCTCTGGCTTTGTCTTCATTGCTCTGAGTAACTGCACCATAAAAGAAGAAAGTTATCTGCCACTGTGCCGCAAGGAGAGGAAAATGCCATTGATCCTTCCGACGCTAGAGCACTCTCCTGGTTTCATACTTTTTCCAAAAAGGATCATGGATGTGCTGCTCTGTTAAATCAGCATCTCTGTAAATCAGCACTGCAATCAATAGATAGTGCTAAACAGGAGGCAGTTCTGAACATCCCAGAGGTCAAAACTTAACTCTCAGGGCAACATAAATCAATGCATCTATAAAACAGCTCTAGCTAGAAAGCAAGGGAATGTGAATAAACATGTATTTTTCCCCTCAAATGAATTAATACTTGGTCTTTTGGAGGCAATACTGCTGTCTTCTCTGCCTCTTTTCAGAGGACAGATAGGAAAAACCATTTTCTCTTTACCACTTCTTTCTGCACAAACAGAAAAACACATGCAACCCCTCCCAGCCAGGCCCCTTGCTCTGCTGTTGCCCATCCAAGTCTGACAGCTCTGTCGATATTTCTGCCTGGGAATAAGCATTCCCGGATGGCCAGCCCCAACGGGACAGGTCCTGAACATCCCACACGTGACATGTCACTTGATCATGGCTGTAAAACATTCCCTCCCTCTTTCCAGTTCTGTTAAATGCTACCTTCTTATCCAGATTTGGTCTAGGTGCAAATTAATCTGCTCGCATTCTAGGTATGAGTTTATACCAGTATAGAGAGCTATAACCTTAATGGGAATAGGAAAGGGACTAATTAAATAAAAGCAGTATTGGAAATCACTAGAGGTCCTTCCATCACACAGCTGCAATGAGGGTACCTCACTACCAGCTGAATACTTACACATACACCTTGCAGTGCTCCACGGGGGCTCCAGCCTTCCAGAGCAAGCTGTGCAGCAAGGACTACACTGGGCTGGATAATCATCTACTTGGGAAGCAGCAGCAAGCAGGTTATCAGGGGCTGGATCTCCTGTGCGATCCACCCCTGCTGCCCTCGGGTGTTCTACGAGATTAAGCGTTTTACGAGCACAGCTGCAGCCCCCAAACGTTGCTTCTGTTTTTGTCATGGTGCAAAAGGGGTTTCACTCCCGTTTTATTCATGAGAGACTTGCATCACGTCACGCAAGCAACCTCTTGCCATGTAACCCAACAAATGTGCTCGTGCCCACAGGATTGGAAACGTTGCACAAAGCGAAATGGCCGTGTTTGGGGCAGACGTGTCTGGCCATGTAACTGAGCAGAAGCTGGAGAATTTTACTCTTGGGTGTCTCCATAGCAGACCTCATGGCCTACCCTGGCAGAAAAGCTACGTATCATTAATACCATGAAATATAGTTTCTCCTTGAATACTTTCAAACTCTAGTTTAGTTCCCAAAAGGGCCTTTGCAGAAGAGATTAGGAGATTACCACAAGATTGCTCACCCAGTCCTTCTGAGTTGCTTTTAGACAGTGGCTAAACATCCCCTTCAGACCTAGCATCTCTACTGATCCCTTCTTTCACTTACCAGCTGTTTTTTACTGCCCTTTTGCTGCTGTTTAGTACCCTGATGGCTCTGCCAGTTCCCCTGTCCGCAGCCGGCCCTGCTCAGCAGCACCTTCAGCCCCCAGGGTACTTTGGGCAAGGCACGTCTGCCTGCAGCTTCCCAGAGGGGCCGCCTGCGCTCGGAGCCTGGGGGAGCTCCCCTCTGCGTCCCTCCTAAGCCCTGGGGCTCTACGGGAGCCAAGCGCCACCGGGAAGGAGGATCTCTCTTTGTGTCACCAGAAGGCACCATCTGCTTCCCCGGCGAGCAACCGCTTGCCCACGCGCGCTGCGCACCAACGCTGGGAGCTGAAGGGTGCCGGGAGCCAAGGGCTGCCGAGTTCATAACCTACATAAAAGGAAATACTTACGCAGAGACAATTTCTTCCCCGCTCACAAACTTTGCGTAGGAGACTGCCTTGCGATGCCCCTTGAACACCATGATCGGCTGCTTAGTGTTGCGAAGGTCGTAGTAGTGAACACAGTGATCTGGAGAGGAGAAGAGGCAGAGTTTATTTGATGGGAAGAGGCAGGGAACACCTAAGGGTTAATCAGCTCACAGCAGATATCCTGACTACAGCTTTCACATCTCACTGAAAGGCTCATCTAGGACAAACAGTCTGTGCTGCACGAGAAGGGTGTTCAGACCCCAACTCGAGCCCATCAGGGTGCGAGCAGCCTCTCGAGGAGCCTGCGTGGAGGGCACATGAGCATGCAGGCATCCTTGCCCAAGCCCTGCTTAGCCCATCCCTCCCATATGCAAGACAGCAGCTAACAGGGAGCTCAGCACTCCTGTTTTTCCATCCTGGCTCCATGCCCGGCCACTCAAAATGCCCGTTTCTAAATCTGTGCCCCTCTCCCCTCCTCAATCTGTTCCTTTTTGGAAAATTGAAGACGTCTGTCTGCTACTTAATTTGGATCACAGAAAACATAGACTAAATTTCTTATACATGTCCTATATGCACAGTCTCCGTATTTCCGCTTTCCTTCTCTTCTGTCCTTTGATTTCATTACAAAGCAAGAAAGAGTTAGCATTTCTCCTAATGAGAAAGCAGCGACCACACTCCAGTTCTTCTAAGAACTAATTCACAGATGTGTTGCACTGCCACAACCACATAAAAGGAATCGCCACAGAGCTAGTGATACAGTTTATCTTCTGCACAAATAAATGCCCATTCCCAGGGAAGTTTAAAAAAGCACCCCAAAGAAAACCACACACTTGCAAGAGATCTAAGCCCCAGACTCCCCAGCACTCTTTTCAGCTTAGCAAGATTAATAAGCTCTTTCTTTCCCAACTGGCAGCCTTTAATGATGAGCTCCGTTTAATTAGGCACTGCTAGCCTGGAAGCAGAGGGGACGCAGGAGCGCAGTGAAGCCGGGCAGGACGCCTCCTTCTGCAGCCGGCCCCTCGCCCACAGGAGATCCTGGAAAACTGTCCTGACCCTCCTCTGCTGAAGCAACGAAACATCAGCGAAGCTCAGGATCGCAATTACTAACAAAGGAATCTGAATCCAAAAGCTACAGTTACTTTGATGCTTGCTCGGAATTTCAGAGCCACGCAGAGAGCCTTGCAAACAACGCCCCGCTGCCTCAAAGTCCCATGTGGTTTGAGAGAAAACTGGATTTACATCAATTCAGTTACAAAACTGGCTACAGCTATAAACACTGGTTTGGGACGAGCCAAGGTAGCTTTTCCCCTTTATCAACAGGCAAATTGGTGGCTTTGTCAGAAGCATCTTCAATGAGCAGACAAGCAGGAAAGTCAAAATTCCTTCAGCATTTCATTCCCTGCACATCCCAGACATCCCCGATACTGGCATCAATGGAGCAGGGAACTGCCACACCACACGGCGCTGCTGAGCCACGCGGCCCGGCCAGGGCTCCAAACCCAGAGCTTTGGACACTTCGTTTGCCTTTAGAACAACTTATGTAAGTCATAACATTCAAAGGCAGCTGGTATTGAGCATTTGCAGCCTTTTAATGCTATTTGGGCATCTAGCACTCTGCAAACCTGAGCCAAAAGATCACGCATTCTGCAAGCAGGCTGGTGTGCAACCGGGAGACCTATGAGACAGTTAAACAGCAACTGTTATTTTAACAAGGGGAGTGATTTTAGCAAGGCTTCCCATTAGGGGCCAGTTAGTGGATAAGCCTTTAAAAATCTATTTTTATTCAGAATTTCATCCTGCTCTCCAGGTGGACTGTCATTAAGATACCATTTGAGCACTTCAGATTTTATCCTTCAGAGGATGAGACAAGGCAAGCTGCACCCGTGCATGGCTTGAATGGAAACGTATGCCTAAGCAGCTGGAGTAACACGGAAAGCAGGAGAAGACAAGTCTATCTGCAGCAGAGACACACGGGGCTGCATTCACCTTGTAAACAAGGCAACAAACAGCTCAAAGGCCGCTGGCATCTGGCCCCAGCACAACGTGCCTCCCTGCCGGCAGCGCAATCAATCACTGCCCGCTCCAATCAGGACAAGTCCGAAGGAATGGCAAGGCCACTGGGCTCTAAAATTAGCCACTTAATTATTAATTGATTATTTTGACAGCTGAAGGGTTGGTGCCCAATTGAGTTTTCTCCCTCCAACTGAAGCAGCTATTTTTAAGTAGATATATCAAGACAAATGCTCACTGCATTCATTAAAATCAGAACAGGTGGTCGTGTTTTACAATTAAAGAGATAGGCTTGCTTTTAGGCCATATGGACTTTGAGAAAACAAGATAAAAATGCCATCTGCTGAGGATGCACAGATCTTAAAAATGAAGGTAAATGAGGAAAAAATACAATCCCCAGGTACTCCAGTAGAAGCATCTTATGGCAAGTGCCGATGAACCAAAATTGCCGACGACCGGCAGCATCCCTGGCTCCTCCGAGGCGGCCAGGGGAGTTCAGAAAGGGAAGCAACAGCGAGGGCCAACACAAGGAAAACAAAGAAGCACATGTTGAGAGAGAGCAGAGAGTTCTCCAAACCTCACCAGAGCTCCTGCAATTTATCAAGGAGCCTTCCTTTTATTTTGACCATATCTAGGAATGGATACTTCTCAACTGATCAATATTTACATTATCCATGCATTTAAAAAAAAGTAATTTACATTGTACTCAATTTCTTAAGTGTTTATATAACTGAGAACATAAGCGATGCTCACTGCTCCATTGGGGATGAATGTCACAGCCAAGATACCCTTATTCAAAGAGAGCCGTAGGGTGGGGAGCCAACTGGTAGAGAAGCAGGAGATGCTCCGAGCTCCCTACAAGGCAAAATGCCATTTTTAAGCATACGAAGCCATTTTACTGTTTTTAGATTTTTTTTCATGCCACACTTGGGGGTTATTTTCATTTTGAACATTAAACTTTTAGGTACAGCCTGCAAAATTATATATGCCTCATGCTATAGTTGTTCTGTCAAATCAGGAGAGCAGATCAGTATTTAACCTTAGTATTTCTCAGATGATGATTATGATCTATTTGTCTCATTTAGTCTCTCAGGTCACTGCCCAAGGGTACACAATTTAGATTGAGTCACAGCGAAGTTGGTGTAAACGAGGTATTTCTGCTTGCCTCCAATTTGGCTATCTTGGAGAAACCAAAACAGCAACAACAGAAGCAGCCCACAAAGCATCTCAAACCAGAAAGGGGGTAAAAAGCATCATTTTGTGGAGTTCTCAATTTTGTTTCTACTCTCAATTGTGTGTGAAACTTGATTCAAGTGTCTGGGGATTAGAGGACAGACTATATGTATTATGATTCCCAGACATGGCATTCCATAAAGGAAAAGACAAGCCACCTTAATGGATTTTTGTTGAACATATACGAACAACAGAATAACAGAATTTTAACATCATAATGGATTAATCAAGAGGTTCCTATTTTTTGCTACACTCAGTGCAGTTTCCCATAAAAGGGAAACTTGCGTCTTTGGAGGAAAAGCCTTTGGCTAGACTATAAATGGGAAAGGAATCAAGAAGCTTACACACAACGTCCATTCTGACTCGTTCCAAACCTCCCTTCTGTCAGGGAAGGGGAAGCAGAAGGAGATAAAAAGGGACAACCCTCTTGCTTTAAAAATAAACTCAGTCAACAGCAGCGTGTGATAGTACAAGGTACTGGGTGGCCGTACGCTGGGATGACTCTGCACATGAGAGGTCTTGGCCCTCGGAGAAACCTGGAGAAGGGCCAGGTGAGCAAGCAAACCTCACAGGCGAGGCCAACTCTACCACATCTAACCCTGTTAACGCTTTCACTGAAATATCCTTTCATATGAAAGCAGACCTGCAAGAGCCTCCATGCGATGCTTGACCTGGAAACTACCTAACAATATCACACACTCATTTAGAGAGTAACTTAAAAGCAATTCTCCCGCCTACCCCTACGCCAGGAAAAACAGCCTCCTAGCAAAGTCAGCAGCATCTCAGATAAGGCTGATCAAAAGTCAACTCAGAATGAAGAGAGATAGAAAAAGACATTTAATCTTTATGCAGAAAGCAGTTTCTACCTGAAATCCATTTTTGCTCAAGGGTCCTAGAAGACACAGATCCATGCAGGTGGGAAGGGACTCCCTGTGGTCCCGCTTGCTGCTCAAGAAGGGCCACATATGAAGTTAGATTCAACACCAACGTTCAGTAAATTTGCTCAGGGTCACAGGCAGTCAAATTGTGACCATCTACATGGATCAAGTTTCCACAAACTCTCTAGTCTAGGCTATCTTGAAAAGTACTCCTATTTATAAAGATTAGATATATATTTTTGTAATCAAAATTTGCACGGGTGAGTTGTTACCAACAGAAGAGGTTCTACCTCAACTCCAACTGCAATATAATTTGAGGTTTTGTCTAGCAATTCCCACATGAGAGAAGTAGCCAGAGGCACCGCAAAGCAACCTTACTCATTCTTTAATGAGGAGGTTTTCTTACTAATAAAGAGAGGATACTGAAAAACTAGTCCACTTAGCTTTTACCAAGACCAGAACAGCAAAGCGCTTTGAGATCTTCATGTGACTGGGGTGGATTTGTACAAAATATTTAGGCTGCAGCTTTGGTCCCACCTACAGCAGAGAAGCAGAGGGGAGTTGAACTTTCCCATGTGGGTCACGTTCTGCAAGGGAAGCTTGCAGATGAAGCACGGGACAGCTGAACACTCCTGCTTTGCAAATAGCACCAGCAGACAGGAACCTTCCTGCAGGAATCCCAGAACCAGTTCATCACGGATCTATTCCTGGGCAGAGAAGCGTGGAGGCAAAAGGGTTTCAAGGGGGTCTTTACTGCAGCAGCAGAAAGGCAGAGCAGCATTCGGCCTCCTAAAGTGCTGAGGAAATCCTGGAGCCCAATACTATAGATACTTCTTCTCTCCCCTTGGTAGCGTAATACTAGAACGGGCTATGATCAAAGGAGACTTTGGCCTATTGTAAGTCTGGAAGGAGAGTGGGGGAGGAAGACAACACGCTGGTTATCATTACACAGGGGAAATGGAGATTAAAAACGCATTTGATATAAAGATCCTCTGACAGACTAAACTATATAGAATGTTTGCTGTAGAAGGCAACGTGCTATCCTCCCCACGCGACATGACAAATCAAGAGAGGAAGAGAGGACAGGATAACCCTTTTCACCCCAGCATCTCCCTGCAGAAGTAGGGTATGCCATTGCTGCACGGCTGCTTTTTATTATTCTTGCCCATACCTGCATCTCAAAAAAACAAGCAAACAATAAAACAAATCAAAAAAAATCTATTCTAGTACAGACTTTGTTACAGGCATAATTAAAATGTTTGCTGAATATGGCTTTGTATTTACCATTTTCTGTGCTAGCAGAAATTGCCAAAATTACAACATTTTATTTCTGCCATTAAGACAAAATCACTCACTCGATGTATTTGCTTTATCTCTTTTTACCTGGACCTCCCCTTGCAGTAAGGTGACAGTTTTTCCCTTGAATAGCCATTTTGTTTTGCCCTGTGGGAATCTTAGTGCTCTATTTCAAAAGTGACACCGTGGTCCACTGCGGCGAATTGGCACAATGTTCCTGCTTTGTATTTCACGTGTGCACCCAAGATGATTTGGGATGCAGTACTTCGTTTTTGCTCTCGGAGCTCTGTCTAGACAAACTGTCTCAAAAACACATTTTACTGGATTCCAGAGGAGCTCCCACATACGCTTTCCTCATAGGTGCCACAAACACTTATTGGCCACCAAAAAGGGGATTTAAGTATGGAAAAGCATTCAATGGATTTTCCCCACAGGTCAAAACTTCCCCCAGGTGCTCTTGCCTTAAAACACACTCTGAAGACTATACAAGTCTAGCTGAGCTCTACTCAATTCATTTTTCTGGTGTCAAAACATGAGAAATCTGACAAGCGAGGAAGTCCCAGACCCAGCAGAGTTCTGAAGGAGACAAAAAGGAATTTTCCAAAGCAGAGAAGGGTAGATGGGTGTTTGGGGATGGCTTCACTTTGCCAGTTCAGCCAGCCTCACCTTCCTACACTGCAATACAGACAATGGGCAACTACCTTCAAATGCCATATTTAGACAACCCAACACTAACTTAGTCTAGATGTTGGGTTTAAATGAAGAGTAGAGCTTTGAGAAATGAAAATGCTTTGTGATGAGCAGTGGAGATGCGAGAAGTGCTACGAGATAGGCCAACTTCATGAGAGCTCAAAAACAGTCGGGGCTCTGTGAAACCTGCTGGCCTCGGTTTAATCCCTGGCGAAAGCAACAGCTCGTACAAGAAGCTCTCTAGCGCGGGACGGCTCCGAGGGGAGACAGCAGAGGGTCACAGGTGACACTTGGTACACCCCGACCAAGCTGCAGCGGAGCCGATACCCCGCTTCAACGGGGCATTTCAGTATTTCACCAGCACCAAGCGCCCGCCCGCCTCGCTAATACAGATCAGCGCTAGGATTTCACTAAAGATCTGTATCTCCCTCTGCTGAACACATGAAGGGAACAGCAGCCTTGATGGAAACTGCCAACTGGGTCTTTAACCTTCAGATTTGACAGAGTCCCTATGGCTTGGAGCTGCAGATGACATTTGCCGGGTTATGGATAATGGCCTTTACACACCGGCGACATTTTTTATTGACTTGTCTAAAGCTTTTGACACAGTAGCCCATAAAATGTCTACTAAATAACTTGCCTCATATTAAGCAGAGAAGGAGGAGACATAAAACATTAGAGATCTTAATCAGCTGAGCAAAGGGCTCAGACGGGAAGGGAGGCAAAACAAATTTCTCCTCGACTCTTTTGAAACTCTGACCTTTATGGTTTTAAAGAACTACAAAGAATTCTCGAAAACAGAGCCATCCCTTATTCCTGCAATTCAGAGATTGCCTTCTATCAGACTGTTGCAAAAACTGAAATATTTGGAACAGATAGGGAAGATTTATCTGTGTTACAAAACTAATGAAGACATTAGCTGTAACAACCCGCAGGCTTGCGGAACAATTCATTTTTATGGCTGAAGGAGAAAACTGAGAATTATGTACTCAATGGGCAAATTATTCAGGCTCTCAATACAACTCTCCTTCCCAAATATCTATGTATGAGTGTACACGTAGGCCAATCTGCAAAATGAGTTACAACACAGAGAGAACACGTGAAGAACATTTTATAGCTCGAGTGCTCAACCCATGCTGTCTCCCTGGTCTAGACCTCTGAAGCAGACTGCATGAGCACTATAAGACCTTTTTGTGCAATCAGTTTGGACACATCTATGAAAACGAGCCATAGAACATCATTTGCTGAGCACGTCTCTCCTGATATGAGCTACTTATTTCACCACATGGTTTTCTTACTGTCGACCCATGTCAACTGCTTCTTGAATTACTCAAGTTCTGTAAGTCAGGGAGCTGTGACAGAGAGAAAAGAGGTCATGTGCATCAGGTAAATGACAGCTTAAGGCACTAAGACGGATACCATAAGAAAAAAAGAAAAAAAAAGAGGCCTGTCAAAGGTATGGTGGATTATACATTGAAAGGGGTCATGAAAAACAGTACGTGACGATGCACAGGTATCCAGATTGCGTTTTTTCCAATCTGATCTAATTAGGCAGTAAAAAAAAAAAAAAAATCAAGAGGGCTAGAATTGCTAGACATATATCTACAATGTTACTTTAAGGCTTTCAGTGGCTTGTTAGAGGAACTGTCCCCAGTCTGACTCAAGTATTTGGAAATTCTCTTCTCAGAGCACCTGCAGCGCGTAGATGCTCGCGCAGTACGAAACGGGGCTTTCCAAGAGGACAGCCCCCACCACGCTGGCAGGCTGCACAGGCTTTGCACACTACACAATGCGACACCTTTCATCAGTTGGTTATGGAAAAGCAGTGTATGCTGCAAAAGTCCAAGTGGATATTATATCCAAATAAAAGGCTGGAATTAAGGGTTAAGCTACACTGTCCATGCAGCACTTCGAGCAGTGATAACCCAGTAAGGCTCTACAAAGATGTCATTCTATCAAGAAATTCCCTTGAATGAGCTACTAGAAAAAATGCAGTTTTGGAAACTCCTGAGGTGGGAAATGTTTTTGTAAACTAAACCACCACACTCTAAGCCCAGTTTTTATCCCAAGATAAGTCCTGTTGGTAGAGAAATATGATCACCATCACACTGGCCAAAAATACAGATTCTTTCAAATAACACTCAGTGCGCTGACTGCTTCCAAAGCTTAGAATAATCAGAACACCCGCGATGACTCCTGGAAGGAGTTTAGACCATTTGTCTTGTTCACTTCCAAACTATGGAATTTGTCCCACAGTTCTCCAGAGATCACGACTAGAAAATTACTGAAGACCCACAAACAGGAAAGAAACCCTTCAAGTCAAGCCCAGCACACAGTAACGAGGAAGTCCAATTACTGCGCGCCGCATCAGCTTCATAAAAGCTGAATTTTGAGCACTGCTTCATGTTTTCCCCCACATCCTTGAGAAGGATGCATAATCTTTGTCTCTGCTTTTGCAGACTGCATTTTAAATTCATACATTAATCTTGCAGCTTAGGCCCAAAGAAGCTTCCTAACTCCACCCTCAGCGCATCACGCGCTCGCACAAACAGATTCTTTCAATAGAGCAGAGGAGAATCTATTAAGGCAAACCTTGCTTTTAGCTAAGAAACATTAATTCTCTTCCGAAAAAGGCACGCTGCCTTCCTGGTCATTAAGATCACATCACTACTGTATTTCAGAGCTGAATGACAGGGCAGGCAAATCACCAGGGCGGGTGACAGCATGACAGGGTGGCTGCCCAGACGGCGCTCGGCAAGGAGGTGTCACTGCTCCAGGTACCGCGGGGAAATCCACGTTCCCACGGAGAATCACGGTCCCCAGGGTGGTTCTGCTTGGACATCTGGGGCATTAGCAAACCTGATTGATGCTGAGAGAAGCCGCGCGCAAGCTCGAACCTTCAGCGCGGCAGGACCGCGCAGAGCGAGGGCTGTGGAGCCCACTGCAAATCAAACTAAGCTGCTCCCATAGCAAGAGCAGCCCCTGCGCCTCGTGCATGCGGTGCAGCAGTGTCATTAGTGCTGCAGCCTTGCAGCAACGAGCGAAGGGCCGCAGCACTCCAAGCCTGGGTATACAATGTCATTCTATAATGCCCAAGGAGCTGGAATACTCTCCCCTGCTGAAAACAGCTATTCAAATCCTCAAGCATCCCTCTAGCTACTCTGCACCTGAATTACCTAAGAGCCCTTCAGGAGATTTTGTCTAGAAGCACTGAAGAATTAAAACACAGGGAGCTCCTTTTGCATCTCTTTGTTGTACAGAGCAAGAGGAGAAACAGCCTGACACAAGCTTTATGCATCTGGAAGGCCCTAACATATTTTGGAAAGCGGGAGCAAAGCACATGTGAAATTTTGCTAATTTTTATAGGAAGCAGCAGCCTTGCCGAATTTCTCCACAAAAGAATAATTTCTTTGGGCATGCAGAACCTGCTGGAGACGGGCAGGAGCTCCAAAGAACATCCCCTCCCTGGGAAGGACTCCGTGTCACCGAGCGAGAGAAGGGCACGAGGAGGAGACACCAACGGGGCGAGAACGCACGAGCAGGCAGGAGAAGGGTGAGAAACCTCTGCAGATTCGTTTGCTGTGGACTTGGCTCTGTTACTTGCTGCTGATGTAAAATTCAGGCTGCTGAGGGACCACTTATCCCCAGGGCTGGTGCTCTGTGACCAGCTGACTGCTGGTGGCCTGTGGGACACGGGGACAGGAAGAACTCCCACCAATTCCCTCCCCGTTTGGAGGTGAAAGCGAAGATCCTGCACCAAATGTGATTCATACCTAGTAATAAAATTGCCAGTACAGAGAAGTGGAAAAGCACCATTGGGAATGCTTAGGAAGAAACATGGCACCTCAGTGGAGACGGTCACAGACCCAGAGGCAGTGATTTCCTGCAAAACTCCAAACAACAGGAGCCAGCCCTGCCCCGTGTTGTCCCAGCCCTGGCCGCTTTGTCCCAGCCCACACTGCCAAGAGCTTGGTGAGTCAGCCCAAAGCCCCGAGTGAGGTTAGGAATAACCCCAACTGCTAAGTCTGATCCTGATCCTGGAACAGCCTGACCCTGCTGGAGCCATTCTGCTGTATCCCTCCCAACTATGTGCTACATCCACTCGCTTGTAAAACTCTTGGAAAGAGTCTTTGCCTGCATTTATGACTCCCTCCCGCCCTCAAACACCCACAAACCCAACCTGCAGGACTTGTGGGCCCTGCGAGAAAGAAAAAAAAAAAACAGCACGCAAGATGCTGCATCTTGGGTAAGACCTGCGAGCTCCATGATCTAATCCCTATGTGATATATGGGACCGAAGGGGTCAGCAGTGGCTGCTGGCAGGATTACAGCATGCAGGGAATAAAGCACTGGCTGCACTTGGCTCCCTGGGGTTCGCAGACAGGCCGACCCCAGCACGCACGACCCGGGGGAAAACGGCAGGAAAACGGGGGAAATGGCGCGGCTGGAAAATATATGGGTTGAGGGCATGACGGGATTGCCGAGGTAGAACAATAACAACTTCAGTCATGATTTATACAGCTAATTTGGGGATAAAGCACCGGCTCTTAAAAAACAAAACAAAATTACCTGATTTTGTATTCGGCAGTGATTACAGTTTATACTGCTTGATGTTTCAGCCCACTAAGCATGCCAATAGAATATTTTATTAGAGCCACAGACAAAAGGAATCTTTCCTTCTTTATATGCTCTTTCCACTGCCACAGATTTTATCCAGCTTCTTCCTCACCTGAAGTACCTGTCTGAATTTAAGAAAATTATTTCCAAAACCAAATACTCATTTCTCTTGTATAGGCTTTATTTCATGTTTATTGCTCATTTGTTCTGTGTTTAAGCTACCAAAATGATCTTCTGGTGATCTAAAAAGCTTTCAGAGAGAGAAGCCAAAAAAGAAAACCCACATACATCATCCACATTAGATAATAATCCTGAGATTTGCTTCTATAGGAGCAACTAAAGCACGGCTGTCTATGGTGCCTATTTGAAGCCAAGCCAGTAGCTGGTAATAAAGAAAAGCTCCACGTAGAGATGCACTAATAGGACTATTGACCACGACTGCATCCAAACCCAAGCTTCACAGCATCTCCTTCTATCACCACTACTCCCATTTTCTGCCAAGTATCCTAAAGAGTTTAACTAAGAAATCCACAGAGAGAATGAACTGCAATTCAACCTGCAAGTCCTTTTGAGACGGCGATAGTCAAGGTGGGCATTTCATTTTCCCCTTCTGCTGCTGAGCAAGAGCAGGAAGCTGCAGAGGAACCCAGCACAGAGGGAAGAGCAGAGGTTCCCAAGAAATGGGGCACAGGAGGACAGTACCGACGACGAGCGCTCCAGTGGGAAAACCTGCTCAGCTGACGGAGGTGAGCGCTGTTGATGACCTGCACATCTGTATTTGACGACACTGCAGCCTGGGGAACTCCAGAAGGTGAAGGAATTTTCTCATGCTACAATTTTTGGCAGCCTGAAGTCAGCCTGGGAGCTCACCCACCCACACAGGCCTCTGGGGGGAATTTCCTCCTCCCTTTAAATTCTCTCATCTCAACAAACAGAGGAAAAGTACATACAGAAGCAGCATTTCTGCTTAAATGCTATGCAAAATCCTGTTTGGTCTGTATTGCTGGTAAACATCAGCTGTTTTACCATTGACCGCCACAAAAAGTAACCAAAACATTAGTTTACATAACTGAAAACCCCCAGAGCAAGCAAACAAGCCAGGGCAGAGACAAAGCAGCTTTCTGAATTTGCCTTATACTGGTCCATCAATTAGTGCTTTGCACTGCTCCTCCTGATTCCTACGGGGAGCTAATAGAGATGACCAAACCAGGGTGTCCAATCTGCATTTTCTTTTTGACATATTGCTCCAAGAAAAAAGGTTTTACTTTTCCTTTATTATTTTCACAGCCTATGTGACAAACTACAGTATTTAAAAGTTATATTGCCTTTTTGCATAGACTAAATTAAATTAGCAAACAAGATTAGTTGAAACTGATGGAGGAGAAAATGCTATCTCCATCATACCACATTAAACAGGACAGCATTTTCACAGTACATATAGTAGAACAAATGTTTATCTCCCTCCTCTCATTTTTAGAGGTTCTGAAGTATTACATCTTGTCAAACATGCCATTTTAAAACGTTATTTCCTAAGCACTTTTTTCCACATGCGTTTGTGGCCGACGGATCGATCAGGTGTTCATTTGCGGGCCAGTCATTCCTACCAGTTCAATCACTCCCTGCAGTTCAGCAATCATAGTTAAATGCTTATTTTAATATTTATTTAGAGACTCAATTGCCAAGCATTAAGCAGCTGTAAACATATGGTTTTTTTTCAGTTTTATTCTCTCCCCTCCCCTCCATGCATTCTGCCCCAGTAAAAACACCATTTTACCTCTTCCCGACACATTCACCTGAAACCTCCAGACTAGCCCTGGCCCCAGCTCCTGCCCTGACACCCAGCACAGATTATTCTCCCTAGGCCTTCCAGGTGGAAAGGAATCCTGACTGCTGACTTGAAAAAAAAATCTGGTATTTGAGCAGCAACTGACCCCTTGGAGTTGGTGCTCTCAATCTTTCCCTAGAGCCTTTCACAGCAGCAGGAAGCACTGCAATTCAATTCTGTTCTTACCTGGAGTTTGCTAAACTTCAGTGAGATGTCTGTCAAACAAGTCAATATTTTATCCTTCAACTTCAATCCTTTCTTTTTTTTTTTTTTCCTTGCAATGCATCAAAATGCAAATTTGCTTTCTATCCTTAAAGAGTCACAGCTTAAGTAAAACCAATATAGAAAATGAACAGCTAAAAGAAATGTCAAACTACCACTTGAAAGAATAGCATCAAAATATCTCCAGAAGTCCAAAGACAACAAATATTATCAGAACATGCAGTTACAAGTACATTAAAACTCCCCAGAGAAAAGAAAATGCAGTTATTCACCATTTAAACATTTCTAGGCACTTTGGGTTCTTTTCAGCTGTTGCACACAGAGCATGATGTGGTTTCCTCCTGGAGCAACTCCCACTCTATTCACAAGTCTTTGTATTAGCACCAAAAACTATTTCAACCTAAACAAATAAAAGTCTCATCACGCCTTACCCAAAGACTACTACTTAAAATAAACCTTTTAACAGGAGTGCTTTACCCAGCCCAGGAAAGCATAAGCCCATCCACGGAGATTACAGTTGCAGCTATAGGAAACATACACAGCCTCTGCTTTAAAATATGCCACAGGTAAAAGCAGATAAAATTCCCAGTTTGATTTGGTACCATTTACAGAGCACCACTACGAGCCAGAAAGAACTATCACCACCACATTAACCTCACTTAAAAGCTGAAGAAGTTGAGATTTGCTCTGTTCCCTTGGTTATCTCAAACAAACTACGCTGTGATTTGCTTTTGTGAGCTCTCATCACCAATACAAGCACTAAATTATATCGCACAGCAAGAATAGGTTGACACTTGGGCATCATTATGGTCCTCCGGGGCACACTTGAAAATGTGGTTCAGATTTCTTCATTGCAAGCTCCAATCTTTGGGGGAAGTCAGAAACTTAGAGAGAAGCAGGAACAGATTCTGTCTTTGCCCAGCTCGCTCCTTCCCACCTACCTGCACAGCCGAAGGCGAGGTGATACCTGGAGGAAGGGCTGAATTTGACACAACACACGTTCGCCTTGGCCTCGATGCTCGCCACCGAGTTGTCCAGGTTGGTAGACCACAGCTTCACTAGAGAGACAAAGGAACAAGAGAAATGAGTAAACAACACCAATACTCATCTGAAAGGCCTAGAAGTCTAATTAGTTCACAAATGAGTGTCTGAAAAACCTCAGTTGCCAAGAGGAAGGAATCAATAATTATAAATGGTTAATTTGGAGCTGATGGCTAGTAAGCTTGAAAACTTTCCCAAGTGAGTACAGTAAACATTCTACACATCTCCAGCACACACCAGATGATGAACAGTCACCGTCCTGTACAGCCAGACGACTAACCATGTGCTACAGTCTCAGTGTTGAAAGCTCCTGGACTGCAGATTCATATAACCAAGAGCAGGACAGCTTAAATCCGGTTTATTCTTGGTCACCTAGCTGTGACCCAAAAGTTCTCCATTCTCCGAGGCGGAATTACTTTGTACAGAATAAATATACTTGACTGTATGCTTAAACGGAGCAAGTGGGAAAAAATTATTTCACTCTTCAAAAAGCTGGCATTGGCAGGAAAGAAATCAGTATGCTGGCTTCCCACACTGGTGTACTTTCTTGGTACAAAGAAATCCAGTGTTTTACGGGACTGCTATGTGTACATCAAATAAAGCGTTGTACAGCACAAGCTCCTCCCCGCAGTACTCCAGTTCATTCCACAGGAAGAATAACAGAAAACACAAAGTTTTCTTCAAACAGAGCCTTCGCTGCCCTCCCCAAAGCTCAAGCACTGTTTGAACTCCAAGGGGAAGCGGGCCTGGTGCTCCCCCACAGGCAGCCTCACAGAGAGCAGCTGTGAGGGCATCCGGCCCAGGTGACCAGGCCACAGCCCAGGAGGAGCCGAGGCGGCCCGGGCCGGCTCTGTGCACGCCCTGCTCCCCCTGCGCCTTGGCTGGCACAAAAGCTGCTGCTCTCCTCAACGCGTCTGAGGCAGGAAGCGGAGGAGGCCAAGGCTGATGAGCTCAGAGGAGCCACACGACGGCTGCACTCTGTAACCAGCCTCCCAAGTACAAACCAGCCTCTCAGAGCCGAGGTCTAAGGACCGTCTGATGTCTGTTTACTCATGGCTCACTTTGGAGGAGCAAGTAGCAGCAAAAGAGCAGGAATCCTGTTTCCTACTGGGCAAGGAAAATGCAGAACGATTGCTCTATCACCTCTGCTTTTTTTTTTTTTTTTTTTTAAAAAAAAAAAGGAACTTTGACAGAGAAACAAGGCTTCCATATGGATTATTCAAGGATATTCTCAATGATCAAGGAAGTGGAGAGATGTTTGTAGGCTTGTTCTAGTGCACCTCCTTTTTATCGTTCGTGAACACTGAAGAGCCAAGGTTGCACTGCCTGTGAGCCGACGCAGGAGAATCTCGTCCTTCGGGGATGAAGGAAACACATGGCTGCTTGGAGAATACTGAAGAAGCCAGTTTAAACGAGAGCGCGTGGGTATCTGTCAGCGTCTGGAATCACTCTAAAACATCCCACATCCATCACAACCACAAACACGGATGCATATTGTGTTTGCATAGAAGTGTTATGTGAAATGCAGTGAAAACAGCACCCACTTTGTTGGTGGTTCTCAGAAATGAAGCCATTCACCAGAGAGATATGGTCTAAACTCCTATCAGCATTTCTGGAAAATGAAAGAAACCAGCAGAACACCCCACTCCTGAACTAACAGCTTTGCAAACGTCACTTGAGACTATCCCATCTACCAAGCCAGGCTGGGGGAGGAACCACCCCCCTTGTGCTTGTGCCGGGGACGTGGCAGGGAACAGGGAGGCAGAATCCTGCCACACAAAACACGGGCATTTTCCTTCAATCAGCAGACACCAACACAGGTCTGGTCTGCTGCAGTGGCTGTAGAGGACATCAAGTTTATGGGCTTGACGGCATAGGAAGCAAGCACAGCCGGGTTGGAAGGGGACATGGCTGGCAGACAACACTGCTCACACAAAAGGAGTTAAACAAAACGGCCTGAACAAGGAGGTGCCATGAGCTCACAGCTCAGCGCGATGCTGGGCCTGAATCTCGTACCACACACTGAGATTGCCTTGGAGCCTTCCGGCTAAGCATCCATGTTTAAAGCTGTGTCCAAAATGCAGAAGACTCTTCTTAACACCTTCCCTCATAAATAACAGCCATTTGGTCTCAGCTATGTAGCAGAAGCTAACTGAGGGCTATGTTCCAACTTGGCTCTTTTTTTCTGCCTCTCAGCCTTCATACCGTAAGCTCAGCCATTTCATCCGGTGAACAGTCAACCCGTGTGTCCAAAGCCATCATAATACTCGTTACAACTGACAAAGATTAGAATCTACAGCAATTTCTGTGATCTAAATGCTGTGGAATACACTGGGCCCCAATTATAGCTTAGTCAGTGCTATAAAAAGAGGATATATGTGACATAAACCAACACATAATGAAACATGTCAAGTTCTACCTGGAGTTGTCCATTATTTTTTAAAAAGAACTGACAGGTTAATAAACTCTACCCTCATGAATTATACTTTATTTGCTGTAGTTTTAAGCAGTTTGCTGAGGCTCAGACAGTAATTATACAGCATGCAGATGTCTTGCTAGCACTTGGAAGTGTGTTGATGAGGCAAGCAGCCATCTGAGACCAGCATTCCCAAAACCCGCTCCCAGAGCATATGCTTCCTAGCTTTGCTGTTACCGAGATGCATCTCTCCATAAGACCAAATATCCTCCTCCCCTTGCCAAACAAGGAAGATAACTACAGAAACCAAGAGAGCTGCTAAAATGTCTAAATCTTTTCCAGGTTGCCTTTTAGTTGGCTTTTCATTCAGATGCATCAGTTTATACGTCAGGCCTCTACATTCCAGCTCTGTGCACAAACTCTAAAAGAGGGGGCAGCCTGTATTACAATAGCTGAAGGAAAACAAAACCTACTTAGAAGAGAATTGCTGCATTTTGCCTATTGAAAAAATACCAAGTGTCCAATGATGCCCTATCCACATGTGCAATAACTCGGCAAGTGCTCTGAAGAGCCGAGCTGAGCCATACTCACAAACGTGCCCTGAGGGAATAGGCACACACCGAAGCGCTCGCACTGCTGCCGTATGTAACGTTGCATGCTCACCTCTAAGTCAGAAACGGGACACTCCTATCCAAGGGTTCTGATGGCTGTACGTGGTCCTCAGCGGAGGAGGAAGCCGGGAAGCAGCACCAGCCCCTGCAACGGGCAAGCCACAGCCAGCCAGAGAGCTTTGGGTGACACCAACTACCAGCCTCCTGACTCACTGCTGGAGTTATTCTCAATTGCATCCATCCGTCTCACAAATTTCCAGGAAATTATCTACTCCCCTTAGCCAGGAAACTGAGCAAACAGAAAGCTCAACCTGATTTTAAGAGCAGTAAACACCTAAACCTCAAGTTAAAGCCAATGGAATCTGAAGGAGCTCAGTATCTAGGGCGAATTCAGCCTCCAAACAACCCTCTGGAAATCCTCAGCAAAGCTAAGCTGGAAACTCTCATCTGCAGTTCCTGGTACAAGCAGGGACTTGCAGGTTGGCCCCTGCCTACAAGTCCATTCTCCCTTTTTATGAAGTCAACTTTGCAAAGCTGTGTTGGCTCTGTAGGGTGCATTAGCCGGGAAGGTAGGGGTTAAATAGCTAATGTAGAATAAGCTGAGTCTTAGAGCGCAAGGACCCATGATAACTGGCGGAGTCCGGCTGTCCTGCTCATGGCAGGGGCAGAACCCTTGATAGATGGCAGGGTCAGGATGCCCTGCTCATGGCAAGGTCTGGACCCTTGATAGGCGGCGGGGTTAGGGTGCCCTGCCCTCAATCAGGATGATAGAAGGGCTGCTTATCCAGATGTTTTAATTCAGCAAAATAGATAACATTAACAAGAATGCAAAACAGGAAAACGGGAAGGGGGAACACTCTTGGGTAAGAACGGTATAAAAGAGGGACGCCCGAAGTGGTCGGGGTCCGTGGTGTGACCCTTGCGTGGGAAAGCCGGACCCCAGCTAGCTGGTAATACTTATTATCTTTCTCCTATTATTAAAAAGCACAATATATCGATGGTGTTTGCCTCTTCCTCCGTCGATTCGAAAACCGGACCTAACAGCTCCACTGATTCCAGGGCTACCACAAAGGAAAAGAGAAGGTGCAGCATTAGAACTGGTGCTCTTATCTCCTCACCTAGGCAGTTCAGAAACCATTTTCCATAAGCATAAGGAAAGAGATGCATGCACTGTCAACATGGCCCCAGGCTTTCACGGGCTCCTGTCCTGCCGCACCATTCCACTTGCAGAGGCTATAGCTTACAGAAAACACATAAAACCAGGATTCTTCTTTTCAGGTAAACTTGTCGGTTTTGCTTGCATCTCCATGAGCTTCGGAGAGCTCTGGAAACAGCCCCAGAACAGGAGATAAGTGCTTCACCACCTTACAAGCAACCTGTCAAATAACATCCTTCGGGCCTCCCCAAACATGTCTTTGCTCCAATGGAGGTTTAAATTCTACAGTTTCAACCACATGGTCTCAAACAAATATTTTGTTCTCATTTGCCAACTTTACTCTGGCTATTAAGGTACATCGCCAATGCAGAAGAGCAGCAATATTGGGTTAAAAAAGCAGCTGTAAGCCACTAGCAAAGTGCCAGTAACTTTCCCCTTTCACAGAATTAAAGATTCTTTTCTATTCAGACAGCAGAAAGTCATTTTTCTGCTACTTAAATAAGAATTACAGCTTCTGCATTTACAGGCATATAAAGGAACTGAAATTATGGCTATGCAACTTCCCAAGATGCTTGTAGCACAATTAAACACTTTAATTTTACTTACCACTATCTAGCTGGCGTGCAGCTTTGCATCCCTATAGACATACTCAACTACCTTTGCTCCTTTTAAAGGGAAGAGCATGACAACTACAGATAAAAAAAGAGACTTTTACTCCAAATACCTACTGTGTTTATACAATAATGCTTTTATGCTCCCATTATCTGCTATTAAACTAAGAAGATTTGCCACAAATAACCATCCTGTATTATCTTCATTTATTGAAGAGGATGAGATGGGACCCAAGGCTGCTGCTTCTAACTATATCAGAACCATTTTCTCCCCAGTTGCCCTCCATTCACTAACACCCCCTTTGCTGTTCCTAGGCCCTGGGAGCTCAGGTTGCGAAGCTCTGATGACAGGATTATTCATCCACAACCACCTTTCCCAATACATGCCTACGGAGTGTACTAAGATCTTAAAAATGAGTCTCTAGCTTGGAGAAAAAAACACAAAAATTAAAAAAAAAAGAGAAATAAAGGAGAGAGAGGCAGATACACACGCATCCAGATAGAAAAATAGTTGCTTTTTTGCTAAATTCTTTTTGATCACTTGAGAGGAATGTTTTATATCCCTGCTTTTCAGGGAAGGGCAGAGAGTTTTGCTAGTAGTTCAATTCACACCAAACTCCCAACATTGAAATGCTTTGCCAGCGAGCCCACTGCAGCCTTCCACAAGCAGAGAAATAAAAGAGAACAGAAAGTGCACACAGACCTCGAGCTTCCCAACTGCTGCATCTTTACGGAGGTAAAGGGGAGAGTCACTGCTGCGTACCTGAAAACTCCCCCAGATAACATGCACACGTAACCAGAACGACAAGAATCAAACTGGGACACGTCAGGGAGCTGGTTGGGATAACTCCTCACAGGTGGTATCTATTTCCATATGTTTAGTTCCTTCAGTAAGTTCATTGCAATAGAATTTGGACACTATAACATGACTTTAATCCAAAAATTTGCTGCTATTACTCTTATAAAGTCTTGTAAAAGCTGTGACCAATTCCATACACTTTCACACAGGATTTCACTTGTCACTAATGTCTTTTACACATGTAAATCTCAGTCAAAATACAGTAGAAGGGATGAAATGTTCCAGACAAGTTTTATTCACCAAAACCAATACTATAAAACATGCATCTTGAATTGAAATGCAAGTTATGCAGATTAGCAGATGTTATTGTAATAATTTGAGTAAACATTGCACTTTTTAGAAAGTATTAATGAAGAAATAAACAGTTAAATTAGAGGAGTTTTGCTTGCACCGCTGGACAACTTCTTCACATAGGTGCAAATCTATCCGTAAGAGAAACTCTTTTTAAAAAACAGATAACACGAGCGGGGAGCAGAGTGATGAGAACGTGCCTAGTTACAAGGTAAGCAGTCTCTCTTGTGCATTTAATTGCACAGAAAACACTCTTTGACTTCCACCAAATAGCAGAAAGCCTCAAAGAACACTTTTAAACCTCCTTAAATATAAAATGATCATTACAGATACACTTTTGTATATGAAATTACCAACATCAATGTATTTGAGAAACACTAATACAGCTTTCTTTTGAAACAGAATTTAAAAGCATTTTAGTGGGAAGAGGCTTGCAAGATTTAATGTTTATGAAAAATTAATTTAGCATTTCAAAGCTAATCATGAACATCTCTGTCCAGAGCTGTGCATCCCATATGGGAGAGCTGATCTCCACTGCCTACAGAATGCAAAAGCTCTTGCTGCAAAGTAACTCTAATTTGATATTGTAAATAAATTACAAGTATAATCTTGTTTTCTAAGGATGAGGAATGCTACACGTTTCTTAGTGCTATCTTTTTTTTTTCTTCAGAACTTTCCTATTTCTTCCTAGAGAAGGAACATTTCTCAAGCAGCATGTTATAAACTTCCTTAAGTTCTCCAAAAATCCTGGGGTGAAAGGACCCCCTTTCAAAGGCCCCAAGGCTTTAGCTCAACAAGCTTTACTAATGTTAAAATACATTTTGCTTTGTTTAGTCCTCTGGAAAATGCTAGCTAGAGCATATTAGCCCCAAGACGCAAGTATCACACCAAGAAATCTTAATCCAAACAAAGACTCGCTGAGTGCTGAACAGTTCAGTAATATCTTGACGTATTAGTACATCAGCTACAAGTTTGAAGGCAGCTGAGGAAATCTGAAACAGCTACATGAAACATCACCTTTTTCATCTCTCAAAGGGAATTCACAAAGTGCAGAGACTAAGAATGAAAAATACCTTTTGCATCATCAGAGCCTGAAGCCAATAGCTTAGGGTCCATCAAGTTAAAGTCAACGCTCCAGCACCTTTTCTCATGCTCCTGTTTACAGAAACAAGAAAAGTATTAAAATATACAGTGAGCTGTAATTTGATAAAATAGTAAACACAAGGCAAATACTGTTAGGCATAAATTGTCAGGAGACTCCTGCTCAGAGAGGCGTCCTCCATTTCGCAGGTCCTCAACACTTTTCTGTTTGAGTTGCTGTTGTTTCACTGTGTGCTGCTTCTTGCTCCAATATGAGATGGCTGCATCCCCTAATATTGCTACGATGCCTGTTCTAAGCTGCTTCAAACACCTCCCCTCTGAAAACCTCTCCTTCCTAAAGAGGTACTAAAAATTTCGTGCCTAACCCTGTGTTTTTCCACTGTGAAGCACAAGCCTGCACGCCCCCAAATCCCTGAGGAGCGGGACCTGCTACCAAGACACATCCCACATGGGATGCGCTGCATGGTACGAAACCCGAAATTCAAAGGTGTTGGGTAGTGCCTTTGCACAGGCTAGCAAGCTGATGGTGTGAAGAGCTGGCCAGGACGAGATAATTAAAAGACTTACAAAACATGCGAAGCAGATGCCAGCATACATTCCTCAATCCATGTAAATCCAAATAAAAATAATCAAGTAATTTGATAGGAAGCAAAATTAGTTTGCTTTAACACAAGCAACAGCTGGTCCTCTCTAGGTTCATTATTCAGCTTCATAAAGAAATGCAAAACACATTTGAGAGGAAAATAGACAAGACTTATTTTGTCCAGTACAATTTATTTTCAACTGAGACATGCAAAGGATTAGGGAAAACAAGATTACACTTATGGCTAAAACACAATTAAAAAAGTAAACAAAGGCTTAAATAGGAACTAAAAACTTATATTGGACTGTCAAGATAAGGGAACGAAGGGCTAATTTGTTGTTTGTTCATTACTACCAAACAGCTAAACATACCACGTCCTGGACACATTCCTCTGCAGTGCTTCCAACCCTTCCTATCCATTGATTACCTCTGCTTCCAATCTCCTTGCTCTGAACACAGGCCTCTCATAAATCATCACATAAAAGTTGTATGTAGAACAATTCCTGTGACAAGGTGCCCCCACTGAACATTACCATACAATAAAGTTATTCAGACAATAAATGTGCCAAATAGGAGGGGTACCTGTTTCATCTCGTCCAACCTGAAACCTGTTGCTGGCCTAAAAGCAACATCTTAACCACTGTCCCCCAACCACATGGTGCAGGCAGGGGGAAAACGGCCCTGTTTACTGACTGCATCTTACCTGGTACACCTTGGATCTCTGTCCCGTGAACCCATCCCACAGGATGACAGTGCCTTCATAGTCACTGCTGGCTAACAGGTTCTTGTGGTAACTACTCCAGCTGATACAGCTTCAAAAGAGAAACAGCCCCGGTCAGTCCCAAATTAAACTACGGCTTACAGCAGAAAAATCATTCTTGTAACACGCCAGGCAATTATTCCTAAGTATGCAATATTTGATCAGTTATCCCATTGAAACAGTAAAGCAAAGACAAAACCAAAAGCCAACAGAAACATGGCAAACCTTCCCACCCAAAAATAAAGTGTTCATTAGCCTTAACGATAGTTCAATATAAATAAAAAGCTAGGCTTTATTTTTTGATACGTTCCGCTCTTTATACTGCTATTTTGCTGCTTCTTGAATTCTGTACAAGTTCCCACAGAGAAGTTGTGTTTTGACTTCTTAATCTCCCTCCAATAGCTACCACTTTTATTACCACCACCACAATAACTACTTACCTAACAGGAGCTACACATGCAAAATACACAGCTATGTGGGTGGTGAGTCAATCTCTCCATCATTCTCCCCCTGACACACGTGCATGTTCTAGGCCTACGTGCAAGAATCAAAGTTTGGGACTTGTGACAAACCCAGTTTTCTGTAAGCAGGGGAAGCTCCCCTTCCCACCCAGGAGAAAACAGCAGCTTGTTGGCAGTGCACAGTTTAGGAGATACTTCTGGCAAGGAGCTACAAAGCAAATTCATGTGTTTGTATTTTAAACTGTGCACGTTGTTATGTAAAACTCGTTGACAACTGGAACAATCAACTCTAGCCCTTAAAAGATGAAACACGAATAATGCTGACAAGTCCCACTCCCACTATTCTGGCAATGTGCCTCCAGTCTGACTCCTGACAATGTGACAGAGGCAGGAAAATTTGTAATGGTTGTTGGCCAGTTCTGGGGCCATCTGGCACAAAAGCAGGGCAGTTGGTGTCAGCTGTGATGCACGTGGCAGGCCCAACTTGTGGCCAGACGGGCAGATCCAACTTGTGCAGGTCATCAAACAGCTCTAATACAACTAGATCCGGGCAGTCCTAGGGCCGGTTTTAACCAATAGCCTAAACTAGAAGTTAATGATTCTGTAACTCTTCATTAACCCTTTGACTGATGTAGCTACAGATTAAAATATTATGTAGGAACGTGGGATCACTTAGGAGTACTTTACCTCTGAAATGTATTCGTTTCGTTATGCATTTGAAACCTTCTTGTTTTTTCCTCTTAGGAATAAATCCTTTACATGCACAGGGGAAGAAAAATCTCTTCCCTTTGTTACAGCACTTAAAATATAGTAGCCCTGTTCTTTAATTAGCTGTTATTCTGCTCCAAGTTCAAACTTAGCTCCTACAGGGTGTCTCTGTAGCCACAGGGGAGCTTAGCACCATTAAACCCTGCTCAGAGCTAAGTGCTCCTCAGCCGCGGGGCCATCAGCCTTGGTGGAGGTGCCCAAGCAGCCAGCTAGCAGGACTGACCGGAGGCGAGAAACCCAACTCCTTGAGGTGAGTATGCATAAATAGGCAGAGGGAAGGACATCAGATGGGTGCCTGCACCTATAGGAAACTTGACTAAGTGATTCCAAAGACTTTCAGCTCTGACACCCTCTGTAGCCTCCAAGTAGACTTTGCAACCCTGATCACAACCCCCCGAGCTCTGCTGCTCAGTTTTCAGCCCACCTCACTGCCTGCTCACAGTCTGTTAAGTTACCATTTTTGATAGCAGTTGGTTGTAAAAAAAGTGATACAGCTCAGAATTGCATGCTAACCCAACTACCCTTAGGTACCCTCAGAAAGGCAGGCCCAGAAATGCCTAGCAGCTTCATCCACAGAGGCTCAAGTGGTCCCCTGAGGGCTGACCACAGCCAGCAGGTACTGCCCACCAGCACTGTCACAAAAAGGTTCCAGTAGTCCAAAAATATCTTGCCTGAAGCTCCACCTCCAGAAGAGCAGCCACTGATGGAAGCAAAAAGTGCTTCAGAGACCTAGAGCTGCACCACAACTGCGTTCCAACCACAGGGCTGGGGAGGAATGGGTGCACTAGACACTGACCAGTTTAAATCTGTTCCTCCCCTTCCCTGGTATCTCCACTGAAGGACTCCAATGTAGGCAGAGCTAAACCTCAGAAAAACATGCCTTTATCAGCAGAGTTAGAGAATACGCCAGGTAGCAGCAGGAAATGGAGAGTCCTAGAGAAAAAACAGACATGATGGTGCCACTGTGACCAATTCAGGGAGAGATGTTCTGTGCTAGGAGAGCATAAAATCCATATCTGAATCACAGACATGAACCGGACATTGCAAACTGAACTGCAAAGATAGTCGTATAATTATACACACACACACAGATATAGTCAAAAAGCAAAAAATGAAAGTTAGGAGTTACCAAGCAGGCAGAAAAATGGAAAGGACCAAGAACTTAAATAGTGTTGACATGTGACGAATCTAAGGATTTTTAGAAATGCCATCTTTGTCAGGAGAGGAAACTCATATCAATCAGCACAGATGGCGAAGATGAACTGCTTCTGCACCTCTGTTTCGTGGGGTATCGCTAGGATTATGCTAACAATTTGTATCACTTAAGCCTGGTAGTGCTAACAAGGGGTTAACGCTCCCTTGGAAAGCATTTGCAGATGGAAAGAGAAAGGAAAAACAAACTGACAAAGGAAAAATGTTTAGGGATTTGCAGCAACTAAGTGGTTCAATTAACGCCTTTTTAAGTCACAGACACCGTAAGTCTTTCATTTTTAAGGAACATGATTAATGTTCCTTAAGGTACATCATAAGACAAAACCAATCCCATTCTACCTCTGACTCCTCATGACCACCCAGCAGCTCTTTACAACTTCTCAACCTACAGCGTTCTCCGTGGTAGTGCAATAACTCAAGGGTCTTCGTACTTTAAATCCTCAAAGTAACTTTTGGCAGGGCACAATTCTGGGTTTAATGAGATAGATGTGAGCTCGCTCTCCTCTTACTCTTCCAAATTGGATGATACTGCCTCTCATAAAGGTTGCAAAAAGATTAAGTCTTTTTGAACACCTCTGTCTGGACCTTGGTCTCATTCTCTGCCAGATACGATGACACAGCCCTGAAAAAGCACTTTTTTGTGCTTAGGACATAATAATGCCTCTTCCACGTGCATTTGGTCTACAAAGGACCTGGGTTGTTCTGGTAACCCAGGAGGGTAGAGGCCTTTTTAAGCTGTTATCATGAGTGACTACGGGCTCAGTGTCCACGGAGGAGCAAGCTCGTGGAGGGTGAAGGAGAGGCCAAGGGGCAGAGGGACAGAACACGCACCTTGCTCTCCAGCCTCACGGGGGTTGAGCACCGAGACCCCAGCTGCAAAGACAACCCTGATGTGGCTGCAACCACATACACCAGGAGGAAAGAGACTGTGAAAACAATGCCCTAGGAAAACAAAACAAAAGTCTACCTAAGGCTGAAATAATGCAGAATTCAGCACAAGATTAAAAGGGATTATGTAAAACCATTTGGAGGGCAGCCATTTATTTTAAAAGCTATTAATTGTATTTTTCTTTTCATTATTTTTGTTCTTTAATCCAGAAGCAATCTTATATGTTATGCTCCAAAGGTTTATCTTGCTGTGATTTGCAATAGCTTTTCTTCCTAGGAGGAGAACTAGGTGAAACTCCTGGAGAAGGTCTGGTTGAAAGGTAATTGCTCACTGCGGAAATTCTCCAACCTCGGCACCTGATCTGGACACAGGATTCCTGCCCTGCTAAGATTTATGCACATTATTTCATCCAGGAACATGAATGGGAGGGTTTGCTTCGTGCTGGCAGCTGCAGTAATGTTTCTTTCATGAGCTGGTCCTTTTGTGGCTGAGGTATTTCAAAGCCGTGTTCAAGTTACCAGGTTGATAGCAAGAGTTAAACGGAGTTCAAGCTTTTAATAAGGCCCAAGCTGCTCTGTTCGGATCTGCTTCAGACCCCGTCAGTTACTACAAGTCAACTGCTGCCCACTACTTTCAGGACTAAAATGCTTTTAAAAGAATGATCGACTCCTAGAAGGATCATTCACACGAGTGATGACATCGGTTTTCATCAACCTAAGGAAAACCTCTGGCAGCATTAAGAAAAAATACACTTAAAGAAAATTTTTCATTAATATTATTGTAAAATGAGGCAGTTACTCTGGAAACTGGAGTTAATGAAAGTTGAATGTATATTTTCCTACAACCTGTTTGTTTTCTGAGGATAAAATGTTGGAAATATGAAAGTTCCAACACTATTCATATAGGGGCTTCAGCATACGCACTGTTCACACTTCTCCACCTAGCAAAGAACCTAAGCTTAAAAACACCGTAATAGTTTTTAATTCCCCCCCCACACAATTAATTTTAACTTCATGGTGGGAATTTTGCAGAGGAACAGAGTAATATACCCATGAACTGTGGTTAGGACAGAAATGATACATTGATTTATCAACACCGAAAAATGAAGCCAATAAAGTCCTAGGAGCATCCTAAAAGGAAAGTCTACTGCTGCTCTGTTTTTACTGCAGTTTACTACACAGATGCAGCTGATTTGAGGTTTGTGGTAGCATCCATCACAGAAGTACAGATGCTGCAAACACACACAGTGGTGAGCACGCAGAATATTAAAGACCTATTTCAAAAAACATGTTTACCTAACCACACTTGCCCACCACCTAACGCAGATTAACAAGAGCCAATTCCTTTTACCTGAACGCAAAGCTTTTTCTTTTTCTTTCTTTTTTTTTGAGCTTCTTCAACCTCAGGCAAAACAACACTTCTGCCTCTTGAATAAATCACAGGAGAACTGTTATTTGCTGTGAGCTGCTCATTCCTTGCTCCTTCCTACCTCCCTCTGCCTGGGGAGGCAGATAGAGATTATTGTCTGTCAGAGCCAGGGACACGGCAAATCATAATTAGCTCACAGGGTGCTGTTTATAGCTCCTACACAATGCCAGGATTTGTTTCTTGTGCTGAAGCTATGAATCTGTAAATGGGATTTTTATGAGGATTTATGTGTCATCTTGTGTTTTTCCTGGAAGCTTATGCCACTGTCACTCTCAGAGAATCTATGCACATTTACCAGAAAACTGACATGCTAATTTCCTCCCCATTCTTAAAAATAAGGATCTGAAGAAAGCTCAAGAGGGAAAAAAAACTAAAAATGAATGTATTTAAGAAGCAGGTGGGCATAGGAAAGGGGGGAGTGTGGAAAAGAGGGTGGAAAAAAAAAAGAAGTCGGATACAGCTGGTGAGAGGGCTTTGCTCCAGGAAGGCCTCCAATCAATTACTCCTAGTGTGAAACAGCTTCTCTGGGCAGGTGCCCAGCTGCAGCGGTGCCAGCGCGGCCGGGCACGGCTCTCCCTGCGCACAGCTGCCCCGCGCAGCAGCCCGGCTCTTGGCAGGGCCCAGGGGCACCACGGACCTGGCTGTGGGACAGGAGCTTCCCGGAGCTGCCGGCGGAACAAGCACGGGTTTGTGTCCCGGCCTCACCGGCTCCAACAAGGCTACGGGATGGGTTCAGGGGAGCTGCCCCGACGCGTACTCGGGAAGCCGCGGCACCCACGGCCGCGCTGCTCCAGTGCGGGGAGCAGCTGTGACGGAGGAGCGTCGGCAGCATCGGCGCAGGCAGGAGCCCCCGGGACACGCACGGAGCAGGCCCAGGGTATGCTGCAACGCAGGGGCGATCCGGGGCGAGGACAGCCAGAGATCCTCTGGCGATCCTCCAAGACCCCCGCTACACCCCCCAGCAGCTAATTAGTGTCTCCAGCGACTGTGCTGTTGCTTAAGACCTCCTAAAAATAACCGGGACAGGGCAGCCCACAAAAGACCCGCGTGATCAGGGCCCTCGCGCTGCCAGGAGCGCGACGCGGGCACAAAGCGCGGCACAGAGTGGCAGCAGTGCCCGCTGGCCGGGACGTGTCCCCGCGCGGGCACAGCGCCACACGGGCACACAGCAGCAACAGGGCTGGGCCTCCCCCGTTAAACTCAACCACTTCAAGTCGGTGCTTTTTACAGAAGCAGGCTCTACTTTTTTTTTTTGATTTTTAGCTTAATACGGGCATGTTTTTGGCCTAGTGCAATATTCTATAATGAAACCACAGCCTTCGTACACCCTCTTCTCCCTCCAGCTATGACACTTCAGAATATCAATTTAGCGCCCTGTGCTACCGCACAGCAGCAAGCCGCAGAACCAGGCAGTGGCAGCACAGCTGATGGGCAGAGTAAGAACACAGCTGATTGACGGCCTAGCTTCATTTGTCAAGACCAAGAGCAGCCACAGACTGCAGGAATGTTCGTGTAGAGGTACCAACAGAAAAAAGATGCCTTGTTTATTAGGAACAAGACTAACTAGAGCAAGGAAGTGACAAAAAGGTCCTGTCTACCCCTGCCGCGAGGGAACAACCCTTCTAATATCATACACACACAAATATATATACGTGTGTATATATATACACACACACAGTTATGTACTTGTGTGTGTGCACACCAAATTCCCAGGGGCTGCCCAGGAAGCAGCACAACCCACCCAGTGCCTGACAAGGCTGTCAGGGCAGATTCCCATCACATTTGAAGCAGCACCTTCAGGTGGGAAACAGTCTCCAGCAGACAGAGAAGGAGCAAATACTTAAATCAGAAGGGAAAAGAAATGTGTGAGGAGAATGCACCAACTAGCAGATACTTCTCGTGTTCTGTACTTCTCTTCAAAACCAGGCTCAAGCTGAGGAGAATGAACTCTGCTATGACTCGGTCAAAAACAGCAACCATTTTCACAAGTCCTGGTATTTTACAAGTGTGGGAACTGATGGATCCAGCAGTTTGAACTATGACTGTATTTGCTATACAAATTTACCGATTTCCATGCAGCCACACATTACTCAGAACTGCAGGGAGGGGGGGAAATAACACAAACTAGCAACCCTTTGAAATACATACATTAAAATCTAAGCTCCAAAAATCAATGTGTCATATTAAAACAGATTTCTCTCCAACTGTTTAT
This sequence comes from Tinamus guttatus, assembly GCF_059628265.1. Lineage (NCBI taxonomy): Eukaryota > Metazoa > Chordata > Aves > Tinamiformes > Tinamidae > Tinamus > Tinamus guttatus. The sequence continues at coordinate 2,713,009 of NW_028288749.1, forward strand.
GTTCATTTCCTTACGAGTCAGAGTGGGGACAATATATATGTGTGCATGTATATATATATATTAGTGCAAGGCAAGTAAATACCAACCTTATGAAAAGGGGACTGGTGAAGAGAAAGAATAAAAGTCTGTAACATTAATTAGAAAAGAATAATTCCAAACCGAGATACATTTAAATAAAGTGTATATTTGTATATTCTTTGATAGAGGAAAGTTTATGTTTGCATACTGTTTCAGCGACAATGCAAATGTTCACCTAAAAATGCATACGTAAGGAAAAAATCTTGAAAACCAGACCCAGGGTCAAGTTGTATTTCTTTCTTCTTAAAATAATGTTGCATAACCCCGAAGAATAATCAGGATGAGTGATATAAGAATGACTGATCTGTCTTGATGTTATCAACTACAAAAGTTAAGTACAAGTTCTACAGTACAGAATTGCAAACATTTTTATTTTTATCATTGCACATTTGCATTGCTAGAAGTAAAATAAAACAAGTGTAAGAAAGAACATTTATAGACAGATTGCTAAATAAAAACTAGGTCAGTAGAAGTTACTTACTTTTGGGCTTTGAGAAAACCCTCATTCAAAAATTCTATTAAATTTACATTAGCTGGATGCTTCCAATGGAGAGTTTTGAGAAGGTGATCAGTAATTTCTGCAGTTTAAGTCATCTAAAACGATACTAGCATGAGACGACTAGCAGCCTTTTCTCTCCTTCCCCCTTCAGGGAAGAGAGCAGCATAGGAATGAATTTGCCAGCTACAAGGAAGAACTGGGCACCAAAATTACCCTCAGACGAGCTGAGGGGTTATCCATAGCATGTCCACTACTCACGTCTGCGTCTCCTTCACACTCTGCAGGAACAGGACAGCACTTGCAAGGCACAACGAGGCGGCAGCCCTGGCACACAGGCCTGCTCTTACCTTGAGCGAGTCCAGCACAGCAGCGGGCAGCGCCTGGCACCCGACCCGCAGCTACTACACATTCCTAGGCAAACGCAAGAGGCTTCCACAGGTAAATGCAAAGTCAGTGCCTACCTGATTTTGGAATTACAGGTCATTTCATTCTCAGGGTAGTGAATATCCACCGCATCCTGAATGACTGTGCCATACTCATAGACTTTAATCTTCTTTGTCACCCCAGCAATGGCAAAGTAGTCACAGTCTCGGTCAAATTCGATACTGAGGAACATAAAAAAAAACACAGATTGAGAACCATGCACCAACACATGTACTTACGAGCAGGGTATTTCACCACCTAACTGGGCTCAGCATTGCTGAGCTGATGATCACAGTTCTTTTGGAGAACACACTTAGCAAACGCCGCATTTGAGGCAACCTGATGTGGTCTGGCACATGCTAAAACAACACCGAGTTCTTGCTCTTAGGCAAGGTCTTCTAATCCCCTCCTAACATGGATATTTACTGAAATGGGCTTTTGTGGGAGCACAATCTCCCTCCTGCAGACAGGACGTTTGTTCAGGCACTGCAGAGGCTTTTCTGGTCAAGCAGACCACAACGTTATGAGGTACCTAAACGTCACAGCTGACAGCTCATGCCGGGAGGCAGTTAAAATGTGACCATGGGGCCCGCGACCGAGGTGCCCCAGGTGGCTGCTGCCAATTCCCGTCAGCTGAAACGTTCTGGCCCTTGGCTCTTCTCTATAGCAGCTTGGTGAACTCTCAGCGTTAATATCCAGCATATTAGTATTGCAGAAAAAAAAAGAAATATATATGAAATTAAATTCCCTGAGCAACAGAAGGCTGAAACGCCTATCATCAGTACTATAAAAACCTCACACAATATAACTTCCACCTAGGGTTGCTCTTGGAAACAGAGACACTTGCTGCCTTGAACTGCAGGGCAAGTTTGTAATAGATATCAATGAAGTCAGAAGTAAAAGCAGTTACTTTATTATAAAGCTAAGCTCCAAACGAGAAAACCCTGAGGTTCTACACGAAACACACGTGAGAAAAAAGCAGCAGGTTACAAAAAGCTAACACTGTTGTTACTTTCACAGCTTGGAAAGGCTTTAAATAAATTTATTAGACATCTACTGGAGAATTAAAATGGCTTTTGAGAAGCGGCTTCTTAATCAGAGCGAGCCTCCAGGTGCGGCCTGTGCTCCCAGGCAGAGCAGGGAGGACCAGCGCGGGGCCAGCAGACAAGGCCCAGCCCGGCCCGCCGGCTCCCCAGGCCTCTCCGCCGGCTGCTCTTCAGCTACACTGAGGCCTTTCAGGGTCCTTCTGCTCCATATGGAACTTGGGCACCTACCGCCCCCCTCGATTTCCCAAGAAACCACAGCATTTGGGAAACAGGCACTAAGTTCTGAATGGCAGCAGGGACAACAGCTTACCCTCAACTCACACTGCTTGAAAAATGCTCAGCAGAGGGATTTAAGGTACTTTTCCCCACAAGTAGGAAGCACTACAGTGTCTACAAGAAGGAAGAGGGCTCTTTAGGTTGCCCTCATAGCCACAGTGTCTCAAGCTTTCTGCCCCTCCTGATGTCTGAGGAGTTGAGGGCTTTGCAATGCTTTCAAGGGGAGATAAAATTTACATAGCATTAGAGTTTCCAAATCCTTGTAAAGATGACACCATCATCTTTACATCATCACCATTCAATTATTTCCAATTACTTCTGTGCAGTCCGATGATATAAGCTCAGTGAAACAGTCTGCAACTTGGTCATCTAACTCAGGCACCTAAAAATTCTCCAGAGCAGCAGCAGGAAAGAGCCCTGGTGCAGAAGGCCTCGCTCTCCGTAGGGAAAACACGCCAGCCAGACCCAGCCTGCAAAGCCACAAGCCTATAAAAAAGGAAGTGTTTATGACTGGGGAATGAAGAAAGCAAACGTGCATCTACTCATATGAAAAGGGAGACAAGCAGCCAGACTGCTCTCCCCCCTCGTCCTTCCAAGCACCAGATCTATCCTAGTCCAACCAACGTTATTTGGACGAACGCGGCCCAGGCGGCGTTGGGGCCTGCCCCGTCTTGTCAGCACACTCCGCACGATGGAAGGGTTTCATAATCAGAAGCCTCTGCAACGAGGCAACGGATTTGTGTGTGCCACCATCTTAATGGAACTGCTGTCCCAGCTACTGTCTGCAGTCCTGAGGGTTCTGGTGCAGCACACGGAGACTGACGGCAGTGATTCAGCTACTTGCATTCCGTTTATATCCTCAGACTTCTGCTACTGAAGGGAAAAAATAATCCTGCTGTAATGTCTGGTAAAAAGCAAAGTTACCAGAAGAGAATCATCTCACCTGAGCTGGTTTTGTTTCCCTAACATTACTTCTAGACTGTTTTTAATAGAGACGCTGTAGACAGAAATGCGTATCTCAATGCGTCTATAGCAGTTAGCATGTAATTAAAAGAACAATAAAATTCACCAACTAATGAAAACTCAAAGTCAATTAGACTTGGGGCCTTCAAACAGCCTCAGAGACGCGACGGCAGGAGCAAAGCCCTCCTGCATCCGGAACCAGCACGGCCGTGTCGAGGCTTCCCTGCGCTCGGCATCCCCAGCTGGCCTTTTCTGGTGATTTTTTTTCTTTTTTTAAAAAAGATTTTAGATTATTGCAATGAAAACATCAAGAATAGAATAAAATTCAAGATGAGCACTACTGCATTTATTTACTTTTAAAGGAAGCACGGGAGGTAAGCTACACGTGGGACAGTCTGAATACCCACACACCATCTCCTTGGGATTAGCTGTGATCCTTGCTCCTCAGAGAGGTGCTACTCCGTTATTGCCACTCTTTCCTTCACATCTTAAAAGGGAAGAGTAAAAACCCTGGCTAACCAAAGACTATTTTAATTTTACATAAGGAATCTTTTGGAGATACTAAAAACCTTGGTTATTTGGAGAAGATCTATCTACATGCACCAGATTTTACTTACAAGAATTAAATGGGATAGAAATTTGTTGTCTTGCTGCATGGGAAAAAAAAAAAAGAAAAAAGAGAAGAGCCTTTTCCAAATCCCAGGTAACTTTTCTTTTTCCTGGTCACTAAGTGACCAGCGTGCTGGGAAAATACCACTGAAAGTTGCTGGAAAATAAATAAGCCTAAGTAAATAAACAAACACGGGCCCTTGAGGAGCACTCGCAGGTGACAAATGGTATTATGAAATAACCTGCTCCTGAAGCACGCCTGGGAGCTTGGCCCCATGAGAGGAGAAGCCAGAGGCAAGCGCGTCCGCCGCTTCCACATGTTCCTCAACAAGATCCACCTCACTGGCCTCTGAACGATCCTGCCATCCTTAATCCCAAATTCCATTTTTATAGTTTGGCTACTAACTGCTAATCTGCAGGTTCTGAAACAAAGCTACATTCGGGCATAAGAAACTGCAATTACAGGGCTCATACTTAGCACTTCACCTCAAAGCCTGAATTTTGTTACATACAAAAACAAGGGGTATCGAAACAAAGCATAAGAAGTTTCAATAAGAAAAAAGTGTTGTGCTAAAACTATGAGTGAGCACATGCATTTAATTGCTTAAAAATATATTTCAAAGCAAAATCTGCATCAATCGCTACTTTCTTCACATATTTGAGAGTGCCACCTAAATTAGGTCACTGTTACTATCGCTAAGTCGTTAAGCTGTGCCACAGGAACAAGAACAGACCCCTAGGGTTAGCACATACCCATCATGTTCAACACAGACGGTTGTCCCAAGAAATATATTTTCCAAACTATAAACAGAGTAAGAATATCATGATACCTCATATAAGTTACTGCAATACCTAGATCTTTGGGGTGGAGTGGGGGAGAAGGACAGCAAAATAAACCAAACCTTCCATGGATACACGGATTAGCCACAAAGGAGACTCCATTCAAGGCACTCTACCATCATATAATAAACATTTTCACCCCCAAGAAACAAAGGAGTTGGGTTAAATACAAGCTCCAGATTAGCAAACAGTTGCCAGACTTTTCCTCCGATGAAGCCAAAGATGCCCTGGCCACTGTAATTATAGACTCTTAATGGATGAGATTCAAGTCTAACAGAGGCTTGATGAAAAACGTGCTTCAGGGGATGAGCCTTATCCCAGGAGATTACTTGGTGGAACACAGAGCATCCTGAAAAGCTATTTAACCAACCACTTTGCCAGGGTTAAGGCTCGTGTTTGCGCATTTATTTGCTATCATGGAGAAACTATATTTTCTGGATGTGTTTTCTTCACCTGATGCCACATTTAGGCTTTTGTAGGCTGCCATGGATGATCTTTAATAGAGCTTGAAAAGTAGAGAGAAGAAAAAAAAGAAAAAAAAAAGAGGAAGCTTTAGGAATTCTCCACCTCCAAACTAACCAGGCCAAACAGACAACTTATGCACGAGGAGAATACATGTTCAAATGAGTCTAAAAGCTATCCGGTATAAAAAGGAGATGATCTTCCAAAACTGTTAATCACTGGACAGTTAAGTGATTTTGTGAAAGATGACATTTCCTATGCACAGATTGAGACGGAAATTGTTTTGCTCTGGACCAAGGTAGCCTGGGGTCTGAATGACCAAATTTAACAAATTTGGAGTTTCATAGTTTCTGGTGCCTCAATCTGCCTGTGAATTATCACAAGAAAAGGACCCCAGGAGAGCCTGAGTCACAAGTTAGTCACCAGGGCAATCTCACTTATATCAGCTGTGGGCTTGATCCAATGAAAGGAAACCCAGGGAGAAGGGAAGGAGAATATCCCTGAGGCAGCTGAACAGAAGCACTTGAGGCCGCGGTGCCTTCGCGTTTCATTGCCTCCTACTTGAGGATAGGTGGATAAACAAGTGACTCAATCACAGAAATTCTTCCTATTCTCCGAGGGTATCGGCAGGCCTCTCAATTACTTCCCACTGCCAAGAGCTCCATCACCCAAATCAATGACTAAGTACATATAATGCCCCACGTTATTGCTACTTTGTCAATAGGAAAAAAACCTAAGGCATTTTAGCAGCAGTCTTTAGGCCTGCTGCTACAGGAAGCCCCCTGCACAGGGGATTTTTTTTTCTTTAAATAAAGCAGTCAGATCTTAATGTGTTGATTACCTTTTTGCTTCCCAGCTGGCAGAACCAGTTGTGCAGAACAGGGATGGGCATTACCACTGCTCACTGGATTTGGCAGCACACCCGCAGGTTTGGGCTGCCCGTTCCCTTGGGAGGACATTGGAGCAACAGTGCCGCTTTCTCACATCTTTCTCCCAGCCACAATAGCCTAGAGTTTTATTTTGTTTTGAACAAGAAAATGTATAAGCATCAAGTCAACAAGTTAATATGGTTAGATCTAATTCTCAGCCCACCTCATGCTAATAAAAACATCCTTTTACGCATAATGGAATGCCATCAGTTCTAATAGAAACTAATATTCCCAGGCTATAAGGAGCTTGTTTGAAGGAGAATATTAACTTGAAATACAAGAGGTTTATAGATTTACTTCAATCTTAAGAGCTCTAAGATCAAAACCAAGAGAGCTACTTTCATGTTTTGTCTTTGCCAAATACAACATTCCTTCCTTTAGTGCAATGAGAAAATGTACTGTGCCCTGTACCGTGCCTCTCAGCTAGTGCCCGTCAGCAACTGCTAAGCTTGGAGAACCAGGATGTCCACTATTTTGGGGGACAGAAACGCAGACCTTGATCCTGATCTCCACATAAGGGCTGAGATGTTGGATTACAACAGTGACTATGAGGCCATATAACCACTGTGGAGTTGTTCTCTTCTCCTATGCAAGTTTTGTGCGTATATGTATTCAGTGGAACCTGTCTTAATTAGCAGTAATGATGGGAAAGCCTATGGGGAGCTACGGAATTTTGCAAGCAGCTGAACATAAAGCGTATTGATAAAAAGCCACTTTACTGCTAGGTGATGCTCTCCTGCATGCTGAAGAGAAGATGACAACAATCCCAGGGCCTATATGCCAGATACGCAGAAGCAAAATGAGCCAAACAGAAATCTATCATGCAAGTTAATGAGCATTAGGTTCAGTTTTTCCACACACACCGCATTAAATAAGCTAGAGCAGAGAAGTGTTAACTAAAGATGCCAGCAGTTAAACACAGAATATTTCTTATGATGCTATTTAAAATTCTAGCCAAATTATCAGTCTGCTGGAATATTTTGCACACACTCTGCATGTTTGAGGGAGGAAAAGACAGAAAACAATATCTGCCACTACTCGCAGCTAGGCTGAGACAAAATAGGTTGCGAGCAGCTTTGAAGACAGCGTGAGCATTGCCTCCAAGTGGCAAAACGCGGCGACGGAGGAAGCGTTAAGCCTCCAACTCCTCCACCCCTCTCTTTCTGCGTTCAGGCTTGGGAAGCCCTGCTCAGAGGGAAGCTCCCAGAGCTGCCTCAGCTTGCGGGACGCAGCTCGACCTCCTGGGACCGGCACCTTCCGAACGCAGCGTAAGGCTTGGAAAGCTGCCTGCAAGCGCCGGTGAGCGCGAGCCGGCGCGGCAGCCTCCCTGCAGCCGGAGGGACAGCCGGGCCAGCCTCGGTGCCAGCTGCCCGTGGGCGCCGGCAATCGCAGCCCGGGCCTGGCGGCATCGGCGCCAGCTCTGTCCTGCACACGAGCGGTCAGGAAGAGCCAGAGAATGGCTTGAAACAACCAATCCTGATGCTCCTGCTGCCTGGAAGGCCGGAGGAGGTTAAATGCCATTTGAAACCTTTTTAGTCCATCTGTCAAATCCACTTCCAGAGATCACTGATGACACTTGGAATCTTTTTGCCCAGTATTCTATCCATCCTTCCCTATTCATTAGGGGAATTAAAGGTATTGATGGATATCATTTACTGCACGCAAGTTTCAGATCAAGAAAATTGATCCACTATCTCTTCTAGTCAGTGGATACACATCTGTTTGAGTATAAGAATAGCAGATAAACATCTCTCCTTAAGTTATTCCACAGAGCATCTAAGCAACATATAAATCCAAAGCATCTTTGCCTTACAGCCTGTATTTATCAATACAGACAATATTAATAATCATTAGCTCCAGCATCTTTTCCAGGGTGAGTTACTTCAAGGCTTTTCACAGAATTGTTTCTGCATCTTCATATGCCTTAACATATCACTGTAAACAAATAGACTTTTTAAAACAACCTGTTAATTTAACAAATTAAGTCCCTAGTGAGCAAGGAAGATAAAAACCAACCAAACAAAAATCCAGGGACATTAATTCTCCTCTGATCATCTCCTAGCAGAGAGAGGCATTTCCTGCAAGCGCTGCTCAAGATTTACATGAACAAGGCAGTAGAGTAACAGAAATGGGTGCTCTGGTGAAGATGGGCTTTGTTTCTTCAAGCAGGTGGACACAAAACTCAACACTGAAGAGGCTGGAGGGGGCAGTAGGGCAGGGGGTGCCCAGCAGGGGATCAGGAGGGCAGCACAGGAGCAGCCCCAGATGGGAGGTTCGGCCCCATAACCCGGCGGAGGCGACAGCCCCGACGCAGCTTCCGCACCTACCCGTGCCCCAGCCCGAAGACCAGCCTCCGGGATAGCACTTGCCACCGTGGCGCCCGCTGCAGCCTTCCATGATCTTCTGGCACGATCCTGCCGAACGGCCCCGTCTCCTGCTGCTGAGCACTACGGATTTCACCTGCGTTCTGATGACCCCCAAGGATTCAGGAAGCAACTTTCATTTTGCATGATATGTGACAAAACCACCTAGGCAAATTGCTTCTCCCCACAACCTAAGGTCAGAGGAAGACCTGTGGCAAAACGCTGGGAACAGAATTTAAAGCTTTAATAAACTGCTCATGTGTTTTCATCAAGAATACAAGAATACTTGGAAAAAAGAGAAAAAACTCAAGGTATGAATGATACAAATTGTTTTACATAACAATACAGCACCTAAGAACGTCAGTTAATTCAGGCTGGGAGAGATCTTGGAAGGTGCCTAATCCTCCCTCCTGCTCCAGCAGGGCCAGACCCTCGGTCAGACTCATGGCTGAAGCCTCCATCCTTGGTGGTTTTTCAGCCTCTGAGCAATTCGCTCCAGTGCTTGAGCACCCAGTGCTGTAATTGAACAGGACTGCATGAAAACTTCCGCCAGGGATACTTGTATAAACCAGCCGAAATAACTTCAAGTTATAAAAAAATGAATTAAGAAAAGCAATCGTTGTTTAATACACTGGGTTTAAAACCTGATTCCCAAATGGGTTAAGTATGCTACAATAACTTACAGATTGTCTATCAAATTTTGTGCTTGCCTTTTTGATAAAAAAAACAATCTAATTATCTGCAGATGGAGATGGCTTTGAAGTATTAACAGTTTTAGAGGAAAAGGATCTTCCTACTAGCAGATAGTCTGAAATTACTAGGAAAAATAAAGTCCCATGGTCATTCCTTCACCTACCAAGTTCAACTGATGCAAGTTTCATCCCTACAAGCAGATGCTCGTGTGGATTCAAGGCCAACCTGACTCGCGTGGTGAGAGCTCTTGCTGGGCCACGTCGAAGTCACATAAGATTCAGGTTTCTGGTCAGGACCAGGGACAGCAGCTGCCAGGATATTTTGGGGTTTTCTGGCTTCTTTTGTACTGCAGGTCTATGGGCAGGTCTTTGGGAGCAGCATTGAGCTGCAGTTGCCCTAAACTCAGAGTTCTGACTTCCAGAGCACCCTCCTCCTGGCGAGGAATCACACTCGGCCTCTACTCCATGGATTCAGACCACGGTCGGACATCAGAAAAATCTATTAGCTCAGCATTCAAAACAGAACAAAAATGAAGCACTTGTGTAAAGGAAGGGAAGGAAAAGCACTTGGGTAAAGGAAACTATGAGATGCAGACTTCAAACAGGCGTAGGGTATTACATTTTTCAAGCTTCCTTTGCAACCCTGAAGTTAACATCTCTAACCAAGCATTTCTTTCTTTCCTTCCAGCTGAAGGAATATTTGAATAGTCAGAAAAACTGAATGAGTCAGATTTTTTCCTAATATTTCAAACTGCCACTTTAAAATAGAAATTCATTAAAAAAAACACACAAAAAACCACCCCCACCTCACCACACACTGGTTTAGGACAGAATGTATTTTAAGAAAATAAAGTCAGCTCATCATTTCTCATCTTCTCAAAAACCAGCAATCTTGTGAAGGACAAATCCATTCACACATTTCTTGCATAGAACTTCACCACAAAAAAACAGAAGCATTGCAAGGTTACAAACTTAATCAAATGGCTCCGCTAACCAGTGTCTTACATTAAAATCAATAAATAAATAGAAAAGCTCACAGAAAAACACCACACTAGTGAGGGTGGACAGAGAACTGAAGCACCTTATTAAGCACGAATCTCAATTTACATGGAAAAGCACTTTAATCCAAAGTAAAAAGGGGAACAAAAAATAGAATGGGTAAAATGAATAGATGGAAAACATACTGTTAATGGATTTTTTTTTCTTTTAATCTCACCTTTGAAAGGATTCAAAGAAAGGATTTCAGTTCATGCTACTGAAAGGCTCAAAACAAACAAAAACATGGTCTGGAAATGCTGGCCTAACCATACGGTTTGAACGAGAAAAGCCTCCTCACACCCTCCCCATTACTTAGTCGTACTGGAACGAAAAGCAACAGAAAACCAGCAGTCCCCAAAAGCAAGAACGCAGAGCCCCAGATCAGGGGCCACAGCTCAATGTGAAGCTCCCGAGAGGTCAGCCAAGGTCTCCAGCAGCAGAACGAGGGTAACTGCTGCCTGCCTTTGCCTAAATCACGAAGCTCCAGACACACACGGCCTTGGGCATCACTCGCAGATCTTTCCGAGAAGTGAAGACAAAGACGACTACAAAAAGCAACCATTTGCCCCAAAATCCGGGGCTTTCCAGGCCACCCCTCGAACACTGTGCTCAGTTTTGGGCCTCTCACTACAAGAAGGACATTGAGGTGCTGGAGCGCGTCCAGAGCAGGACAACGAAGCCGCTGAAGGGGCTGGAGCACAGACCTTACGAGGAGCGGCCGAGGGAGCCGGGGTCATTTAGTCTGGAGGAGAGGAGGCTCCAGGGAGACCTCGGCACTCTCTGCAACTACCTGAAAGGAGGTTGCAATGGGGTGGGAGTCGATCCCTTCTCCAGAATAACTACCAAAAACAGGACAAGAGGAAATGGCCTCAAGTTGCACCAGGGGAGGTTCAGGGTAGACATTAGGAGGAATTTCTACACAGAAAGAGTAGCCAAGCATTGGAACAGGCTGCCCAGGGAAGTGGTGGAGTCAGCGTCCCTGGCAGTGTTCAAGAAATGTGTAGATGAGACACCCAGGGACACGGTCTAGCAGAATGGACTCCACGATCCTGAAGGTCCTTTCCAACCGCAACGATGCTTTGACTCTGTTTCTACCAGACCTGGGAACTACCCAGTGGGAGAACCAGCTCTGCCAGCCTGGTTTCAGACAGAGCTCTTGCTACAGTCCCATTCTCGGATTTTTCTGTCTTTTTTATTTTAATGTGAAAGGCTGCGCATTATTCTCTGAAGGCCTCTGATGGCGCTAAAGCAATTTTCTACATAAATCATTCCAATGCTAACGCTGCAGTTTACAGGCTCATCTTTAAAGGAAAGTCTTCTACCATTTACTGCCACAGTAAGTAGAAGAAAAGTTAAGCTCTGATGACAGTTCTGTCTGGTGGCATATTACATGAAAAAAACCAGTTCTTAGCCCAGCTCTAACAAATCTTCATATACTTGTGAGAACTGAGTAAATAGCTCTATACACTAGAGATCTGAATGCACAAAAATAAACTCAGCATATTGAAGCACTTGCTCATATTCATATTGTAAACACGTTGAAAGCCTCCCCAACATTAAAGCAACACTGTGTGACCAACCACTTCCAAGCCCTGGCTATGTTCTCACCGAAAATCCTCTCTTCATCCCAGAACTATTCTTGGAAGGAAGCAAAAAAGAGAGAGGGAACTGAGGACTGCAATTTTCCCTCGTGCGCACAGTTTGTAGGCACAGGAAGGTCTCCCCATGGCACTTGTGATCTCAGGTGAAGGCCGCGCGCCCGGCGAGCCGTGTCCGTGGGGGCGGGCAGTGGTGGCACCCAGGCTGCCCGTCCCCGTCCCTGTCCGTGCTCGGCCGGCGCTGCCACCGCGTGGGCGATGGAGCGGGGCCCGGAGCCAGGGCCAGGCCCAGGCCAGCGGCACCGCACGGTCCCTGCTCCGTCCTTCCATCCCGGAGCAGATCCGGAACACGCTCCCAGCTCCTAACACACAAGCCTCGTCTACCTCAGAAGCCGCTTTGAAACGTGCTGTGTAACCTTCCTGCGCAGCTGGAGCAGCGCCAACCAAACATCCTCACGTGCCCAGCTCGCCACCTTCTTTCTTTCCCTTTTTAATAAATTCTTTTTTTATATATTAAAAAAAATTAAATACAAGTTCAACTTTGTGTCAGTTCCACTTTAAGTGCCCTTAAAATACCCCTTTAAAATACAGCCTCATTTTTTAAATTGCTTTATTTAAATTGTTTTATTAATAATTATTTAAATTAAATTACAATTAAAAATTTATTTTTTAAAAAAAATTTCTGGTGTTTTCTGCAACACACCCCACGAACATGCTCAGAACTCAGTGGGCCAAAAAAGTAAAACTTTTCACTCATTTCCTTCCAGGAAGAAAGCTTTTTAGAGCCCCGATAATTAACTCGGTCCATCTGTGGGCACCTAGAAGTATTTCTTTCATTACCCTGAACTGTCTGCGTGGAGTAACAAACTTCCCATTTATTACATTCATAAAGATTCATAAAGATCTCTCCTGAGTCTACTAATTTGGCTGCAGAATGATGAATGACACAACTGCATTGGGCAATGTATATGAAAATTCTGGATTAACATATTGGAACTTTAAAGAAATTGTCTGGATAGCCCAACGCTAAAGGGAGGTACAGTGGCAGCACATGCAGCAGCGCCGCTTCTAAAGCGCTTAAGGACATGCTCAGGAGTGAACAGCCTTCTTCAGCTCGCACACTAAAAACCCAAAGATAAATAAAGAGTCAAGGACAGGGAGAAGATTAAGTTGTAAGCCAAGATATTTCTTGGTTAAATGCATTTAGCATTAAATAGCTACTCTGACTAGCACTGGCTTGGAGGAAAGCCCCCAAATATCTTCATTTTAGTAACAATAAAACACATACTTTTCAAATATATCTTTCACCCAAGAATCTTATTCCAATACCTTCAAAATGGGAGATTTACTGCCTTCCCAGCATTTTCTAACCAAATGCCATAAAAATGCTGCTCTTGCAGAACATCAAGGAGAAGAGAAAGGGCAAGAGCAAGCTGCAGCGCACAGGGGCTCGAGCTCTGAAGTGGCCTGCAGGTGCTGGGCTTCCCAGCTGCACTGCACCGCAGCCAGCATCATCAGCGCGGGTTACCCACACCTCACACCACTGGTTGCCGTGCTCTGACCTCCGACATTAATCTGGACATTATACATTCCAGCTGCACACTGCAGAAGTTAAGCAATCAATGCTGCTTTAAAACAACATATGTATTCAGTGCTTTATCTGCCTCAATTTCCTCACCCATTGCAAGTTTCTTGGAAGCTCTTGAAAATATCCAAGCTGTGTTGTTACCATCTGAAAGGCCCCTTCTTAGGGCATTAGACCAAGGCTCAGGAAAAAAGGGGTTCAAATCATTATTTCATTACCTATGCATTTCTTTCAAAACACCAGGTATCACTACCGTGGATCTCACGGTTCCTATATGTAAAGGCTGGGCATAATATCACTGCTGTCCCCCCAGGCTGTGGGGAGCACGGACATGGCTCCTGCATTCACAGCTGCTGAAACCAGCCTGAGCTCGGGGCTGCTGCTAGCCCCTGTCCCTCCCTGTCCTGAGCCTGCAGGACACAGGTTCACGGAGCTCAACTGGAAGAAATTAATAGTGTAGGAGATAGGAGATGGGATTTTGGCTGTGCCTAAAGGTCTAAACTGGCGCATGGCAGCTCTGCTGAGCCTCCTCCTGCAGCGGTGCAACGGACATGACCAAGCCTCCTGTGGTCGGAGGTTCCTGGGCAACAACAGAACTGTGCAGTTGGTGTCAGCACAGCCACCCCTGGGCAGCAGGGAGCACTGGAAACAACTTCCAACACTCAGCGGAGTGCACGCAAACACCATCACAAACAACTCTGCTATTCATTCTCACCATGATGCCTCAATCCACCAACACCACGTAAAATATAAATATCAAGCGGAGCAGAATATTTTTTTTTTCCCCTCTCCCCCTCAAATGCTTGACCTACATCACTAAAGATGCAACTGCCCATACACAAAGAAGACAGAGCCTATTACAGGCTCCACATTTACCATATGAGTCTCCTTGATATTCACTGGCATCTCCAAGGTCCTGGACTCAGCCCTGTGATACCACTGGAAGAACATTTCTCCTATTGTAGCAGCTAAGTGTTTTCACCAATATCACATATGTCCAAAATTATTTTGGGGAAACCACTGCAGAGTGTCACATAGGTACAGGCCACATCATGGTTAATAGAGGTTATTAACTCTGCCTCAGTAGCTCATATCTTCTACAGAGATTCCTTGCCAGATTCCTGATGTTTCTTACCTGGAGACTATGCTGGAGCCATTGTAGAGGTCACTAGCGTAAGACAGTGTCGCCAGGGGCCGCACAGAGTTGTAGCGCGTGAACTTGGATAGACACTCCTGGAATTCATCCAGCTGGCTTGTGGTTCTGCTGTCATCTGGGGGGATGGAAGAGGACAGGAAAAGAGGAGAAACTCAGCAAGGGAAACAAGAGTCAAGATGCAAGCGCTCGCACAGCGCTGCCTCTGCTTGGCACCGGGGAGGAATCTCGGGCAGAAAACTTCATTGTTTCACTTGTAGCATTCACTGAGGACAGGGAATGTTTCAGAGCATAAATTAAGACTTTCCTCTGCAGGGGTGGTTCAAACTGCCATGCTAGAGACCTGCCTAGCTATCAGAATATATCAGTCCAGGTAGAGAAGCTCGCTTATTTTATGCAAATTCAGAGCACATGGGCCAGAAAGATTATTAACAGAAAACCTTTAAGCATATCAAAAGGCATTTTAAGAGTGTCTTATATTCTATGAAGGTGAAAATATATCCATTTCCCTGTATTTGGGCTACAGTATAGCCCTATTTGGTGTCAATCACATTCCAAATGCTTCTGGAGGATGCATTTCTCTTCCTGCTGCAAAAGGAATAGAGCTACCTTCTCCAGGCCTGAAAAAAACTGGAAGACAAGCATGAAGCTAGAAGCCTCCCTGTGTTAGTTTTCTGAAAATTCTGACCTTCTGCAGACAAGATAAAACGGAGGCAGCTTGAAATATAATGATAAATATTCTGAAAATCAAACCATTTACTACAAAAGTTAAAATTAAATTGCAACATAGAAATCATTCCCCCATTCCTCACGTTTGATGTTTATGAACAGAATTCTGCTGAAATCATTTTAACATTTCCTAAACAGGGGGAAAATCCCCCAAACGTACCACAGCACCACATGGACAAACCATCCTTCCTAACACGCGCTCCTGTATCAACGGGCAGAGTCCCTGGGCAGCACTGGCAGGAACTGGCCCTTTCTCACCCAGCCCTCGCAGCCCAAGCACCAAGTGCTCCAGGAACTCGCAGCGTGACCCGGCAGAGCCCGCTCATGAGCAGCTTGGGCTGCCCAGTTGTGCTATAGCAGCAGCGTAAGGAAGAGATAACACGACTTGTTAGCAAGCTCTGGAAATACTAGAGAGCAAAAGGAGAAACGTTAAGGTGAAACAGAACACATGGCAGCGGCTCCTCATGGGAAAAGGCAGAAAGCATAAATTCTGCATGTACCTCAGTAATCCCTGTTGCTCAGGACTAATGAGTTTCATCTGCAACCGCACGGCGTTCTGAAATGCCCCTTCCATGCTATTTAATTTGTAATTTCATAAAGGAAATGTGAAGCGTAGTAATTAGGATGTTTAAGGGTAACAGCATATCCATCGCTTACCAGCAGGATTAAAAGGCATGGAATGAACAAAACTACACGGCAATCAGCACAGCCGCCTGCTGCAGGGGCAGCTGGGGAAGGAGATGGGGGTGAACAGCAGTCAGCAGCTTCCAAAGACTGTTTCTGCCTCTGACACTTGAATAAGAGCAAGTAGCTGCTGCTCCTCCATTTGCCTCGTTTGGAGGCCAAGCGTGCACTCTTCTGTAAGTTATTCTATAGCCATGCCTGGAAATGGAACCGTATTTCTCAAGAGATTTTTCCCTGTCAAAGTGCAAGGTCATTTCATAATTAATTATATTACTTCTCCACTTCCTATTAGAACAGTCAGGAGCATCTCTTGCAAGAAAAACTTCATGTGTGTCAAAAAAACAGGAATGACTCTTTAAGAGAGGAAAGCCTAATTAAATACCACAGGTTACTTTTTTTTTTTTTTTTTAAGGAAGAAAAACTTCATTTGCAAATCCTCCACCTCTAGTGCAGCTGATCTACACACATAAATAAGAAGTTTACTTTCAGCAGGTTCATATTGGTAGTTCCAATTATGAAGAAGTCTTCCATAAGGGAATGCTGGAAGGAGTCCAATTTGCTCTTCTTGGTCAAGAGCAGTATTACTTGAGCATAAACATACATGCGTATCAAGGACTAGCTGTGTGGAAACCTCAAGTACCATCTGGGACGTCCCCTCGTCTGCAAAGCCCTCGTTAGCGCCCTGGTCACCAGCAGCTCATACCCAACCCGCTGGGGTTCAGAATCATCCCCAAATCATTTTGCCTGCTTGGTGAGAGCTGCAGGCAGCCGATGTGTTGAGCGAAGAAGGGCAAAACCTGCTCCTGCCCCAGCTCTTACCAACCCCCGTGCCTCAAGGGGACGATCCCTCCCTTGCCCTCCAGGCTGTGGGGTAGGGCACCCTCTCAGCAGCCTCCGTGCCGTTCCCTCCTGCTCCTAGGAAGTTTGCAGCTCCCTGGGCTCGTTGTTCCCTTGGCAGGAGCTGCAGCTCACAGCCCTGTGCAGCAGAGCCGCCACGGAGCCACTTCCCGCTTCTCCAGAGGCGCTTGCTGGACCTGCTTATTTCTTAAAGAAACTTAGCATTCCGTTAGGAACCATCCGTCCACCACGTAGCAGTTACTCCAGCTGCTGTTATGAATGAAGCAACTATGAAAACACCTTCCAATTCTGCAAAACTGTTCTTAAAGCTAAGGTGCAGCCCCGGGACAAGAGCCTGGGCCAGCTGCCCAGTACATGGCTTCCACACTTCTCTAAGTCACTTGTTAAATAACATCCAACTTGCAAAACTTCGTAAAACAGGTTAATACCTATTGCACACTGAATGCAGCAGAATTTGCCAGTTTATGTTTATGTCTCTAGTGTTTTGCTAGCAGTGTTTTAACCACTGCATTTATACCACATCCAATGAGAAGGATTACCCGGCCACTGGTTTGAAGCATTTGCATTCTCAGCACAGTGCATCAGTGAAATTGTTTGTTCTGGTTATGTCCTTCACAGCACGGGATTATAATGCAATATATGTGCCCTTCCTAAATGAAGGGATTAAGTTTTCTACATTTAGAATCCTCAAAGATTGGGCAAGGAAAAAAAACCCACAAAACAAAACAACAACAAAAAGGATGGTTTGAATAACATGCATAAATATGCAAAGCAGCACTCCTACAGGAACCACTTACACAGGAAAAGTGAGAGCTGCTCTTTCCCAAGTTAGCGTGTTCTGAAATTATCTTCTAGAGTGCTTGAGGCACCACTGTGCAAGAGGAGCTCACCTGAGACACGGGTCATCCTCGTGGAAAAATAGCACTGCTCCAGGTCCTCAAAGTGAGCCGTGAGCCTCTTGCGCCGCGACGCCAGCGTGCTGTTATACCAGGGCTGCTTCTTGGTCTGGACGGAGAACACAGAACACACCTCTAGAGAAAGGCAAAGCCATCTAGTTCCATAGATTTTACCATATTATTAACTCTCTATAAATAATGTACGAATTGTTTAAGTCTAAAACGATGATTAAAAAAGGTAAGACTCCACGGGAGTAGGTCCCAAAGTGGCTCACAGCAGCTCAGCTCTGCCGAGACAGTCTATATGAACCCATCTTGATCAGATGCTGGGCAGAGAAGTATCTCAAACTGCCCGCATTTGGCTGCTTGTTAAGCAGTACTGGGAAACAGGAGCGAGAGACAAGGGGAAGGGAGAGGGAAAAACCCCCCCATCCAAGTGCTTTTTCTCACTGCTCACTCTGCTCCTTGAGCTGTCCTGGCTGAGCACCCAGCTCCCACAGCAGCAATCCCAACTACTTTGCTGTCTGAACTCTACTAGCTGCCCTCAACATACTGTCAGAGAGGACAAAAACTTCATAGCTATATACAGCTCCTTACTCCTAGCTGAAGGAGGAATTTGCAAAATTCCAAAGAGCCTGCGTGATTTTTTCACTATTCACTTCTGAATCTCAAATTCAGAGGGCAGACTTGTCCGGTAGGATTGTGATATACCCATCCTTCCCTCTGAACATGTTTCTACATTTGTAAGCAACGCAAGGCTAATTATACTGTGCAAGAAAGCCACGCTGCTCGTGCCAGTAGAGCCATGCCCAGTGCAACGTTTCTCACTGTGATTGATCACTAAAATAATGCAATTGAGTTTATATTCTTAGCACTATTCTCACTGCAAAGCCTAGCTGCAATGAGACTGTCTTTGAACTACAGGCTTCTTAATGTCAAGAGTTCCCTTAACTTTCCTTCCAAAAACACTGAAGTTTAATTAGCAAATTTGCACTACAGTGTAGATCTTGCACTCTCAAGGACAAGAATAGCTTATTCTCACACAAAGAAGGTTGTCATGCAGGGAGCAAAAAAAAAGTTGAGGTTATTTCATGTGCTTACTCTTACAGTTATGCTATTTGTCTTAATTTCAAAGGCAAAATTGAAGTATGAAGACAGGTAATGACAACGACGACCAAACACACACCATCCCCTATAGGGTTCTGAATATATAAGCTCTACACAAGCTTCACACAACCTTATCAACCAAGCAAAGCTGCAGCTCCTTGCGAAAGTTAAAGCACAGCCCAGAGCAACAGCAGTGACAAACAGCTTTCCTAAACTAGCAGGGGGAAGTTAGGAGTTCTTCATGCTGTCCATAGGGCTCTCAGTGACACACTTCGAAACAACTGTATCTTGCAGAATGTTTCCTGTGCTTAATTGTCAAACTGACCCAAAACACTGCCAATACAGTCAGCTGCACTTCCTTTCCCCAAAGGCTGCTCGTCTGGGGAAGAAACGAAACATCAAAACCCACCTCTTCCTTCTTTAGGGTGGCCTTGAGGGGGACAGGGGGAACTCGGGGATGGGGGAAGAAAGGAAAAACCCCTCTCCCCCGAAAGGGGGTCAGCTTTGGCAATTAATGCACAGGTCTAAATGTATCACACTTTTTTGATCATATCAATATGAAAATTCGTAAGCATGTGGAGCCCTTTCTAGGGCGCCATGTCTGCCTGCAGCTTGCTCAGATGAGCAGGTAACGCGCCGGGTTTGGAGGGGAACTGCCCGCTCCCCTGGGGCCGCTCTCCCCACCCCGGCATCCCCTCTGCACACACACAGGCATTTCCTTACCTGAGAACTGCCACTGAAGCCTGGAGGTTGACTGTACTCCGTGGAATCAATAATACTACTGTAAAAAAATAAAAATAATTAAAAAAATCAAATAAATAGCTTGCTTACATCACCATGCAAACACCCTATCATTTTCAAGCTTTCCCCCCCGCCCTTTACATCCAACAGTGAACTTGCCTTTGAAATTCATTTTACCAGCAAAAATGACAAGGCTGGTTGTTCGGGAGGGAAAGGGGTGAGGAAGGGGCGTTTGGGTGTTTCTTTAAATACAGGGACTTCAGAGCAGAACGTTGGTCCTCTCCAACTGCAGTAAGTTTGGGCTTACTGGTACACAACTGATACGCAAGTGCAATGTAATAATCTTCAATTAAAATGCAAAACTATATTCTTTATATCCTTTATATGTAGGACAAGATGTTTTGAAAATATCCTATCTTTTTCCTGGTCCTTTAAAAAAAAACAAAAACCATGGTATTTGAGACAGCCATGCAAAATTAAAAAAAAAAAAAAAAAAAAAAACACAGAAACCAGCTTATGAAGAATGCTACTGATTCAGGCATCTCTGAATACATATAAAAGCTGGATATAAATAAGCATCAAATCCAGCGAAGGTCAGAAATTCAAAAGATGCTGCTGGCCAGAAAGGTATTTCAAGAATATTTCTGTTCCATCCTTCCAGTTTTCCTTATGTTTGATTTACCACAAGCTGCTACCTCAGCCTGTTTACATATAGGCCTACAGAATCCTTCAACTTGCTTCCGCTGTCTCTTTTGGCTTGGACAGAAAAACCACCCAGGTTTATCTTCGTCAGTTTTACCTACAAGGCAGCCTTAGATTTAAGTATTTCTTAGGAAAGCTGAAGGTTTCTTTAAAAAGCTGCCAAAGTTTTGCTATGGGCCTTGGGTTTGTAAAACAGAGCTGGCCCAAGTGCCTTTGTGCGACGGTTGCCAGAACCGACGGCTGGACTTGGCATTCCAGAACAAGCAACGTGGCTGAAACATTATTATTACTCCGGGTACCTGCAAGTCCAGAAGGATGCGAGAGCAGTATCAGTGCTTAAATATTTCATTAAATGATTTAAAGCTCCACTGTTGGTGGAAGCAGGTATAAAAGGAAGACAATCACAGTCAGTTTTAGAATATTAGGGGTTCACTTTTAAAATGAGATCCATCAGGGTTCTGACAGAGGTAGGAAAAAAGCAAAGAAAATGTAAGAGGAAAAAAAAACATTATTTACTGCTGACTATTGCAGAGGAAGCAACAGCAGTGCAGGAGCAGTGCTGCTCCGAGCAGGGGCAGCAACAGGAACTGCACATTAGAGTGTGGCCACACGAAGCAACGAAACCTGCGGAGCGGATCCCACCAGGATCCCGCCAGGATGTGCCCCCGAGCCAGGACACAAACTAAAACCATTCCCGTGCAGAGCTGCAGCCAACCGGCAGCGCTTCGGTGTTCTTCAAGAAAAAACATAAACAGGAAGCAAGTAACCAGCAACGTACAGAAAGGAAACAGGGAAAACTTTCTGTAAAGCTTGTAACAGTAGCTGCAATTAGGAAATTCAACTGCAGGAAGATGGAACATTTAAAAACTCTGGAACAAGCCCAAGAGAACAGTGCAGCAACTTGTGGATGAGGAATTGCATTTGTTACACCAGGCTGGGGCACCGGGTGAGGAGGTTAGAATAAACCAGAAGCAGCTCAAGGTTTTGCTTGCTGCATCAAGGTTACTAAACAACTAACTTCTAAATCAGAATCCTTCCCCAGGAACTCCTACCAGGACAGCAGTTTGTCCTTGCTATTACTGCTTGGGTATTTAATCACAAAGCAGTTTGCTTTTATCGCCTGCTTGCGCCACTTGCTGATAGCAAAAATAGCACAAGGCTGCTCAGAAAAGCCCAGAACAGAACCATTTGTTCCCTTTCCTATTCTTCCCTTTTTGTTCTCTATTTAGCAAGCAAACCCTGCAGTCTATACTCCTGTAAACAAGTGCTGTGCTATTACCCAATTTAATATTTCATCATGCAATGTACGAGCACGAAGGAGAAAACACTTGTTTCTGGAAACAGAGCATGTATTCGGGATGACAGAGTATTTGTTTTTTGCTGAAGAGCTCATGAAGGAAGATGGGGGCAAAGATTGAGAACACCTAGTAATTTCACATTTAGAAGATGTTCATGCTGGGGAAAAAAAAAATACAAACATGAGGAAAAGCAGAGACTTCAGGAAGCAAGTGTGTAATTTAGAGCAAGTCGATGAGTAAGGGTAAGTCACTGGAGAGCAGAGAGAACTGCACAAGCCACAGCTCTCCATCTTCCACCACAGGCTAAAGAACTTGTTTTCATCTCAGCATGGGACCGTGACAGCATTGTAATACTTGTGAGCCACACTAGTAAAGGTTTACAATTACAATTCATTAGCAGGCTGTTGAGGATGTTAACAGTTTAAATATACCATTTTAATTCAGTGGGAAGATTAAAAGTCTCTGCAATTTTAATAACTTCATTTCCGTGTTAAAATGTTAATTCCAAATAGGCTTGTATTTCATTCTTACTGCTTCACCAAATCTCTAAGAGATGCTTTGCTGATTAAATATCTCAGTTAAGATTCAACTAGAAGAGTCAACTGTCGTCACATCCGTTCGCCCGTAGCGTTCTTTCCAAGGGGAAATCAAAGCTACAGTTTGAGATATTCTCCAGAACATATTTAATGTTGACAAGAAAATGAATTTCATGAAGGACAAGTTACTGGAAACTGAGTCCAAATAATTCAAGTCTTCTGGTACACAAAACGGAGGCTACCCAACAAGCAAGGCCTGTTCAAGGACTTCCTTCATACACTGCTTTTCTTTGACTAAAGCCAATGCAAAACCACTTCTTGCTGTGGCAGCACCACTAAGGAATAAAGAGGAGGGTCTTCAGGCCGAGAGAAAAATGCAACTCCACAGTCTAGAGAAACCCTGAAGCCTCTCTTGTACCATATTCTTGGCATTGTATCACAGAATGGTTGAGTTGGACAGGACCTCTAGAGACCATCTGGTCCAACCCCTGCTCCAGCAGGGACACCCAGAGCACAGGGTGGCATCCAGGCGGCTTTGAAGATCTCCAGAGAAGGAGCCTCCACAGCCTCTCTGGGCAGCCTGTGCCAGGGCTCTGGCACCCTCACAGGAAAGATATTTTTCCTTAAATGGGGAATTTCCTTTCCAGAGGTCGCTGGCTACCCCTGGAAAGAGGCCGGCCCCATCCGCCTCCCTCTCTGAAGGTATTTATGGACACTGGTCAGGTCCCCTCTCAGGCCTCTCCTTCAGGCTGAACAGGCCCACCTGTTCATGCAAGACAAATCAAAGCAAGTTCATGGCCCAGACTAAACTAGACAAGAATAAGAGGATCAGGGGAGGACAGAATGCATTGTCTCTGAAAGCATCTACCACAGCATAACCCATAACCTGCCAGATCTCAGCTAAAGCATCACTTAAAGCCACTAAAATATCTAGGACATTATTATCTTCTATTTTCAAAAGCACAAGTGAGAATGAATGACCCTAGGCACATGCAATAAAACAGACAAAAAGCAACACTAAAGAAGCTTCAGTAAACCAAAGCCTGCATAGGTTAGACACAACAGATTTTAACAAAGCTCTTAACTTAAAAGTTATTCTAGGTTTCATAGTTCTTGAGGAGCTTGTTTGTTCACTTGCCTTAAGAGAGACACTTCTACTCATGAAGAAGTACAAAGGAAAAGTTTCTAGGTCTACAGATAGCGAAGGTGTTCAAGAAACAAGAAGGTGCAGACAAGGCACTTAGGGACACAGTTTAGCAAGCATGGTGTTCCAGGGCTTATGGTTGGACACGATCTTGTAGGTCTTCTCCAGCCATAACGGTTCTATGACCCCATGAGGACGATGCTCAACAAGCCAAGGCTGCAGCATAGCACAAATCCAGCCCAATCACGGCTCATTTTTCCCCAGGCAGCAGTAACATGAGATGAACAAACCACTCATTTAACCAACAATAACCAAAAACTAGCAGAACCTGACAAGAATCCTGCCAACTTCACAAGGTAAAAGGTAAAGCAGAGAAGGGGAGCATAATAACCACTATTGCTATCTTGGCCATTCCTATCCATTCTCTGAAAGACGACCAGAACTTAATGGGAATAGGAAAGATTCTGTTCTTGGTATCCACAAACAGTATCTTCATAAAAATTCCCAACAGATATTGCTGGGCTTCTTACCAAAGCACCGTATCTAAATCTCTATGGAAGGAATTTCAAACACTTTTCTCTCTCACCTCTGGGCAAATAGGTTTAGAGCTGCTAGCTGCAGAAAAGGAATTGATTTTTTTTTTTTTTTTAATAGAAACTAACAGTTTAGAGAACTTTACTGTCAGGAGAATGCACTGGGGAGGGCTGGGAAGAAGAGTTTAGCACTATAACTTGGCTCTGTGAAATCAGAGCTTGCTCACAACTGAAAAACACAGCAATAAAGTAGAACACTGCAAACCCTGGCACATGCAACTTGGACACAAGAAGTACCCCCAGTTTTATCATCAACAAACCAGACTACATAATTTTCCAGATAAAACTCCACATTTACAATACATTAATAGAAAGTCATTTCATTAAATCAAAGGAGGCAGCAGATAAGCAAAGACAGTAGTGTGTACATCTAAATTTGATATGTGAACCCATACTTTTAACCATTCACAGTAAGTGGAAAAGTCAGAGGACACCAACATAACACAAAAACTGGAGTTTCCTTAAGCCATGCAAAATTGCCTAACATTTGAAAATGGAGCAAATATACTGTGGTAATATTTCACACCACTGCAAAGGCCAATTATCCCAGCTAAGTATGTATGGATGAGTCAAAACCATCAGCTTTCCAAGACATCTAGTTTAGAATGGGCCTTTTATGAGGTCGGTTGCTGCTGCTTTGCCTGATTTGTTTGCATGGATACTTGTGCCAGATCAAAAGCAGCACACAAGCAAACACTGTGCACGTTCAGAAACCAGCCTGCCCCGTGCTGTGTGCGTGGCACAGGGCAGGAAGGCTGCTGCAGCGTGTCCAGCCCCAAAGCCAAGCTCGGCGCAGCTGGGAGCTCCGTACCTGTGTGAAGGGGAGGGAGCTTCAAACTGGGGCACCGTACTGTCCTCGCTCACCGGGGAGTACAGGCCACTCATTTCCTGCAACAGAAAGTCAAGGTAGAACAGATCTGACAGAACAGGAACAGCACATGCCTTTTAATAACAGTATTTACATAGAGTTGATTATGTACTTGAAAAAAAAAGTACTATCTGCATTTATTCAACCTCCTCTCAACAGTCTTTTCTTTACTTGACTAATTTTCACCCCACCAGTTCCTGAAATCCTGCAATCAAGGGTTTTTCCCCCAAAAGAGACAGTTCTAGAGGTTATAGTCCAAAAAACAACGGATTTATTTAACAGCCAGTTGTCTAAACTTGCACCAGGAATCTGAGCTCCTCCCTCAAACACGGCAGAACAAGCAAGCTGCAACCACAGTTTTGAGAAACGTGCAAACTTTTATCTAAGAGATTTCGCAGCTGTGAAGGAATGTGGGCTCCAGGTCAAGGCAAAAACACAAAGCCACAAGACGACAGGGTGCAGACAGCACCATGTGCTATTCTTAAAAGAGGATGTGTCAGTCTTCTGCAGGTGCACAAGAGAAAGCTGGCAGTTAGCAAGCGTGGCTTTGTCATTCTCTGCCTGGTGTGACACTGGACCTTTAATCTATTTTAGAAACAGAGCTGCGCAGGACACTGCACCTCATTAGCTGGGGGCAAAGTGTTCCAGGACAACACAGCTGCTGCTTTTAAATTCACACCAGGTGCCCATTAGCTGTTAGCTAGAAAGTAAGGTGTTTGGAAGAGCAAGACCTCAGGCTCTGGCACCTCAACTACCCAACTGAAGAGAAGAAAAAGCGAGTTGCTAGATACACTCCAAGGGAAGCCACGGCTTCGGGAACAGCTTCTCCTAGACAAAGTCATCCTATTTTATGAATCTTAGGCAAGAATGTTAAGGTATTTTATTTCCCAAGAAGCTGAGAAAAATTCACTCTAACGTGCTTCCCTCTACCAAGTTTGTGTAGCTACCAGCTGAAGGGCAGCTCCTGCAGTTGTGTCTTCTATTCATACTTTGATACTGCAGCAGCACACAAACCAGAGGTAAGTGAAAATCTGGAAGTCAGGCTTGTGGGCAATGCAAGCTTGTTCCCCAGGAGCTTTCCGAAAACCCCATTTTGAAAGGTGGCACAAAGCAATGCAGTTCTGAAACATGTGCTTCTCACTTTTGGATCAGAACATGAGACCGATTAAAGACCAAGGAGACACAATCCTTCTGAATAAAGACAGAAGAATTGAGTCAGTGGGTTTAAAAACACTTGGAAAATAATTCAGGTCTGATGTTGTTTTGTTAAGAAGAGATCCCTATAGCTGAGACAGAGCTACATCAGGAGGCAGCAGATTGTTTCCATCCTGATCCGTGGCACAAGTCGGTTCTGTTCCTAGCCAGTCTCTGTCTTAGAGCTCCCTCGTGCACCCAGCTCATCTCCCTTTTAAGGGTGGCACGTTGCTAGGTCATAAACAGGCTGTGCAAATGGTTAGACAGTAATGCAACAGGCACCTTGTAAATTATGATCAATATACTGGCTGTTGATTTCAAGCAATTATACTAAAGTACCTGCTACCAACATAAAGAAATTGAAAAATATAGTTGCAAGTGAAAAAAGAGGTAGGTTTCAGTGAAGCCATCTTACCAAACTGCAACTTGCCCACATGAACTAAATGAACAGATTAAAGACAGAGCATTACCTGTTTGTTTTCTCATTACCAAAGCAAATCCCATAAATTTAACACAGCAGCCCCACAGCCAGGCTGACAGCTTGCTGAAAATGAGAGATTGCCCAAACTGGAACAAGGTCTGGGGATCTCACCTCTACTCGCTTAATATCCTCTTCCAGCACACTTAGCTCCTTCTGGATCTGCTCCAATTGCTGTGAAAAAGAGAAGAGCTGAAATCTAAACCAGTATGTACTGCGTTGCCACCAAGATAAATCAGGATTTTTTTTTTCCCCCCCGGAGAGAAACCTTAGCTATCTTAAATAGCAAAAAAGTCATAGTGCAGGAAATTTATATGCTTAGATTAACATAGATGGGTACAAACTACATTCAAGACAAAGATGTAATTATGAAACAGTACAAAGCAAGAACATGATGTACTTTGACATCAATCATCAAAACATGCACATTTTTCAAAGTAACACATTTATGCTCCTCTAACACCTTCCATGCAAGTTATTATAACTTGTTTACAAACACTGAACACTGTTAGGAAATCAAACAAAAGAACAACCAGGAATGAGAGTCAGAACTTGATCCTTCAACAAGATGATAGGCACTTTGCTAAAAAAAAAAAAATTAGCCTTGCTGCCAAAAGCAGCTGTGGAAGGGGCATCTCTCTCACCAGCAAATAACCACGCCAAATGCTAGTTTAAAGTCAACAGCTCTCAGATGGAAAAAAACAATTATAACCATGGAGAGATTCGCTCCTGGCACCAAATAACCATCACATGGAAGGAGCCTAGACCAGAGGCTCAAGTTGGTGTTAGCTGAGGGCTGCTGCTGTGCAGGAGGGAAGGGGATGTTCCTGCCCTCTGCCCAGCCCAAGCTCCCTTCCCTCCCGCGTGTCATGCTCAGTGTTTCTCAAGTTTTTGCAATTACTTCGCCATCAGTCACTTGCCTCAATTCTTCTCGAGCGAGTGCAAGGCCACAAATCCAGTGTTTACTACTCAGCCACCGGCTCACCAAGCCTAGCTCCCACCCTGCCTGAATAGGGACGGCCCATGCAAACACACACATTGATCTAGGTAGGAGCTACTCAAGCCTGGAGTTCACCAGCGGGCTCTTTGTGCCTTTGGAGTGAAGGCAGGCCAAAATCAACTCCAGTATATACCCAGGGCACTCAGATTTACCAATTTGATGAAGAAATTAAGAACTGAAAGTCTACGGGATTCACCTTACCTCACGCTGAACACGATGGACAGCCAGTACTGAGGCCTTTGGCCGGGGGCTGTTACCACGTTGGCAAGGCCTCTCCGAGTTTATTAAGCACAACGCGTTCTTTAAAGGTCAGGCAAAACTTTTGTCCTTATGAATTTATATGGGAATGTCAAGTTGCCCAAACCCGAAGTTGTTAGCACTGCTGCTATGACGTAACCTCACGAGCATTTGGCAAACTGCTCCCCAAAAACATACTCCCTTGAGCTGATCCTTCAAGCGATAAGAATATTCTGTTTAAATAAAAACAAGACCCTACCACTAACACACCCACTATTGATCACGGTTCCAAATATCTGCCGACTCTGCATCAGATAAGCCTCTCAATTTTCCTTTTCAATATAAAAAAGGTTTCTGTCCCTGAAGACAGAAGGGGAAAGGAGTTCACACCTATTTAACATTGCTGCTTTTCCTTAGAACAAGGCAACACCGTGTTTATACCCTGATCTCTCTACTCCAAAGTTCTCAGGTTCTACTTAGAGTCACAGACAGCACAAGCTGAACAGTTTAAAACTGCCACAGATCATTTGCAAACCACTGCAGCAGGGTCGATAATTCCCTGGGTGCTTGGAAGGCCCCGGACACCCGCACTCACCTCCAGCAGCTCAACACCACCAGTTCCCTACGTTCATAAATGCCATCTTAAAAGAGCTACAAAAACACACTTAGAAGTTCGAAAAAATCATAGCAGGGAGATAAGCTCCCCTACAACATGCTTGCACACAGGCAAAGTAGGAGACTGAAAAGTAACTGGTGGTGGTTGCCATCACATAAACAGGAGACTTTTTTTTTTTTTTTTTTTTAAATCGGGCGCAACAGCAGAGACTTTTTATTTGTCAGCTTTTATTAACTACTGTATGAAGCTAGAAGTATGAGATCTGGGACTTCATTTACTCTTGCTAATACTTCTTTCTAGTTCAATGAAGACAAGCAACTTAAACCTACCATAAACTTACCAGCTGCCTGCAAATGATAAACTGAAGTAAGGGTGTTACAATGCCATTCTAATCCCTGACGTTAGGCTACAGAAAGAGGTAGGTGAGTAAACGTGAATACATGAATAAACTACAAGAGGGAAGTGCAAAAGGCTCTGGTTTTAAGTGACACACAAATACACACATACAAAAAAGAGGGAATGACTCAAAATAGCCTATGCTTTTATTACTCCTGGAAAAGAGGTCAGGAACTGTAATGGACTAAGAAGGTCTTTGACACCAGAAATGCATGTTGGTAAAAAGCAAGTCCACACACAGCTAGTCTGTGCTCAAGGAACTTCCCAGCCAAGGGCTCCGAGGCCGGCGAGCAGCAGGGACGCGACATCCCGCTGCAGCCACCGCCGCCGCGCGCGCCGCCAGAACGTCACGCTGCCAAACACAGGGTTTTGCAGAAGAATTCGAGCATGCAGTCACAGGCAACTGTTGTTCAAATGTAGAGACTGGTGGTAAGAAGTCAGAACAGGAAAGGAATATACAAGAAGAGAAAGTTAGGCTCCATGCTTACAGAAAAGAAGTCAGCACAGAGGGTAAGACAGGCTCTCCGCTCTCTTCGTGGATAAGCTTCCAGGCTCGCATCCCTTCAGGCCCATAACACTGTCTGTGCCCTCCTTTCCCCTCCAACTCAAGTCAGAACTCAGCTCCCTGCCCACTGCACAGCAGAGCTGTGCCCTGTACTTGTTCTGCACTCTCCCTGCTTCGCCTTGTTCCTGGGTTGAAGGTTGAGCAAAACACTGACTTTAGCCTTTACGTTTGTACAGAACAGACACAAAGCAGTCCCAGCCCTCTCCTGGGGCCAGTGTTAAATGTGCACGAAAAACAGAAGCTGTCACCGCATCAGTATTGCTCATGGCGAACCGGGCACTTCTCCCAATTGCTTGAGGAAAGCGGCTCATTTATTCCCTCTGATAATTCAGGGCACTGTCACTTAGGCCAATACCCACAAGAACTTCCCAGTGCCCCACACCAGCCTTGAAGAGGCATGAGGGAGAAAGGTGGCACAACCTTGACCAACTGTCTTTCCAATTCCAGATAAGATTCATTAATGATCCATAAGACTAACTTCTTGCTCTGGAAACCAGTTCTAAGTCTTGTCTGTTCCAGAATTTTCTTTCCATTGCCTCTGACAGAGCCTGCTGTAACATACAGTGCAATTACATGAAGAAAGTAAACTCCAGAGTTTAAACGCATTTTAGGCTTTTATATTAATTGCAAATCTCACTTATTTTTGACATCAAATTCCATTTATTAACACTTCACAGATGTTACAAAGTCTTTGCTTGAGTGAAAAAGATGCAAGGCTTCTTTTAGAATGAAGGTAAGAAGAATACCTGAGCTGCCTCAAGTTAATTTGAGGATCAAATTTAGAATTCAAGTCTTTTAGACATGCAGGCTGCCCACGTATAAGGAGTACATCTTTGGGGAAAGTTTCTTCTGTGCTAAGAGGTCCTCTAAAGGGAGGCAAATCACTTCTTTTGAACAGTGAAATCCTCTAGTTCTGGCTGAAGAGACAAGATTTGAATGCTTCCTGATAGAATTAGATGGAAAAGTGTCACTAAAGAGACAGCCAGGAGAAAGGAGGGAAAAAAAAATAATAAATAACTGCTCCACTTGAGGGAGGGGAAAAAAGGAAAAGCCCACACTCTGTTTTGAAGCAGACACCCCAGTGGGAAGGATGTGGAAGGCAGGACAGCCAGGGAGTCCTTGGACAGAGCTGTCCAAATACCAAAACAGGCCACGCAAAAGCCTGGCTTTGGTGAGTTTCATACCTTATTTTCCTTATTCCTCCTAAACCTCCCCTGGCCCTTAAAGGGTTTTGAGAATTATATTAGGAATTCTAGAATTACAGTACTTTAATATGACCAAGTGCTGGCAAAAGCGTGTCTCAACATAAGAGCACGACTGATTTCTAGTTTTGTCACCTCTTCTTGCCTACTCATTAGTCTGTCCTTGTGCATATGTGTAGAACAATAAGGCTTGACAGGTAAAAGATTACCACAGGCTAACGACATCCTTGGGGGATTCCTGCTTCTAATTCCTGTGATCACCCCACAATAACTAATAACCCCTCTATTTTTAGTATTAACATCTTTGTGATATGGAGTAAGTAAATTTGTTTGGCTAAATGCAGCTGCTACTCGACAGAGACCCCCAAGAGACACTCCCTCGGGCAGCCCAGTGCAAAATGTTGTAGGACAGATAGGCAGGAATGGTCAGGCCCAATGGCATTTGCTACCACTCATATCCTGGCAATACAGCTTGAAAGTTTTCTTACAGCTATATGTACATAGACGTACCCTCCAAATACAGAAGTGGGTAGAAATTTTTGTATTAACCAACATTATCAGATCTTTCAAAATGTTTAAGTTGACAGAACATGTAATCATTTAAAGGTAATCAAGGGTAAACTAATATTTAAACAATATTTATGTATACAGAATATTTATGCAATACAGCTAAATTAACAGCACTAAAACAGCATTGTTAAAATAAAAATTTAAAAGAAGTCAGAGGTTGCTGCATTTGGTTTCCCTTGAAGAAAATAATTAGAACAAAAAAGTCAAGTATTCTGTTATTTAGCTTGACTTCAAGCTCCTTGAATCTGTTTTCAACAGAAAAGCCTGCTGGATGGGAAAACAAATTGCAAGGGGGCATTCCTGTACCTGCACACACCTAGGGCTGAGCCTGCCCTGCAGAGCCACCCCCTGCACGGGATCAAGGCACTGCCCGTCTCCAAGAAAATACTCTTTTGTTTAACAAGTATTCACAAGCTACAGCCATTTGCTTTCAACCCTTTCCAAAGCAAGTCTGACTGCTCCCTATCAGCACTGCCAAATGTTTGCTTTTTTGTCGCATCACTATGTGTGATAAAGAAAACAAATTCATACCTTAAAAAAATTCAAGTACCTTTGCACAAAAAAAGATATCCAGGATATTTCAGCTTCAGATATCAATGCTTTGGAAAGTTATGAACATGTCAAAACAGGTTTCCTAATAGAAATTTCCACAGGTGCTGAACCTCACATTTATCTTCTAGAGAAGCTATGAAAGTGCAAGAAAGAGACATTTGTCAAAGCACTTGACTACAGCAATATTTAGATTCTTAAGCACAAGCCCATAAAAACAGAGCATTTCGAGATACAAGCCCCTTCAATAAGCTCAAGTCAATTTCAAGAAGATGAGAGAGAAAAGCTTTTCAAGAGTGAGGCAAGCAAAGGCAACAGGCAGCTCATGATTCCCTCTCCAAGGCTGTTGTCGTACTAAGGCAGCAGACTACCTGGTGGGCAATATGCATTATTACCTAGTGAAGTACCTACAGGAGAACTTGTAATGTAAAGCCTGTTAATAAAATCCAACAGTAATATATGAGGAGGCATATCAAGAAACAAAAGTTATCCAACAACGTGCCATCCCTTTAAACTCAAATCTGAAATGGGCAGTCCCAGCCACACACTGGAAATGATGTTAATAACCTAACGCTCCAGCTCAGGGTGCCACACGGCAGCTACTAGAACTAGGTTTAAATGAGTAAAGAGCTAGGAAAGCTTCTTCACATTCCCTCCACAAATAAAGGCTGCCCAAAACACCCATAGCTGTCCAGTACACTGCAGTCCTGATTACTGCACATTTTCTTTAAGCCTCATTCCTTTAACAGCCCTCTATTATCACCAGAAGAAACTACAGTATACTTAGATTTGATAATAACACAATGTAAAAATAGTGACCATCTTAATGTTTCTCTAAAATCCTTCTTAGTTTCCAAACTAGTACCTCACTTGCTGCAGACATCTCCACAGTTAAATCTTAGAATCATAGAATTGTTATGGTTGGAAAGAACCTTCAAGTTCATCGAGTCCAACCTTCAGCACCATCCTGCTAGACCGTGTCTCTGGGTGTCTCATCTACACATTTCTTGAACACTGCCAGGGACGCTGACTCCACCACTTCCCTGGGCAGCCTGTTCCAATGCTTGGCTACTCTTTCTGTGTAGAAATTCCTCCTAATGTCTAACCTGAACCTCCCCTGGTGCAACCTGAGGCCATTTCCTCTTGTCCTGTTTTTGGTAGTTATTCTGGAGAAGGGATCGACTCCCACCCCATTGCAACCTCCTTTCAGGTAGTTGCAGAGAGCGCCGAGGTCTCCCTGGAGCCTCCTCTTCTGCAGACTAAATGACCCCGGCTCCCTCGGCCGCTCCTCGTAAGGTCTGTGCTCCAGCCCCTTCAGCGGCTTCGTTGTCCTGCTCTGGACGCGCTCCAGCACCTCAATGTCCTTCTTGTAGTGAGAAGCCCAAAACTGAGCACAGTGTTCAAGGGGTGGCCTCAGCAGCACCGAGCACAGGGGGACTGGGACGATCCCTTCCCTGCTCCTGCTGGCTACACTGTGCCTGATACCAGCCAGGAGGCCCTTGGCCTTCCTGGCCACCTGGGCACACTGCTGGCTCGTGTTCAGCTGGCTGTTGACCAGCACCCCAGCTCCTTTCCCACCACACAGCTCTTCTGCCACTCTGCCACCCTCGATAGTCTTCACCACAGGCATAATCTACTCTTTTTCCCCCAAACAGTACCACCTTTGTTAGCCAAATGCAGAACTTCCTGCAGAGAAGAGAGCACATCCAACTCTGCAATCTATAAGAATAATACAGGTTTGCTACTCCAGCACAGACTGGCTTAATAGAGACTGTGGAGTCTTGATTGCTGAAGACAAGTCTTAACATCCTTTTAAAATCACCCTATTGGCTGATCTGTATTTTCCAGGCTTCCACCTGTTGTTTCTTACCTTTCTTATTCTTATCCAGTCAAGAGAAGGGTTGCCAGCACCAAGTCAGACAAGTCTCCACCTCCATTAGACTGGATAGCAGGGCCAGACGATAACCAGACAGAACTGACAGCCTGCACAAGAGTCTTTGCGGATACAGTCTGCCTTTTCTTGCTATCATGGATAAAAAATACCTGACTCAACTCTCTTGGTGCAGAGCTCATCCCAGAACAGAAGCACAAGCACAAGGAAGTCCATTTGTTGCTTAAAGCAACAGTGAAGCTCAAGGAGTGATGTTTCAAATTAGAAGGCTAGAAGACACCTCTAAGGTTGAGCAAAGGTTGTTTCTTTGCTGCTTAAAACTACAGCATTAAAAAAGTATTTTTAAAATATTAAAGACTCAAACAGTACAGTTCATACTGAAAAAAAGCGATGAGAAAAGCCATTTGGCCTTCCCCAATAATTTCCAGTGACTGTCAAGATACCCTGTAATGTGCATTTTCATTTCAAGTTTATGTAACCTTCTCAATAGCATTTCCAGCACTTCCCATGGGAGCTGAGATCTAGTCCAACATATCTCATACTCTGCAAGTGCATCAGTCCTGAACCCAGGCTTCCTGCCTGGTTCCTTCCTTCCTGCTACTCCTGTTCTTGGTTCAGGGATTACTGGACCCTGGACAGCCCCGCTGCAGTTCTGTGAGCAGGGGCTTGAACCATTCTGAACTTTCCACACCCACAGCCTTTACACGGTTCAAGTTTACACTGCATCTTACAGTCATGCCACTACACCCACATTTTTTCATACCCTTCACTGTAAACTGGGGCCTCTCAAACGTGTCCTTCTGCTGTTTTGACAGCCATTCATCTAGGTTCCTGGGGCATTTCTGGTACTCTTGTTTATGTCACTGCATGACATTTTAAATAAGCTTGTCAAAGCTGTAAAAAAAGATGAACTGCTTCCATGGCCTGGGACTTGACCTTTATTTGTTACTGTTGTACATGATCATGTGAAGCACGCTCAGTCACAGCCCAACACAAGTCTCCTAATGATCATCCCTCTGCCCTCAGTTTTGGGTGGTTTTTTGTTTTGTTCTTCTTCGTTTTTTGAAGATAAGCAGTGTATCCATTACGGATCCCTCCCTCATTCCTTGGAAGATCCATTTTGAGAACAAATACAGAAATAGCGTAGAATACCCTTTTTTTTTTCTTACACTGATTAATCGTGGCATTTCATAAGCCACAACAATCTCAGACAGGCAACTATTTCAGTTCTTCCCCATCTTTGAATTTTTTTTTAATCACAGAAAACCTTGTTTCCACACCACAAATTTGCATCAACTTCCTGAACTGCTGTCCTTAATTCTCCTTCTTCACCAACAGTGAGACACAAAGAGGCAGAACAGATTAAAAATTGAAACTGTCATAGGCAAATAGATTAATTATTCTTTGAAATCCAGGAATCTCTCCTTGAGATTCCCACCCCCCACACATACTCACACCTTTCTTTCTCTCTGCAGAAATAACTGTCAGCCTAACACATTGCTTAAATAAAAGCAAACTGATAGAAAGCAGTGGATAAGCCTTACCCACTTAAAGAAAAAAAATTAAAAAGGCAATTGAAAAAAAGAGCCATTTACCTCTCGTTTATTTCTCCTGGCAACTTTGAGAAATTCCATAAGGATCTGCAACTGTGCAGCATGGGATTCCTGCAGAGCACAGTAAACAAGGGTGTGTAACTCTGCCATGCAGTTTAAGAGAAACATACATTCATATTACACAGAAATTAAAATTTAGCATAGAAACAGCTTTCATTTAAAGTGAGTAAAAAAAATAGCTGAAGGCACATTGCAAGAACAGCAGTTTTACTTTGCCTCACAGGTTTTAAGGTTTTGTTTCACTCATGGCATGTTTTTACATGAAGCCAGGCATCCTTGTAACAGGTCTCCCCTTTGGGCACTACAGGGGACACGTGCTTTTCTTGCTTATATTTTTGCACTAGTGCATCTGAAATTGTTCCTCACAGACTCATCTTGTACCCTGGAAGATCATTAGCATCCACTTTTGCTATTAACACTGAAATATTATATATGTACCAAAAACACAACTCCAAAATTAATATTTGTACATATGCAAAGACAGGACTACAGCATTCTCCAGAAGGCAAGACAGACAAGTTCATTGAAGAAACTAAAGGATCACTTTTCCAGTTTTTGAAATATTTCATAATATTTTGTTTTCCTTAGCCAACAATTGAACATTTTCACCTAACCTGGACAAAATCTCCATGCGGCAAGAGAAAGAAAAGCAAAAAAGGAAGGAAATACATATAATACATATATTCAATAGAACACAGATTTTCTTCAGGATTAAAATAGCCCTAATTCTATTCTGGCATTGAGGCATTTTTAAAGTCTCCAGGAAAAAAAAAATATATATATATATAAAAATAAAAGGATCATGACCACAGACTCAGAAAGGTTCAAGGCACATGAGCACTCAGAAGGGAAGAGTAAAAAGAAAAATGAAACTGCAAATTAGGATGCAAGAAGACTTTTCTGGGATGATTCTCTAGCTCTTTCTCCCTACCCCCATGACTACAGTGAGAAACTGAAACAAGCAAAACTAGAAAAAAAGCTTTTGAATTGCTGTTTAAATGTCAACCTTTTTAAAAAATAAAGTCTTAATACACTTGCTTCAGGTCAAAAGCATATCCACAATTTTCTGATGATTGTCACAGATGACACAAGAAGGCTTGAGGAAAAAGAGGTTTTACTATTCAGTTAGAAACTGCTCTCCCACCTAAACTGCACTGAACAACAGTGAAAAAACACTCCAGTATCCACAGAGCAAAATAATATAACATACTAGTAGCGAAGCAAGTGGATTTGGGGGTTATTTCCCATCCATCAGAATCAGACGTTGTTTAAATGGTGATTTTGCAAGACTGAATAAAAAAAGTAATTCTCAATAAAAGATCTCCTCACCTGTTTTGAAATCCACCCTCCTACCCAGACTTCACTAGACCAAGTTCTCTAATGCAATTTACCTGCCTCATAATTGGAAAGTGATCAGCTGAGACCAAGAGTATGCTGCAAATGCATCCTGAAATGGCCA
The DNA here is from genome assembly GCF_059628265.1 of Tinamus guttatus. Classification (NCBI taxonomy): domain Eukaryota; kingdom Metazoa; phylum Chordata; class Aves; order Tinamiformes; family Tinamidae; genus Tinamus; species Tinamus guttatus. Next base: position 2,749,489 of record NW_028288749.1, read on the forward strand.
AACACTGGAGATCTATCCCCAACAAACTCTCTTTTGGTTAAATCGCAGCATCAGCTTCCTTCACATTGTGCAAATCTTCAAAATGACTCCATAAACAAGACATGTGAATGTCTCATGCAAGCATGGAATATCAGAGAACTCTGAAGAGATGAAAAATCATTCTAGTTCTATTAATTATTGCATTTTAATTCTACTGTTTTTTGGTTTTTTTGTTGGTTTTTTTTTTTTTTTTTGGGGGGGGGGGGTCCTCTTTTTATGTTCATATCTTCACCAACCTTCTCAGTTAACTACAATTTGGCCTTCCTGAAGGTCATTACCTAGGAAGGTCTGGGAATTTACTGGTGTAACGCTCAATTAGGGAACATCTTTGGACATATCTAAGTGCTTTGCTGGCCACTTTCTCTAGCATTTTGCCCGTTCCATTTGCACAACCCTGACAGCATCAATGCTATAGGCCTATATGACTATATGACAGTGCAGTGCATCAGACTGTGTGCGCAACAAGTTAGCTTTTCAATACCAAAGTATAAGAGAAAATTGATAGTAACTAATTCAGCAACACAATTCTACTTTAAAAACATAAGTGTGAAAGGTTGAACTACTCAAAGGTTAATTAAAAAACATAACTAAGACACAAGAAACTTCTTACTGCTTCTAGCTGCTTCTTCTTTTGCACCAGCAGCTCCAGCATCAGGTTGACATTGGCCAAGTCAAGATTGTCTTGATCAGTTCCCAACAGGTCTTGAATAATCTGCCACCTATGGCCATTCTAAGACAACAAGAGATATTAGGGAGAGTAAGTTCAAGCAATGCAGGGTCATGTCAAACAACAAATATTAAAAGCAACAGTTCAGTATTTCATCCTTTCTAAAGGAAATGCAAATGGTTTTCAGGAATTAGAATTCCGAATTCTCACACATACAGGACAAGGCTCTATTATACAAGAACTATTTCATAGTCAGTTTTATATGATTTGTGTCCTTGTTTCTAAGAGCATATTTATATCAAAAGGAAGAAAAAAGTGTGTTTATCCAAGCTTAGTTGCATTCTAAGTGTACCTGAAATACTGTTAAGTGGCAAATCCTCTTGAAGTTTTTTCTGAACAAGCAGTAGGTGAAGCATTCAAGTGAAATTCTAGCGAGACAAGCAAGTATCTCCTATGCTACCTCCTCTCAAAAGGATTTTCATCAGAAATATGAGAGCTACAAAGGAGGAACTCATCAGGGTGCTGTTTTCGTTCAACCCGTGCGACTAAGTAGCTAGTGCTAATAGAGTCCTACCTGAAAAAGCTCAAGGAACCAAAGGAATAGATATTTAAATTTGCAAAAACAAGAAATGCCATCCAATCTAATGCAGACATTTTCTAGGAGGCTACACTCTACCTGTGTTGACTGCATTAAGAAAAATACAGGACATCCATACAGGTGATTATTTCATTTACGAAGTATTCAACAGAGAACCTGTGGAAACCACAGAGACAAAAAAGCACCCAACCAATTTCATTCTGGGGCAAATGGGAAAAACATGCAATTCTTATAGGAATCAGCATGTGATTTGAGGCAACCTCACTAGTACAACACAAAATAACTTTTAGAATACACTGTGTTCTCATAAGAAGAAAAAAAAAAAAAAAGAGGGGCAAAAAAACAACCCAAAGAATAAAATAGATTTACAGAAAGGAAATTCTCATTTGATTTGTTTGCCCCACAAGAAATTTATTTTTGATTAAAATAGTGAAATTGCTACAGAACCAAAACCCCTTTTTCATTTTCAAAGAGTTACCAGAAGACTAGCCCTGGCAAACAATTTCTCGCAGAAACGGAACAGAATCAGAACCTGCTTACAGGCTGGTCAGGCTTAATAAGCAAGGTCAGAGAAAAGCAGGTGTCCTAACAAAATGAGGAAAGACATTGCAGAAAAAGGCCTGTTTCCTTTAGATATCAGATTCTAGTATGGTGTTTGCATTATGGATAAAAATGCTGTCAGTTTATGGCATACAGTGTGAAGCTTGATTTAACTGACACTGAAAGGATCAGGAAAAAAGTTTGTACTGAAGTGTCATTTGATGGACAAGCTAAACTGTTCAGAAAAATTTACAGATGTCTTAATACAATTTCTTTATTAGTAAGACATATCCATTGCCAAGAAATGCTCAGTATGAAATTCTTTTCTCATAACATGTCTCAAGTGTCTTGTCTTAACACTAGATGTAAGAGGAGAACAAGTACACTGAAAAGTTGGTAAAACAAGTGGTTCTGGGGTTTTTTTGAGATTTGGCATTTTTATTTGCTGTCAAAAGACAATTATAATGCCTTTTTTTTTTTTTTTTTTTAATAAAGTCATGGTAGATTTCCACACTTACTGGCAGTTATCTAATGCAGATGCACCTACAGGGATGGTTTTTAGAAGTGGTGCTTTTGAGAGAAAGTAGAACCAATTCCTAAGAAGTTGTGTAGATGCCTTCAAGTCAACACACACGTTTTAAAGCAGGTATGGAAATCGTCACTATTAAGTATAAAAAGCTGGCTGTAAGTAAGTCAAACAATCTTTAAGGCGCTTTTTTTTAAAAAGCATATCACTGCTGAAAGTCTGATTTTTCTACAATGCAGTTCCTAAGTTATAATGCTCAATAGAGGGTTTTTTCCCCGCCTCACACACTAAAAATGGCTTTTCATTATCTTTAATATTACGTTCCATTTATGAATTATGAAAGCAAAGGAAGGAAACCAGACACAGCACAACCAATAGTATCTAAGTTTCCTCTTCAGAGCCATGGATTCAGTTCAATCTTAACATACAAGAGTTTCTACTGTTGTAGTAGAGTGGTTTCTTTACCAAAGAACACACATTATGCTAAATTTTGTAACACAAAAAAAAAAATCTGGAAAAAAATCCAGAAGGTTTCCTTGGGATCCAAGCCTGAACGTCAGCACTCCAAATATATCCTTCTCCCTCTTGTGGCTGGTATTTACTTCTAATTTCTCTGGAGAACACTGCTTCTCTCACATGAGGAGAGTTTGTGGCCCCACTAATCGTCTATTACTCTCATTGCAGTTGTAATTTCCAACACTGAATGGAGATTATTACCTTTAAGCAAGTATGCCTCCACGGGTAATTTCCCAGGTTATATTCAGTACATCGCATGACATTTAACTATGCTAACAGCTCCTCTCTACATGAGTACCGGCAGGCAGGAAGAATTAGAGTTAACAAGGTTGAAAGGATCCAATGCTACTGAAGCTGGGATTATTCCCTGCAAAGCAAATTAAAGCATCATCTCAAGAACAAAATTTCTTCTAAATTAGGCCACGAAATTACACAATCGCTTTCAGATCCATTAAATATGAATATAAAGTAAGAAAATTGGAACATACGGTGCTACTCACTGAATGGTCCAGTTTGAATCTTTTCTCCTCAGATCTTTGCTTCTGTTTAAGAATAAGTTCATTGACTAAAAAAAAAAAAAAAAGACATCAGCACAAGATGGATATATTTAAAGTTCACAAATCAACTCTGATTTCAACATAGAGATTATTATTAATTAAAACATAAAAAGTGTCTTTTTGATAAATTTGTGTAGGATAAGGAGTTCAAAAGCCATTTTGCAATTACACCTTCTACACATTTCCGGATTTGCTTTAGTTCCTTTTTCTCCTCACCTCAGCACTCATGCTTCTCTACTAGACAATGTAGACAACTCTGAGGCAAAAGTACATCACAGAAGAGCACAAAGGAGATAAAACCCTGAACAAATTTACTATGGCGACAAGTTCAGTCAAACACAACCATTTTCCATTAACCACTACCATCATGTTTTGCAGACTTTTTGCCACAGCTTTTTCCTGCTAATATTGTGAATGGTGTAAAGAGACACAGAAAAGAACCTCATCTGTCCTATTCCTTTGCGCACATTACAAGCTCTTCCCTTTCCTCACATTTTTTCCTCAAAATAGAACTCTTAAAGCCTTGAAAATACATGTAGCAACATTCTTTGGCCTAACACACATTCCTCAGTACTTGGGACAAAGCAGTTAGGCCTAAACTGGGGGTGGCTCCTTCTGGAAGATTCTTTGGCTATTGTGGCTTTTAATCTATTTACTATTAAATGGATATTCCACCACAAAATTAAATTAAGTCTTTTGATGCTTCACACTGCAAAACATTTCCTTTGATCTTTTCTTCCCAGTAACCCAGTTTTATTTCTATTTCTACTTATGAACATTTCCCTCTTCTGTTTAAGGACTAAAAAAAACAGACATACCCAAGGTATGTGTATGCACATTCTTCCTATAGGTAATTTACACGTGTGCACAAGTCACACGGAGCCCCCTGAAGCAGTCAGTCAAATCAAAACTCCAGATCAAAGCAATACCCTGTGTAAGGCAGCTCCCCTTCACGCTCTGTAAACAGGGCATGTTTTTGATTACTAGATGGATGACAGTCCAAGAAAACAAGAGTAAATTGAGATTTAAAGACTAAGAAAACACCTTCCGCTTTGCTTTTTTGAGTATGCCAACAACAGCAAGTCTGAATCTTTCTGCTATAAATCATCACATAACACTGCTGAAGACATTGGAGTACCAGCAATTTAACCACTAATCTGGTGTTCTGCGATTTTGATTGTTTGCTTGTTTTTCAAGCATAACAGACAAGGCTCATGTTGGATTTCATTTTCAATATATAGAACCTCCTTCACAGCTAAGATGTTTATTATGCAAGCAAACATAGGGCTCACCTAAGAAGTTGGGGTAAAGATGATCTATGTTGTCCACCACATAGTTACATTTGGGACATCTGTTATTGTCTTCCAAGCTCTGATGAATACATTTATAGCTGTTAAAAAAAATAAAAATCAAGAAACAAATAAGTGAGCAAATCTCAAGGAAAAGTAAACTCACATAAGCTAAACAACATCAACCATAGATAAGGTAAACTCCTTTTGTGCTGCCAACTACCAGCTGCATTGCCAAGATCCTCCAACACTGCAGTCTGAATGTTCCAGGCCCAACAAAAAGACAATTAGGTTTCTTGGCAAGGATTGCGAGCACCATTTAAGTACTTAACTCTCCAGTCATTTCAGCGAGGACTGTTGAAGGAGGAACACCTCAGTCATGCTTCTGTCTTGAATTTATGCTCCCCCTTCACAGAGAGGGCTAGCAAAACAGACAGTTATTAAGAAGTAAATCTCCAGGATAGCCAAATACTTAGCAAGTAGCATTAAAAGCTATTGTGCCTTCTGGGTAATCGAGCACAGATGAAACATCTTTCTTGCCACTTTTCACATTTTCTGCCACCCCGTGGGTGTTCTTCCAGGGCATGCAATTAACACAAGCCACTCCACAAGTGCTCTGTTTGATTTTCAGCTGTATGAGGGATCAGCAGATGCTCTTTAACAGGCAGCTTACTCATCTCATGAGCAATTTAGCTTCATGTCAAATACTGAAAGAAAAACCCTACGGCTCATTATCGCTGTGTTCATTCTGAAGAAAAATATTTGGATGATTCTTATTTTAGATATTAAAACAGCATCACACACAGGAATAAAGTGTTACCATGTAGGGAACAAAATCAGTCGTTACTTTACCTGTTGCACATTCTACAAGTTAGCTGAATCTGCTGCTTGAAACAAGGGCTTAAAGTTACTAAAGTACTGCTTCTTGTAAAAGGCACAAGATTTATTGCCAGTTAACATACACCATAAGAGGACACTGAACAAAGGACATTAAAACCTCATGGTTCAAAGTTTATTCCAATCCCTAATTGGGAGCAGGAGGAGCAGCGAATTCCACACCTGCCCCCTGGAGGGCCCTTGTGCTCCTCCAGGAAACATTTGTTTCTCACGACAGCCAGAGGCAACACACTGAGGAGTACATGGACCTTGGGCCAACTCAATGCAACAGTTGCCTAGCAGATATTTTGCAAAAAGAAAAATATCAGTGGGACAGGAGATGGAAAGAAGCAAGCCTGAAGTACATTCTCTCCCAAGAAGCTCAGTGGACTCAAAGTCTATTTAAAAATAAAATAAAAAAAAAAATCAAGAGCTTCAAAGGTGAAGGTGCAAACCACTTCAAATTGCACATGGCCTCAAGCAAAGGCAAGAAGGACTTACTAACACCAGCACTCCCCGCCATGACTTCTACCAGCAGTGGGATTCACCGCTTCAGGTGATAAGGGAAAAAAACAGCCAAAAAGTCCCTCTTCTTTGATGTAAATAAGTTGGCAACTGTTCTGACTCTGGATAACTGTTGGTGGCATCCATCAATGATCACTATTCTTTTTCTCCCCACAAAGGAAGCAGCATGGAGCACTTGTTTTAAGCACAAAGACAATTTCACTTTTTTAAGCCAACTAGCAGCCATTGGTTCCATTTGATTTCATTTTTTTTCTTCCATGCAAGAAGACAGAAAAGAAACAGAAAACTGGGGAGAAATTCAGTTATGTGTCAGCCTATACATGCTACAGAAACAGATATTTTGCTCAATACAAAAATCTTACCAGAAACTGTGTCCACATTTTGTCATGTAGGCTTCTTCAATCATATCAAAACAGATAGGGCTGTGAGAAAGAAAGAAAAGAAAAAATTGAGATACCTTTTTATGTTAGAAAGGGGGAAATATTTTTAATTGAAAGCAGCTATCTAATCACTCTTAGGTAATATTTTTTGTTTGGGAGAGCGGGGTGGGAACAGGAATACTACACTAACTAAACAGGATAAAGATCTAAGCAGCAATCAACACCTATTTGATCTCAGAACTATGTTGCAGTTTGCTAGGATTAGATACCAGTAAGTGCTCATCCTCAAAGCTTTCAACAGTTTCAAACTACCAAAAAGACAGAGAATCTTCTTCAAGCAAAACTGCAGAACCACCTCCTAATCATCCAGGTACATCTCAAAGTGAACTTTTATAAAGATTTTAATCAACATATTTAACAGATTTTTTTTTCAAGTGACACTAAGATTAGATTACCCTTCCTTTTTGCAGCCAAGTTATGCACAATTGAAGACAAACATAGAAAGATCAGTAACGAAGTTACAGGAATTAATCAGGTGAAGGAGAGGGTACCAAAGAGAGAAGTATTGCAGAAAACAGCCATGTAGCAGGCAGAACCAAAGCCACTGCAGGACACTGCAAAGGAGCAGTGCAGGTGAAGGAGGCAACTAAGAAACCAAACAGTGGTCTAAAGTTAAAAGAAGGTAGAATCCTGGATGCTAACAAGGAGGTCAGAATAAGGCAGATGGAAACAAGGACTTCAAGATTTTTCCAAGACAAGCTTATGCCAGAAGCAAGCGCAGTCCTTGAAACCACAGAGCTCTGCAGAGCTCTCCCTGGGAGGGATTCCCAGGGAGCCAGCAGGCAGCAGGGGAGAAAGGAAGTGCGTGCAGAGACGGCCCTCCAGGAGCTTGAAGGAGACAAGCAATGACAAAGGAAATAACGAGGCAGAGACTTCCTCCACTTGCCATGTCACTTATCAAGTGCCTATGACATGCTTGAAAGAAATGAAATACAAGTGAAGGCAGGAGAGAGACATACCCTGCTTGCAGAGAACACTGTGGTGGCTACACCTTGCCACTTAATCAGGGACAGCAATTACACAAGACTTATCTCAGGGTTTTGACCAGCTATCTAGCGAGAAGTAGGGAACAGAAACTTTATTTATACATGTCACACACAGAACTGCTGCATCAGCTCCATCACAGGCTTCCTCTTGCTTCCAGGGCCTCACAGAGAGATCATCTCATGATCAAACCACTCTCCTCATGCCCACAAGCACATGCTGGTCATCAGCTAGAGCGCTTCTAACCTGTACCTCTCTTCAGAAACACCCTCCTCCTCCCAAGCTCTGCCAACAAGACTTGGCCATTGCACAGAATGGCCTGGCAATAATAATAATAATAATGCCATCAACAAACTTGCATAAAACAATTATTCAAATGAGAGACCAAAACATTCTATCTTTGAAATAGACAGTGCTTGGCCGAGCAGGTTGCTTCATTTCACCTCACTTTCTCCAACTTTGTTCTAAAACCCATCATAACACTATGTGCAACTTGCCTCCCATTCACATGTCCCTTAAGAGGGGACTGACATTTGCCATTTCTGTTAGGCATCTTAAAACAGGATATTAGAAATCCCTCTTAAATATATATGCATTTTCTAAAGCCATAGAGTGTGGAAACTATAGTCTCTGCCCCCTCAGACTGAGAAAGCAGGAAAACATGGGTATCTTCAAAGGTTTGTCCAACCTGAAACACAAGCGAAATTGCCTTAAGCATTCCACAGCTAAATCACCAAATCATCTACTAAAACCCAACATGAAGTCAAACCAATCAAAACAGAATGCTGTTTTTGACTAACTGAATCACTAACTCCTTTCCTCGAAAGGAGTCACAAAATAAGCAACAAGCACAAGCCCCAGCTGTGCCCTGACAGGCCGCTTCTGCAGATCACGTCTGGAGCAGCACCCGACTTCAGGAGTTCAAGTCACTGCTTCCGAGTCAGAAGTTCTTTAGGTTGAAGACATTGTTTAGCTAGAATAAACTATGACCAAGATTAACCAACAAGAATACACTAATTAGAAGTAGGCTCCATTTCAAAGCTAGCTACTAAATTATTTATATATATATATAACAAATATAAAACACTTATCTATCTATAAAGCCATGACTTTTATGATCATATGAGCATCTGAGGCTGATTTCTCCCCACTGCTGATGAATAGCTTAACTTCACCTCCTTCTGTTATACCACATAACATAGCTGCACTCTCTATATCATATCATAAAAAATGGTATTTCCCCACGGAGCTAGCCAGACATGCTCTCCAAAACATTCATAATATGCTGCCTCCAAAAAGTGCAGCGAATCAATGAGATCCTGATGCTCTTTTCTCTGCAATATGGCATCACCGATTAGAGTTAAATTGGGGAGCATTCCTTGCAATGTACCAGCCATCCAAGACCACAGTTTCCAAAGCAATTCTTTCTTGTTCATATCCCTTTGACTGGAAAAGGGACAGAATAAAAGTAATTGAGAAAGAACTCAGTCGGACTCGGCAAATATCCC